>NC_081205.1:27710312-28317187 GCF_902713425.1 Acipenser ruthenus
TGGGAAAGCTCACATTACAAAAATAAGCTCACACGTACCGTGTTTCAGTATCAAGTCATGCTGTGGGTTCTCTGTTGATGAACAAAATCCATAACTGAAATGTTCCCTTTGCAACGCTGTCGCAGACTTGCTTATCAAAGAAGAAAGAGCACCAAGTGGTTTACAGTTTAGGGGCGACACCAGTAAGCGCAGTGCTAGCGGAGAGAAGGCTTGCTGTGTTCGCGTTCTGAACAGACCGTGCACGCCGCTACAGCTCATAAAGAAACTGTAGCGCTCACAAGGGCCTGACAGGGAGTGCCTGACAGCCAGTTTGTGGGCGGAAATCTTTAGTGACGCTACTTTTAGAACATGTTGCGAGTTTGTAACACGGCAATTTGCAGCCAATCTCGTACTTTTACTTAAGGTGATAGTTACAAGTAAGCAATAATTTGATTTTGTAATTTGTCTAAATTAATACATGGACTAAATCATTGTTTATATGAATTTAATAATACAGACACCTGAAAAAAAGTATTATAAATGACATAGCGGTACCTAAATATGTTTATTTAAATAAATAAATAAATAAAAAATAAATAATAAATAAATAAATAAATAAATAAATAATTAAACACATAATTAAAAAGAATAAAAACACATACTATGTAATACCGTGCCTTTTATTACTACCTAATTGCACAAACCAAAGTTGCAGGTATGTTGTTAAGTTGTTCAATGCTGTTTGTTATTTATTGTATCTATTTATTTATTGTAGTTTGGTGAAACTTTGAAAGCGGCCACATGAAAAGATGAAGGGTAACCTGCGAGTCAATCCAACCTTGAGGAGTTTATAAATTACCTGGCGTTGGCAAGCTGACAGAAACCCCACCCCGTTTCTACGACCAGGTTATGTTTTCAACTTGAAATTTTACAGGATTGGTTCACTGAGTTACTTGATACATGTTTTATAATTAGCTTGTGCTTTAAAGAATGCAGTATGAAGCAGTGTGTGTGATTTTGATTTAATACAAAAAAAAAAACTTGAGACAGAGAAAAGGACAGTTATGGGAATCAGTGGGCCTAGTTTTATTAGGCTCTCCTAAGCTTCTTACCTTAGGGTGTTATTTGAATAATATTTAGCAAGGGACAAAGACATTAGTAAAGTTGATGCCAGTTTTGTAGCAGTTTTTAAAATATATATAAATACATGTATATTCACAAACATGCAATGCAATTGTCACACTGGACAAAGGCTTTGCTCAATAGAGTGATAAAAGGGCTTGCTCAAGTCCAAAGAACACTAATCTCCATTCAACACACTTTGGGTGCTTTGGAGAAACATGTACAAGAAGAACACCAGCACTCACTTCACATCTTTTAAAACAAATTACGTCATTTATTTCTTCATTTTAAAAAGATGTGAATTGAGTGCTGGTCTTTTTCTTGTAGCATTTGGTAGGTAGGGGACTACAAGAAAAGTTTCACCCAATAATTTCAATTTAGTCGTTATGGGTCATATTTTCAAATGGTTTATTCCAGTCATTAATGGATTTTTAACAAAGAACAAATCATATGAATGTTACCAAATGAGAAACAAACAACTTGAGTGTGCTTGGGAGGCCTTGAATTATATGACCTCATTTATTTGGGTTAGATTTGTTATATTAACGGGGGGGGGGGGGGGGTTCTCTATCCAATATAGGAATTACTTCTCCATTTTTAGATGTATGTTATCCTGACTGGCTCAAGATCTGATGCCATAATATTAGTAAATTGCAACCTTTTAACCTGTAGCGGGAAAACAGAGGGAGTCAATCCAAGACCATTTGTTTCATGTTTCACGGAAAACACTCTCATTACTATTTGGTCCAACCAGTGCCAGTTCAAACCATTGCCAGCAGGGGTCACTGTAAGTATCAAGCAGACTCGCTGTACTGTAAGTGCTCAGTAGATAATGGCCGGTACTGCAGCAGGCCATGTGCTCTGTCAGTTGTACAGCCTGTACTCCCTGGAGATGCCATCCAGGGACATGCTAAAAGGGAAAACATAAATAATCAATTTTCAACCTCTGATGCCAGGGGTCACTGTAGGAGATTAAAGGGAATAAACCAATAAAGTGTAATACAGTTAGACTGGAATAATAACTGCCATGGAGATCCACCAGCTGTCTTGCTACTGTCATGGATGATGCTGAAGTATGCAGTACTTACTCATTCTTATACAGGTACACTCATCCTTTTCCTTTAACAAAATACTTCTGAAGATTTGTCTTTAATGTCAGTTCACTGTCTAGTCGAACTTTCCTTAATGTGTAAAATATGAATGGCCAATTTTGAAAGATTCAGCTACAGTGTTTTCTAATTTTTTTTTTTTTAAAAATAGCTAATGCCACTGATTAATACAGGGCATTGAGCAATGCTCTATCGCGTGTTCAGAAATCTTCTCCTTCCCTTAGCAATGGCAGCAAGGTCATTTCAGCTCAGAGGAACTAATAGAACAACTCCCTTTTGAAGGTAAGAATGGAAAGCTCAGCAGAGGTTAGGTTTTCTGAGTGTTTTTAGAATGTGAAGTATCTCATGCTACCTGGTCTATTTCAATGGATTTTGAGATTGTAGTTATAAATCATATACATGAGTTTTTGGGGGAAGCTGAGACCTATAATGCAATTGTGTGAGGGCATCATGCATCTTAGAAAGAAACTGATGACAAGCAGCCATGGAAAAAAAACAACTCCTCAGTATGCATACTACCACTTTTACAATCCTTCATAAATACTTTGCAAACAAGCAGAATAATTTGCATGCTCTTGTAATGTAATTATTCACCCATACCCTCCACATTGTAAATGGACAAGGAGCATTTTGAACAGAGGTTTTATGTTTGTGCAAAAATAAATAAATAAATAAATAACATCCCAATAACCCAAAATAAACCAATATGTGCCAATTCCATACATTATTTATTTCCATACATTAAAAAAAACCTGAACATATGTAATAACACCTGTCGAAAAAAAATCTTCTATGTTAGTAATGTTATGTTTCTTGTTCCTAAAAAAAGTCTTTCTGCTGTTCTGAGCCTTTTCAGGTAAGCCAGAAGCAACTAATAAAAGATTATACAATTCCTGTTGCATTAATATATTCACATATCATACCACAGCTCTGAGAAGCCAACCAGCCCTATATTTAATACAAATCAATGAGACTAGAAAAACAGTGTATTACCACAACAGCTTTGTCGAAAGAGCTTGCTGCTAATGTATATTATTTACATGTCACGCTATAAATGTGAACAAAGAATCACTGTACCATGTAATTTAAAAAAGGGGTATAGCAATTTCCTCCACAGTCTATGTCTGTGTACATCTCCCCCTCCCAAGCCATTGCATTTCAAGGCTAAACCCTGTATGAAGATTCGAAGGTTGCTGCACTAGTTGTGCACTTATCCACCAGTATTAAATCATCATGTCACAGTGGTGACTACTCAGTCAATCAATGGGAGCAGAAATAGAAAATAATTTGCAGGCAGCCGTCCTTCAGATTGTGAATGTAGTGGCATTTCTGAAAAAGCCACAGTTTCCTACTGACATCATTTTCATATTAGCCTTCCTATTGCAATGGGCTTTTATCATTAGAATACAAAGAAGCAGAAATTACACCTAAAGAAGGTAAGCAAGGTAAGCATTTCTTTACCACAGTAAAAACATAGCAAAGTGTAATAAAGCATTGTTAAATTGTGGTAAAGCATACAGGTAGGTAATCATTTTAAAGAATAGCAAGGTATGGTAAAGCATATTAATAAACATGGCAAGCCACTGTAAACTATACTAAATGCACTGGAATGGGAAAAGCATGGTAAAACTGAAAAATAATCCTATGTAAAAAATACAGTGGTAAGCTTTTATAAGGGATCTCACTGTTGAACACTGTGCTGAATTGAATACCTGTATTTTAAAAACAAACCTTGGTGACTTGATATACTGTAGGTAAGGTATAGTAGCACGTTACCTTCCTGTGTGGGACAGAGACATGTTCAAAGCTGCCCTTTACAGCGTTACAGTAAAGGTACTGTTGCTTATCATCTCTCGTGAGAGCCATTACTAGCAGAGATTTATCAAATTCAGAAGAAAATGTGTGATCATCATACTCCACAGAACAGAAACGCGACCTCAGCTTCGCTTTAGCTGTTTTTGTCATCAGTCACTTTGCTTTTCCCTTTCTGAGCTGCAACAATGCATCTGGATGCCAATTTGCAGTGACATTGGCTTGGGTTTTTATGAGAAGCACTTCCTACTCACTATGCTTCCCCTGCTGAAATAGCTTCACATGCTTGTGAGCTGGTGACCAGCACAAGTTTGGAATTAGAACACACATAATTTGTTTCTTACTGGATATCTATGTAAAATATACAAACCCAATACAGGTCAGAGCTATTGCACTTCCTCTGTAGTGTGAGATGGTATTAAGAATATTTGATAAAATGGGATTTTATTTTACTCCATTTAGTTGTTTCTAAGATGTTTAATCTCAAAGTTAACGGCAGTTTTTTTTTGTTTGTTTTTTTTAATGGGTTATGATGGGATCAAAAAACAACGCGGTCAAATGTTGAACCCCAAGGAAAATGTGACACAAACACACACTCTTCTACCAGCTCTAAACAGGAAAAAAACAGCGATGGATTCTGGCCTGTTTCTTTCTAGCTTAAACGATGTTGCCTCTGAATTTTTTGTCTAGTTTCAGCAGCAGCTTTTCCCTTTTCCCATTTTTGATCACTTCCTCCATTGATCACATATATGTGCCAGCCAACATAAAGCCATGTTTCACGCTGGACAAACTAAATCATGTGCACCTGTACAATAAACCATTTCAATGTAATCTCTGAAATAATGAAAGCTGCAATGTCGACCCGACTGTACATGAAAACGTTTGAGCTGCCTGACAGCTTTATCCTCATAAACGTGGTGAGACAAACCGAGACATTAATATGAGCAGATTAGCTTGCTTTTGTTACTACTAGTTATCACGTTGGAACAAATGTGCTTCTCAACCTTGCTTTTGAACCTTGAGCCTCATCTGAACACATGCCAAAGCCCAGAGCTGTAAACACCCAAGAGGGTTGGGCTAATGGCGTTTTCTTTTCCTCAGACCTCTGTTCTTATTTCCTCCCAGTTTCCTCAAGGGAATTCTCTTTTCACTTCAGGTTGTTAATCAGGCCCAGTTGACAAGGCGTGGGTACAGCAGACAGTGGCTGCAAGGCTCAATTGGAGCTAATGAGGGATAATGATTTTGACATTGAGGTTATTGAAGGCTGCTGGTACACAACACCTTTTCCCGAATCATATACATTTAAGAGGACGATGATTTCGAAGATCGTTAAGATTTTGTAGTGAAGCAGTTATCATATTTTGGCATGCATATTTTGGCTTGCCTTCTCCTTGGGCTGTTGGCTTTGTGGGTAATTCTGTTTTGATTAGGCAGCATTTCCACTTCTAGGGTGTGTGCTTGGATCAGGCCTAGGAAGGAGCCAATTAATGTTTTTTTCATATATACACAGTCGCAGACAAAAGTATTTGGGCAGTTAAAAAAAAAATCTGAAAAACCACAAAGAAAGTGATTTCTATAATTTCTAATTGTTCTATTGAAAGATATAAATTAAAGTAGAGATTCAGCTTTATAATAAAACAACAATTTATTACATAACATGCATAAAATGAAAAATAACATGCAAAAACGAATTTCATACTTGCATTGGTATTTGGTGTGCCCACCCTTTGCTTCCTTTACAGCTTGCAGTCTTTTTTTGTATTTTGAAACCAGTTCCTGCCATCTTTCCAAAGATGTTTTTGCTGATTCTTCAACACATACTACTTTGAGTTCTGCAATCGACATTGGTTTCCTTTTTGCAACAGCAGTCTTCAAGTCAATCAACAACATCTCGATGGGATTGAAGTCTGGGGACTGAGATGGCCAATCCATAACTCTAATCTTCCTTTTTTACAGAAATTCTTGTTCTTTACGCTTGTTCTTTACGCTGAAGATAGTTCTTAATGACTTTTGCTGTATGTTTGGGGTCGTTGTTATGCTGCAGAATAAATTTTGGGCCAATCAGATGCCTCCCTGATGGTATTGCATGGTGGATAAGTATCTGCCTGTACTTCTCAGCATTGAGGAGACCATTCATTCTGACCAAATCCCCAACTCCATTTGCAGAAATGCAGCCCCAAACTTGCAAGGAACCTCCACTATGCTTCACTGTTGCCTGCAGACACTCATTCGTGTACGCTCTCCAGCCCTTCGGCGAACAAACTGCATTCTGCTACAGCCAAATATTTCAAATTTTGACTCATCAGTCCAGAGCACCTGCTGCCATTTTTCTGCACCCCAGTTCCTGTGTTTTCGTGCATAGTTGAGTCGCTTGGCCTTGTTTCCACGTAGGAGGTATGGCTTTTTGGCCGCAAGTCTTCCATGAAGGCCACTTCTGACCAGACTTCTCCGGACAGTCGATGGGTGTACCAGGGTCCCACTGTTTTCTGCCAGTTCTGAGCTGATGGCACTGCTGGACATCTTCCGATTGCGAAGGGAAGTAAGCATGATGTGTCTTTCATCTGCTGCAGTAAGTTTCCTTGGCCGACCACTGCGTCTACGGTCCTCAACGTTGCCCGTTTCTTTGTGCTTCTTCAAAAGAGCTTGGACAGCACATCTGGAAACCCCTGTCTGCCTTGAAATTTCTGCCTGGGAGAGACCTTGCTGATGCTGACCTTGTGTCTTGTTGCTGTGCTCAGTCTTGCCATGGTGTATGACTTTTGACAGTAAACTGTCTTCAGCAACCTCACCTTGTTAGCTGAGTTTGGCTGTTCCTTACCCAGTTTTATTCCTCCTACACAGCTGTTTCTATTTCTGTTAATGATTGTGTTTCAACCTACATATTGAATTGATGATCATTAGCACCTGTTTGGTATAATTGTTTAATCATACACCTGACTATATGCCTACAAAATCCCTGACTTTGTGCAAGTGTACCTAGAAGAATTGATGCTGTTTTGAAGGCAAAGGGTGGTCACACCAAATATGGATTTGATTTAGATTTTTCTTCTGTTCACTCACTTTGCATTTAGTTAATTGATAAATATAATCTATTAACATGTCTATTTTTTAAAGTATTCTTACTTTACAGCATTTTTTCACACCTGCCTAAAACTTTTGCACAGTACTGTATATATAATCGTTGTTTAATTATATAATGTTTACTTATTACAGTGATATATGGATCTTTATTTGGAGCAACACAGATTTCAGCAGATCCATTTAGGGGAAATCCTTATGTTACAACAGTAATGTGACAATACACAAAAAACACAGATGGAAACATCATGTGGTCCTAAGGAATAGATTATCTTATTTCAGCTTTTGGCTAATAGTTTTTTTCCCCCAAACAATTTGCATCTTATGAATTGAAACAGAATATTATAAATAGTATCACCAGAATAACTCAAATATGTGTAAAATACTGTACGTGCCATAAATTAATAATAAATTCCAGTAGATGAAATTCTCACATATTTTGTGGACATGCTTTTGTTACCGTTCATACTAATGAAAAATGATCTAACAATATCCATGCCATTTATAAATAGTTATTGAAAGAAGCATACAGTACCAATAATGTTTCATTATAAACCTGGATGTATTTAGAATCATTTCACAATGTAAATAGAAAAAAAAGAGCATGAGGGTTTTCTTAAATGGTGTGGCTCTCAGTAAATGCATTCTTTGTAAAGCATGTAGTTATAAATAAGCACATTCAATTAAAATAGAATCTGTTTGTATTTTGTGGCACATGTAAGAGCCACGCATAGCATTCTTAAGCCTGTAATTTGTTTTTGGAAATTTAAACAAATGATTGAATAGAACAATAAGGGGTCTCACGCACTTGAACCCAAACTTTAATGAGCATAATGTAGATTAGGAGGACTGAGTGAGTCATTAAAATGAGCATCAAGGAATGGTATTACTAAATAAATGCTGAGCCGTGAATAAAGCTTGTGGCTTGAGGTGTTTTGATCTTGCAGAACTGAAATGCACTAACAAGACGAGGGATCAGTAACCACAGGCTTGAATTGCTTCTGAGGTGGCTGTTTAACCCCAAAGATGTATAAGGAAAACATGACTCAAGCGCTGTCGGCTTTACAGTACTCTTGATCACAGCCATAGGCACAGCTGTATGTTTAAATTCAGCAATGTAATCTTCAATTACGTTGTTTAGGTGTTTTTTGTTAGTTAAAAGGAAAGTAACAGCAATGTAAAACAGTGTTTGTGGTATAGTTTAACTGAATGTGCATACAACATTCTAAAAATATTCTGTTCCTCAAAGTTATTACTATACTGTACCAGAAGCAAACTACACAAAAACTGTGAAGTGTGGCATACTTATCTAGGACTGCCACGACTACACTTTTGCCGTTCACAGAACCAAGGTAAATTAACAATACCTATTGCTACTTGTGGATTATATTTCAGAATCTTGTTCAATAACTTTGATCTCCCCTTCCTTGTTCTAGGCTAAATAGATTAAAATCAGACCTCTAACAGTGCGTGTATGTGACTCCAGGAAGGGTCCAGAGAATGATTTTAATAACAGAGATAGAAAGGTCCACTGATGTTTAGATAAATAGATTTTTGCATTCTGCAGCGCCATAACATTACTAATGTTGGGTGTGTATCAGGAGGCTCATGACATTTACCATTCTAATTTGACTCATCAGTCAGGAAAGTACTTAATTCTATAGATCCAAACCATTTAACAATGTTATTAGAATAAGGTGGTTACTTAATTGATCAAACAGTTGTAAGACAACATAATTTCATTAAGTTACTGTTCTCATGTCCTAGGGGGTTTTGAAGAACTCACATGTAATCACTATCGTTATAATATGTATTACATTACTACACTTACTTAGGCTTGAATGGCACTGCAGTTATCTCTCTATTAATTCACGGCACATTGAGCCAAGTTGGTGCGGCAGGAAGATAATTGTATAAATACAACTAAATATCTTCACCAGCCCAATCTTTTTAGCTACTTCACTGGTACTGTCTTGAAAATTATTATTGAGTATTGGGTTGGGATTTTTAGAAAGCTTTGCTCTTTTCTTCTCTATTGTCAACCCGGAATAGCTGAGTGCATTAGTGTCACTAAAAAGCACTTTGATCAATTTTTACCGCTTCTGTTTCAAGGCTTTTTAAATCCACACAGCTTATACAATTCCTTTAAAAAACAGCCACTCAGCACACGAACAAACTAGAAACTGTGTCGAATATCTTTATCAGTTAACCCCTTCCTGACCTATACAACAAATAATCAAAGTGCACACAAAATACATAAAGAGGGACCAACTGAAACAAAAGATGACGCCTTTTTGTTTTCTGTTTAGTTTCCTGGGCAATTTATAGAGATTCCCAATGTCATTGATAACCTGTTACTGCTGTACAGGTACATGCCTATGTGGCTCACACAATCCTATAGGTACAAGCAAGTGCTAAAGAGAACATGAGTGGAGAAGGCTAAACAGTGTGTCATGCAGTACGTGATTGTGGGATACTGCATATGAAAACTGATATGTAATAAAGGTAGTCTATTGAAATGTAATAGTACAGTTTCATCCTTGGGGATTATTCCTGCAACAGCACTTGTCACAAAGTTGTTTGTTATATTTTGTTATATACAGCACACGGTATTCAGAACATTCTCATATAGGAGACATGGACTGGTTGTCAGTTGCATTTTTTGCCTCACAGTGGAAGATTTGTTATGACAGAGGAGGTTTAGATTTTTTCTTTTTTTAATGTGATGATTCAGACACATCCAATAAAAAAAGAAACTGCAGCTTTCACAATCCTAGTAAATCCTCAGTCACGTATTTTTCTAACCCCCCTAACAAACAAACAATGCAGGCCCCTGTATATCAATACATTCTACGTTAAGTTCATAGGCCTCACTTAAAATAAAATGCAATCTGTGTTACGTGTCTGAACTCACAGCTCTGTGATTATTATTGCTTTTAAACCACTCCTAGAACAAAGCATTCTTCAGGCTCAGAATGTATCTTTCAGATGTGGCTGATAGGTGATCTTTGTAGAACCAAACATCACTTTATATTGAACATTTATAAAAATGATATGAGCTGGATGAGATGGGCTGATGTTTTTAAATTTCTGAATATCTTCCTAATTTTTATCCCACACCTGCTACCTCTTTCTGAACAAAATACAAAGTGTGTAACATTCGAAAATCCTAAATTGCTTTTTTAAAATGATATGTAGGACACTTTATGCAACAGGAGGTGAAAGTAGTCTGCACTATTTGTTTCAGTATTTCAAAAAATGCAGTTAGTACTGTATAATACTGCATTCATTATAGTAACCATAGTAAATGCTGGCATAAGTAGATACTGTATAGCAGAATACTACTGTATACTAGAATTTCTGACATTTAAAACAAAATACTATTGTAAATTGTAGTATTATAATACTGCAGTAAGTTGCAGTTTTTTAGGCTTGTGGTTAAAATATGTACTACTATAAATTTGGGAACAACACTACATAGAATTATAAACTAATAAAACAGTATAAATTCCTGAACCATATCAAATGTTATCTTTATTGAGATCAGCTCACAGCACTATAGTAGGTGTGTTGTACATTCCAATTACACTGTGGCAACAACCATTGCTTGTTTACAATCTAAATTGTGATCAACATGGAAGATATGTGTTTCCATTGTAAATATAGATTTGTTTAGAACCATGTAGCAACAATCACCAAGACATTCATAGTAATTGTTGTTTCCGGATTCAGTTTTTCTCCCTAGTGAAAAATGCTACATCAAATCACATAAATAATTAAAACAGAGAGTGCACTTTGTGTTAATGAGTCATATTCCTGTATTAGGAGGAATTGAAAAAAAAAAAGATTATTTAGCCAAAAATATAAATATATGTTTTAAATTCAAATCCACAGTTAGTGTTAACTGGAGTTCACTATATATCTATCAACAATGTGGGTCATTAATTGTGCTTAGTCTTTTTTATGGTGTCAGCAATATCTTTTAGGAGATTAAACACTGGAGAGTATGTCAAAGAGTGGGTAGCTGCATGATTGTTTCAGGACTTTTAGATTCCTAAAGAATTTCTCCAGCACAATGGCTGTTTTAACGCGCCTCAGTCCCGAGCAGGAAACATCTCATACGTGACTACTGAAAGAAAGGCACAGTTGTAAGACAGCTAATCTTTTCTTCACATGTGACCTACACATGATTCAAATCCTGGATCCAAGAGATAACATCCTGCAAAGCCTCGCAAAATCCTTGCTTTCTTTTATCTTCTTTTCACTGGCCTTTTGCTTTTTGCTCTGCAAAATGTTTCTGCTGAATCTGGAATGAGTAATGTACAAGTCTGGGAGAAATCTTCATTTTGATTTACTTACATCAGGGCTGAAACCTTTCTTTCAGAAGTTAATATTAGAGTCCTCTAGCCTCCCCTCAAGGGTAAATCAGCTCCACCTACTTGCATGATTAGTCTTCCCAGAAAACTGTGAACCTTCATTCCATCATATTAATATAGGTAACCCATTCATTTCTTATTTGACTCAGTTTATTGCGTTTTAAAAATTCCCTTTCAATACAGTCCAAAAGGTTTGTTTTGTTGGATATTATGGTTTAATATCACAATGCACTTCAGAGACAATTGCAGATTTCCCTTGGGTATTTTACAGATCTTTTATTTTATAAGGTAATAATGTTGGAGTGAAATACAAACAAAGTACTTATTAAACAATATTGACTTACTCCCCTTAGTGAAAGTTTTATTCCATGGTTTATCAATAATAAATCCCATGTGTTGCCATATGGGCTTATTGCGCTGTAGTGCATTATAAGTATGAGTCATGTACATGTATTTTATTAAAAGATCAAAGCTGGATATTTAACCTCAAAGACAACTTTTGTTTTCTTTCTAAACCGACATTAACAAGGTATGTCTCTCTTTAAATGGTTTATAATTGTTTTCAGCAGTTGTTTTGATGCATTTCTATTGGCAACCGTCTGTATTATTCAAAGAGCTCTTACATATGATTAATACACAATTTAAAAAAAAAGACATTCAAATGCCCAGGGAGACAGAGAGACCTGCAGCTTACAAATGATTCCGTCACATTTTTGTGATCCATCATTGTGATTTGAGTCAGCATCACTTCTTAATTAAACCCATGTCCCAAGAGCAAGTATCCTAACCACTGCATACCATACTCCTTCTCCAGTACTAGAATCAGTACTAGATCCATTTCATGGTGGCTCACACATCTTTAAAGAAGCCAACAACCTGGACTGCACAGTATGTGATTGGTGGGGTAACCAGATCAATGGCTGATAAGTCAAAGCTGAAGACAAACTTTGACGTCTCTCATCTTTGAGTTAAAACTATGACTCCTCTGTTGCTTGACAGCATGATAATTATATACATCTATTGGACATAGATCACTCCCCTTTTGAGTAAGATTTGAAGTTTGTTTACTATCACTTTACAGTAATATAGGAATCATATTTAGAAGGCGAGTCTCTCTAAGATTGTGAATGACAGCCCACAAATCAGTCTGTAAGTCTATGACGACAGCCTCTGCCCACTCTCAGGGCAGGCTACTGACATGACTGCTGGCAGCTGGTACCTGTTAAGAGACTGCTAACAGCTGCTTCCAATAAGTGACAGGGGCTGGGGCTTCTGTGTGCAGTAGTTTCTGCAGATAAGTGTCCACCTTGTAACAAACTTACTAAGGGGAGTAATATATAGTAGTCACATCTCTCTTCTCCACAAATAGAGCCTCTTGTGGAGACAGCAGGCATGTTGGTCTGAGAATTAGGAGACTAAGGTTCTATCCTCAATCACTACTAATGGGCAGCAGTGTGGAGTAGTGGTTAGGGCTCTGGACTCTTGACCGGAGGGTTGTGGGTTCAGTCCCCAGTGGGGGACACTGCTGTTGTACCCTTGAGCAAGGTACTTTACCTAGATTGCTCCAGTAAAAACTCAACTGTATAAATGGGCAATTGTATGTAAAAATAATGTGATAACTGTATAATGTGAAATAATGTATAATGTGATATCTTGTAACAATTATAAATCGCCCTGGATAAGGGCATCTGCTAAGAAATGAATAATAATAATGCTTTTTTTTTTAGCTTGCATGCAGCTTTAATGGCAATGTTCCTACGTGAAATGTTATAGATACAATATCTTAAAAATAAACATAAAATAAGTTTAGTCCAAACTCAGTGTTGTGATTTTTTTTTTAAATTAGGTTTTCAACTTCATAATACTTTTGGAGTATTATATCACTGCATCCTTTTTGAGTTTGTTTAGTTCTCAGATTCAAACAAGGCATTTCGTTGAACTTTTGAGCTTGCAATAACAGAACTTGTAATAACTCTACCCTGTTACCAGCAGGGGATTGCTGGAAATAGGAACCCTTTGGTTTACTATCTGTCATTTGTCCCCCAGTTTAGAAACTAAATCTCTGCCCTTGAGATGTTCTGCTGTGTAGGGATTAGGCAGGTAACTTGGCCTTGGTTTAGGATATAACAGTCAGGTAACAGAGCTTTGACAGGGAAAGGGTCATGTCATGGAAAATAGTTTGAACTCACCAAGAAAGTCTATTTTAGGCTAAAAACAGAACATCAGTGTATCGCTGGTTACAAAGCACTGCTCTTTAATGAAATGAAGCAGAGACAATGCCATAGTACTTCAGTTTATGTGACAGAAGGGCATGGTCAAGGGTATCAAAAGGAATGAACACCATAGTCTTCATTGCCAAAGTTATGTTGTTGAACACTTTAGTAATTGCAGTCTCTGTGTTGTCTGCTGCTCCAAATCCTCCTACTTAAATTCGACTAGGATATTATTCAGCATTTATCTATGATTATGTATTTATACTAATAATTCCTTTTTACTGAGTGCTTTTTATGCAAATACAAAATAAGAATTGTTAGAAAATAGGGCACAAGAAGTAAATTATATATATATATATATATATATATATATATATATATATATATATATATATATATATCTAAAAGCAGTGCAGAACACATTAGTATTCAAAGTTATAGCAACGAGTGAAAGATGTGAAATCTTCAGAGGACTATGGTCTCTATTTTCCAGGCTCAATGTCTTTTATTATTGTTTACAGGCACATTTTAAACAACTGCTATTATGGTTTAAATGACCACTGGTGCCAGTTTTAAGTTCTTGACACAGGCCATAATTACAAAAACACATGTTTATAATTGTGAGCCAGCAATAAAAGATGTTAAAAATAAAGGGAAGGTTTGATGTTGTATAAGCCTCTACTGTATTTGCTTTAAAATTTGGGAATAAGAATATCGCATTGTTCTTTGATACTAAAAAAGTGAAACATTAAATAATGGAAAGTAGAGAAATGTCCAACTTTCACAAAATGGAAACATCTGATGCTATATACATTACAGCTGGAGAGGCATTACCAGACACTCAACTCAAAGTTAACTCTCAAACGATTTTAAAAACAAGTTCTTACAAATATGTTAAAAATATAATTTTCCCCACTGAGCAACTGAAATCATTTTTAGATCTTCTCAGTTACACACGGGTTCACATCTTGGAAAACCTTTTAATAAGAATCATGTGTAACTCCACGTCTTTGGTTTTATAGTACTGACCCTCTACAGTGACAGCTGTGGATGAGATCAAATGATCAAATGTCCATTCAAGCACAGTGTAATATGCTTCAAAAGCAGGAAGCTGAAAAGTAGGTCCTGCTACTTTAATGCTATTTATTTCACATATGTATACAGGGTGAAGTAAGGGCATAGCCCACAGGGATGTCATTCTCGGTTGCATGAGCACTCTGTTAAAAATACCCAGCAGCTATAGGCCACGTCACAGACACTAATAATGGAGAACCTCTGGTTCAGTATGTGCAGCATACAAAAAAATATGGTCATAAACCATTGTGCTTTAATTATACAGTACAAAAAGTTTTGTTTGGTTAAAAAGACAAGATACCAGTATGTAATGATACAGAAGCATGATTACTGTCACTTATAAACCTTTACATTGATTTGTAGATACGATGAAGCAGTTTTTCCATATTACTATGTTATTTTACCCTTTCAGTCCTGGCGGGATCTCAAGGTCCTTCTTTATTTTAGGCGCTGTATGTTAACATATGCTGGTGGAAATCACATTAGAACCTCACAGGAATCCATATATGTGAGTGTGTGTGTTCTTGTATGTGTGTCTGTGTTTGTGTATGCGTGTGTGTGTGTTCTTGTATGTGTGTCATTGTTTGTGTGTGTGTGTCTGTGTTCTTGTATGTCTGTGTGTGTTCAAAAGCCGTGTTGATCTAGATATTTTTTATTAATCGTAGCCATGTTAATCGTAGCCATGTTTGACTTTTCTGATTTCAATCTATATGGCATGATGTACATGCTGTTGTGTTTCTTCTCATGTGTTTTTTTAGGAGCGGCTTATCTATCTCAGTGAGTAATGGGTTCCCACTGGTAGTTTATGTACTGATATGATGTGCCCGGCTGCTGGCACTTTTGTCAAAAGGGTAAAACGTCAGTTTCTGAGTTTCAGGGTTCACGGTTAGCCCCAGTTTCTACATTTATTTCAATGGTTATATTCCACAATTGATTAATGACACATGGGTGCATTTTCACAACACCTTGATCTCTAAAATAGGACTTCTTTGAGATGCTAGAATGGAAAAGGAATAGGCTTACTGATGGTGTACATATGATAGTTTGGAAATGGATTCAGGGATTGTTGAAGCAGTTTAGATTGATGGCTGGTGTCTGCGAGTATCTGTTTCCAGTTAGTCATGCTGATTTGCAGTAGACAAAGGGACTTTGATGAAATTGTGAACAGACCAGGAACATACAAAGTGCTGTACATTCCTGAAGAACACAAAACTGCAGTGAGGATGTTACTGCATCTCTGACTGTTGAGCTAAGATACTTAACCACCCTGAGGCAGTGCACTTAGTCACAGACGAACAAGTGACTTAGCTGGCGCACACCTGCCAGTGAAACCAAACCTCAAATGTCAGGGGCTTCAAGTTCCTCTCCCTGCTGTGTCTCACTTTGCATATCAATAGAGGCCCTCAATTAGTATGGCTTCTAAAGCTAATTTTAACACTGCAGAAGAGATATTTGTTGTTCCAATAAAGAAAATAAATGTTGCCGCATGTCAGCTGTAATCAACATTTATTCTCCACCTATAAATGTGCCTGAATGGGACAAATGCTCCTTTACCAAGTATTATTTCACCTTATGAGTTGAGATGCTTATAGCTGTGCACATTGCAAGAGAAGAGAAAAAAAAACCTTTTAGGAGAAACAGGAGGCAGCATCTGCACTGTCCAAGCAACCCGCAGATTTCAACAGTGGTCTGATAACTCTCAAGTGGCATGACTAATCTCTTTATGTTTTCATGAACCGTGAATCTGAAAAAGATGCTGCTCTGCTCAGAATCTAGATTTATAACATTTGCTTGCTTACTGGAACCAAGTCATTTTTCAGCGGGTTTGGCTGTTCAAAGCCAACGCTGCCAGTAATGCAAACCGTCAGTGTTAAATATCTATGCAGCAGTACAAATGTTAAATATCAAACAGCAGTATAAATATATGAATAACATGCATTGATGCAAAACGTCGCACTTTATTCCACTTTGACCTCCCGTTTTGAAATGTGCTTGTAGGAACACGATGCTTCTTCTTTTCAAACAGGTCTTTTGAAGTGAAGAATTGTTTTTTTTTTTTTTTTTTTTAAAGATGAGCAGGGTACTGAATCTTTCAGAGTGGCAGGTACAGTAATAGGGAATATTGAAAAGGCAAAAGCACCCCTTGTAGTCTCTTTGTTTTTGGTTCTTAAATTTAGGCCACATTGGGGTCAATTTTAATGATCTAAACAACAGTGGATCTTAATACCGATACTATCGGACTTTGTATTCATTCTGCTGGTGTTTTTCCAGGTGTGATGTATTGACCAACTCATTAACATTACAACACATAATAAAAAACGGTATACATTTTAATGTGTCGGTATTGGGTTGAAGGCTAAAGGTCCTATTGTAAGTGACTCTGCTTGAGCAGTTCACCCTCTAGTCTCTATAAGTCGCTTGGGATAAAAGCATCTGCTAAATTAGTAGATTTAGTAGATTAGTAAATAGTACTAACAGAACTCCTTGGTAGGTGAACGTAGATTTGACAGTTCAAGTACCTTGGAATGTCAATCCATTTGAATGAATTATTCAACTGTTTAATTTATGATCAATATACAATGTTATTTAAGCAATAATTTTCATTATTTAATGAAAAGTTAACATCGAAGTGTCACCTTTCTTTTCTTGGCTATCCACCGATTTCATTTTTTTTGTATCAGGGGGTGTTTAATCGGGTTTCATCGGTTAAAACCGAAATCAGAAGCCCTAATTATAATGTGTAATATTTCAAGGTATATAACAGTGATGATTACTTGTCTTGATAATAAACAGGGATCGGTCCAATTATTATTTTTCCATTAGTCTCCTGTCAGGAAGTTTCCGTTTGCCTTAGGGAGGCTATTGAGGGCTGCCATTGTAATAGAAATTGAGTATTTTATGACTAATGGGGAGATTCAATCAAAAATCCAACACCTGTGTTATTGCAGTATTCTAAGGTGACATTCAATCAAGACACAGTTTAGATGTGTTTTAGACTAATGCCGTGGTATGCAGGACATAACTGGGAAAGGCCATTATGAGCCCCAGATGAATCACAAAAGTTTTGATGTGAAGATCCAGGATATGAGAATGGGCAATATACTGTTGGGATGGATTGTTTGCAATATGGCAAAGATCTGAAACATTCACTGATCCAAGACCTTGCATCTAGAGAAGGTTTTTAAAATGAACAGCCAGGAAATGGGTGGACTCATTTTAGTTTGGACCCTGAACAGTCATACAGCAGACATGGCTTTCAATCAGTAATGACCTAGGCTGGGAGTGAAATGGTGACCTAGAGGTGAAAGACTTTCATCACCTTGGCAAACCCTTTGAGTCATCCACCTTAAATGTGACATGTGCCATGTGTTCTATGTGCCAGGAAATAGACAAAACAGCCCTGCATGATCATCACCTTGAGGACTTGTCTCTAGACTAAGGTAATATTATACAGTACATTAGTCATCTAATACACTGGAGATTGCAGGCCCCAGGGTCTCTTTGCAGTGCTTGCCGGATTATAACCGTCCTTACAAATCAGGGAATGACAGCTTTTTTGACCCAACGTCAGTCAACTAGTAGATAGAATTTGGCTGTGATTGTCGATTGACAGCTCCTTACCTTCTCTTCCTCTCCTCTTTTATTTTCCGGCTGTCTAACATTGCAGTTATGTCAGTGTGGCAATGTGCCCCGCCCCTGTGTACATATTATGTGTTGTGGTGCGTGCGTGTGTAAATGTTGGTGTATAGTCATTGGTACACGGGATATAAACGGGTCTGTGTTTCACGTGTATTTAAAAAGTGTAGATTTGTATTTAGGCACGAGGAGGGCACAAATCACTTCACGTGCTGGTTAAATGTAATATGTAAGCACGGGGTTGCACAGAATTAATTCACATGCTGGGATTCATTTCAAGTGAATAATTAATTAGTAATTGAATCCCAGCACAACAGTATATATAGACACATTTTCATTCACTCAGGGTTGTGTGTTCGGTGAGTGGAGAACGGGATTGGAGACGGAGGTAATAATAATAATAATAATAATAATAATAATAATAATAATAATAGTTAAAATCTGCTCACCGTGTTTGTCTGTCTAGTCCGTTTTGTTTGTCTTTTTTTGTTTTGGCGTATAGTGCCGTGTTTTGTTTTGTGTTCAAACCTTTTATTTTCTGTTCTGTTTATTTATTAAATGCTGAGCGAAAGCATTCGCTCAGCTCCACCAAACTCTACCTCTCGTTTTGTTTATTTATTTCCTGCTTCTGGTCTGATGCCACCCACTCCGGCCGTCTTTGTGACAGTCAGCAAGAGCCGTTATTTAGAAGCTGTCAGCATAAAGTGTGAAAATATATTTTTGAAGCATGAAATTGTTTTAAAAAAAGACATGCCCTGTGAAATAATGTAAATGTGTTACATTGTCTTTATGTCCTAAGTAGAAAAAATGCTGCTGTCAAGGGCAGGTGATGAGGGGGAGTTTTCTCTTGTTTTTTAGTGCAGTATAACACTTTTATAGTTATTTCATTTTCTGTGCTTTCCTTTATCAGTTTCTTTCTTATGTTGAAATTTGAACTCTGGCTGTCACTGAAAGACTTTCAACCCACAAAGCAGGTGTTACTTTGACAGCAAAACTCCCAAGACAAACACTCACCATCAAAATGGATACCAAAGAAATATCGTCAAGACAACCACTCGCCATCAAAATGCATTCCAAAAATATTGTTATGATTAGAAAAAAATAGAAACGTGGTTAGCGAAGTGTCCTTGAGTGTTCATTTTGAATCTCGTTACCTCAGCTTTAATAGAGGTTTGCCAGAACTTTGTGAAACACCCTTTTGTCTCAATCAATAGATTTTACATCAATGGGTTTTACATCAGAATAGCAGCAAATTCAGTATCTGTATGCAGAGTTTCTTTGTGAATCAAGGCTCGCTGCGGTTGCATGTCATTGTATACTGAGACAGATTAGCACGTCATTACTGCATTAGCAAAATTGTCGGTGTAGATGTTTGATCGCAATGGTGTGATCTGCCCTTTACATTTACCGTCCCAACACTGTCTGGCAGAGTCACCATGTGGAGTGTCGCAGATTGAAATCTTATACAGAGCAGCATGACAACATATGTTTATTCAGCACTGCTCCTCGCAGTGATTTCTTTCAGATGCACAAGGCATGGCAAAACAGTTATCCATCCCAGGGCTTCAACGCTTCTGTGTGTTAAAATGTCAACCTAGACATGCAAGATAAAGGCTAGCAGAGAGTTGTCATCAATATGCCACACTCTTTATCTAAAGTCAGTGTCCTGGGGCTTCTAATATGCAAGAACAAAATGAGTTCCAAGGTTTCACACCACGAATAGAGCAATTATTGAAATGGCAAACTGCTTTAATCTACAATGCACAATGCAATATTGATGTAACAGATACTGATGTTCAGACAACTGAACTATGAAAACTAGATATCCCATGCTCCTATTCTTCATGTTTATCAGCTCTAATCCATTACTTACCCAATTTGTATGTAATGCTTGACAATGTACTCTCATAGTGATGCTACGTAATTAACGTTACCTTATAGAAATTAACATGGAATAAATATCTTTTGATGGTGTAAATAAAATATGTATGCAATTTGGTATCTTATTTTCTTTTCTTTATAAATATATATTACTTTGCAGCAATTTTATCTGACAGCTAATGCACTAGATATTACTGTCCCCCTGGACCTCTCACTCATTTTCTTGATGAACTCGACTACCTCCTCTCCTCCCTCCCCTCTCTGTCTACCTCAACTGTCCTGTTAGGTGATTTCAATATCCATCTCTCCAACCCAACCCACTCTGCTGCATTCTTTTCTCTCCTTCACTCCTTCAACTTCTCTCTCTCCATCCTCTTCTACCCACAAAGCTGGCTGTCAACTGGACCTCACCTTCTCCAGAGCATGCTGCCCTTCCAACCTCTCTGATACTATTTCACCTCTGCTCTCTCTCCCCCTCTGTCCTTGCCTCCACTGCTGTCTCTCACCTCCCTCCTATCGACTCCTTCTCCGAACTCTCTGTAGACTCTGCTACCTCCACCCTCTTCTCCTCCCTCACCTCCTCCCTCGACTCCCTCTGTCCTCTCACCTCCCCTCCCCAACCCTGGCTCTCCTCTGTGCTCCGCTCAGCATGAACCAAACTGTGCTCTGCTGAAAAGAAATGGAAGAGAGCCATACTCCTTGCTGCACTAGACCTCTACCGTTCCCTCCTCTCCTCCTTCTCTACTCTCTCCTCTGCTAAATGCTCCTTTTTCCAATCTGTTATCCAATCCTCCACCAACAACCCCCGGAAACTATTCTCTACCTTGTCCTCCTTCCTCCTCTATCTCCTCTAAAGACTTTGCATCTTTCTTCTCCTCTAAAATCTCTGCAAACTCTTTAACACCTATCCCTCCCCCCCACCCCCTCCTGCTCCAACCCCAACACTCTTTGTCTCCCCTCCTTCTCCCTCTCAGACTCTGACCTCTCCTCCCTCCTCCAGGGCCACAAACCCACCATGAGCACCGTGGACCCCCTCCCCACTCACCTATCTCAAGCTGCTGTTACTGGTCTTCTCAACACCTCTCTCCTCTCTGGCCTCCTTCCCTCTGCCTTCAAACAAGCCTCTATCACCCCCCTCCTCAAAAACCCTACCCTCGACCCCACCTCCCTCCAGAACTACCGTCCTGTCTCCCTCTTACCCTTCCTCTCTAAAACCCTCAAGTGGGCAGTATACGCCAGCTCTCTGCTTTCCTGTCTAACCACTCTCTGCTCGACCCTCTCCAATCTGGTTTCCGCTCTGCTCACTCCACTGAAACTGCTCTCCTGTCTGTCACTAACTTGCTAAACTCTGCCTGTGCTGCCTCTCTCTCCGATGTCTTAATTCTCCTCAATCTCTCTGCTGCCTTTGACACTGTCGATCACTCTATTCTACTATCCTCTCTTGCTGTCCTGGGAATCTCCGACACTGCTCTGGCCTGGTTCTCCTCCTACCTCTCCGACCACACCTACCAGGGAACCTGGCACAGCTCAACCTCCACACCTCACCCTCTCTCAACAGGAGTCCCCCAAGGATCAGTCTTGGGTCCTCTCCTGTTCTCTCTCTACACCCACTCCCTGGGCCCCCTCATCGCATCCTATGGTTTCTCATACCATTTCTATGTGATGATGCTCGGATCTTCTTCTCCTTTCCCCCCTCTGACCCCACCATCCCCTCCCGTATCTCTACCTGTCTGTCTGCTATCTCCTCCTGGATGCACTCGCATCACCTCAAACTCAACCTCTCTAAATCTGACCTCCTTTTCTTCCCCTCCTCATCTTCCCCCTCCTCTGATCTATCTATCTCCATTCCTCTGGAATCTACCACGCTCTCGCCCTCCTCCTCAGTCAAGAACCTCGGAGTAACCCTGGACCCCTTTTTCTCCTACTCCCAGCACATCTCCACTCTCGCACACACCTGCTGATTCTTCCTGCACAACATACGAAGAATCTGACCCTTCCTCACCAACTACTCCACGCAACTCCTCGTCCAGGCCCGGCCTAGACTAGTACAACTCCCTCCTGGCCGGACTCCCTGCGTCCACTACCCATCCACTCCATCTCATCCAGAACTCCATTGCTCGCCTGATGTTCTCTCTGCCTCGCTTCTTCCATGCTCACTCCACTGGCTCCCGATCACCGCTCGCATCCAGTTCAAGTCTCTTGTACTTGCCTACCGATGCCTTGACCAGACTGCACCCAGCTACCTCCAGACCCTCATCTCTCCCTACACCCCCACCCGACCTCTCCGATCTGCACAGTCTGGTAAAGGCATGGCGGTGTGGTGTGCAGGGCGAGTCACACTGTCGCAGAGCGCATGTTCACGTCCTGGCTGTACGAAGGGATTCAACTGGATTTTTCAGAACAAAGATAAAAAGGAGAACAGCAACACCCACATGGAGTGCAGACATTGCAAACAGGTTAGGACTCTGTTACAAAGCCATTTAAATGTAATTGTCGCACTTCATTACTTAAGTAGTCATTGTGGATTTACAACCTGCTCTCCACAGGGAGCAGTTTCCACAGTTAATTGTATTGTGATTACTCTTACCCAACAACAGAACACACTCCTGCTTCAATTAGATAGTGCGTTCATGCATTTTTCAATGCCTTGGCTTCTAACTGTACGTTTGTCAAGAATACCAAAGACTTGGTCATAAGGAAGAATCTTACATTTTCAAACTGAGTGGAGTCCATATGTTTTACTGTACCTTGAGTTGGTTCAAAAGTGCAGGTACACCCAACATCTATGAATTGAGAGGGTGCAGTATTAAATACTGTAGGAACAGTTTAATTAACCTGTATTTAAAGAACCTGTACAGTCTATTAATCAATGGAACATTACACATGTTTAGTAATTGGCTTGCATGTATTTTGCATCGGAACATGCTTCTGTTTCTGGTATGGTTCTGTACGCTGTTCCACAATAATCTCTTACAGACATCCTTTCAAGTCTTACAGTTGAAGAAGATGAGAAAAAATGTCATACAAATGAAGCATTCCCTATGTTTCAAGCAGTGTTATTATTATTATTTATTTCTTAGCAGACGCCCTTATCCAGGGCGACTTACAATCGTAAGCAAATGCATTTCAAGTGTTACAATACAAGTAATACAATAAGAGCAAGAAATACAATAACTTTTGTTCAAGCAAAGTACAAGTGTGACAAACCAAAATTCAATAATACAGCAGATAATAGTGATAGTTACATCAGCATATGATTAAATAGTGATAGTTACATCAGGATGTGATTAAATATAAAGTACTACAGGTTAAACACTTGGCAAATTACAGTATTCTGAAGTACAGGATTAAATGCAGTAAAATAGGGGGCAGATAAGAGCAAAATAAAGCACATTTACATGAAGGGTGATAGTGTCCCAGGATACAAACAGAGGAGTTCTACAGGTGCTGTTTGAAGAGGTGAGTCTTAAGGAGGCGCCGGAATGTGGTCAGGGAGTGGGCAGTCCTGACATCTGTAGGAAGGTCATTCCACCACTGCGGAGCAAAGGTGGAGAAGGAGCGGGCTCTGGAGGCAGGGGAGCATAGCGGAGGTAGAGCTAGTCTTCTAGTGCAGGCGGAGCGGAGAGGTCGAGTGGGGGTGTAGGGAGAGATGAGGGTCTGGAGGTAGCTGGGTGCAGTCTGGTTAAGGCATCTGTAGGCTAGTACAAGAGTCTTGAACTGGATGCAAGCGGTGATCGGGAGCCAGTGGAGCGAGCGGAGTAGTGGAGTAGCGTGGGCGAAGCGAGGCAGAGAGAACACCAGGCGGGCAGCAGAGTTCTGGATGGAATCCAGTGTTGCAAACTGAAACTCAGATGTAAATGGTCTCCAAGGTTTCAGCTGCAAAAAACAAAAAACAAGCAGCTCAGCTAGGTCAAACCAATTGAGTCAATTGTGCTGACTGAAGATTGAATGCAGGTTTGGATGAACAACACAGGATAAAACAAGACATTTCCATCTGTAGCAGGAATGCAGGCAATTATTTAAATGTATGCAGTATCTTATAGTCTCTTGGGGGACTTAATGACCCAACAGTGAAAAAGGAAGAAGAGGAGAGTAATTTATCATAGTCATCAGCAAGAAACACAAAGCCTTCTCTCCTGCAACTTGGGAATTAAAAGGTTATGTACTAAACCTTAGAATCCCAGGGCATCCTGGTATTAATTGTTTCAGTAAACTTGGAGCAGCTACAGTTAAGTGTTGATTACAACTGAATCTATTACTGTTCTGGTTTGCATGCTTTTATTAAACTAGTTCCGGTAATCTGAGGACATTAAATGTTGTATCAAGTAACTTTCTCATTGGTACAAAACAGTCTAGAGATAATCATCTGGAAAGAAACTGAAAACTTTTGAAAAGTAATTCAATAACTGCTAGCTATGATTGTCTATGATTGACAACTAGCTACACAGACCGCCATTGGCACTAATCTTGGACTACCTAACCTAATGGAGGTCTGAGAGATCAGCCTTGAATGGGTAAAGTTATGCATTCTGTTTCAAATGCTTCAGAGATAGTGGGGCTAATCCCATGCTTTGTCTATACCGGATGGAATGTGGGAAGATTTGACTTAAGCAACATGTTCTGCATCCCTAATAATCCCTAATAATATAAAAAGATGAACTCTTTCAAATGAGTTAGGATTTCTGTAATAAGGGAATCAGGACAAGGAAGTTGTTTGTTTGATTTTTTTTTTAAAAATGTGTTTTATTAGCAGCAGTGTGGAGTAGTGGTTAGGGCTCTGGACTCTTGACCGGAGGGTTGTGGGTTCAATCCCCAGTGGGGGACACTGCTGTTGTACCCTTGAGCAAGGTACTTTACCTAGATTGCTCCAGTAAAAACCCAACTGTAAAAATGGGTAATTGTATGTAAAATAATGTGATATCTGTATAATGTGAAATAATGTATAATGTGATATCTTGTAACAATTGTAAGTCGCCCTGGATAAGGGCGTCTGCTAAGAAATAAATAATAATAATAATAATAAAGAGTTAATGCATTGGACGTGAATGTGTGATAAATGCATGTAGGGTTTATGGGATCTTTAGGATAAGTAAAACAAACATGCACATCCTTTTCAAAATACACCTGAAGGCTCTGCAGGTCAAAGGGTAAAAGGGTAAAAGGTCATGCGGAAAGTGGATAATCAGCTAATGATGTTACAGGTGTACCATGCTCCAAATATACAAACGCCTTGCTTCATGATTGGGTACAGGCCTATCAACATGTATTGATTGAGAATTTTTAAGTTAGAATTAACAGATGCAAATGTGCTTGTTGGCTTTAACATCTACAGTAGCAGTCTCTTAAGCAACAAAACTTTTGAAAGTAAAGTTAAGTAACAACTTTAAAGCAAGAACGCTCTGAAGTGTGTTACTGTATAAAATAGAAGAATGCTCACTGCCATACAGTACGTTGCAGTTTAACACACTGGTGCTAATAAAAAATATACAAGACCAAACAGTGTCATAATATTCCCACGAATGTAGATATTGAATCTGAAGGGAGTGCTTGTACTTTGTGTGTCTGCAGGAGGAATAAAATGTGTCATTTCAAACACCAATAAATATATTTGATACAGTATCTGGGAACTAGGCCAAGGTCCCATTAACCTTCATTTATGTAAATATATAATATTCTATCTACAAACAGTAATAATAAATATAGTAATAAAGCTATGTAGACATGTTATTATATTTCACAACTGTAAAATCATTACCTACCGTACTAAATTTAGGGGAATAAACATAAAGATTATTAGTGTTTTTCTGTTGTTTTTTTTTAGTTTTTCATGCACACTCACATGTCATTTACACTGCCCTGTCTCCCTTCAGATCAGATGCTATAAGGAGTATGTCTTACAGACGGCATGGCTCTCAGATTACCTGTGAAAGAAGAGTACATGTTGTTCTGTTTCTAGTAAACTACATATTTAATAGTCATTATTTCGACTGACCTGCAGAGATCCCTAGATTTTTCAATTACATTCTTCTAATTAAATATACAAGTGGATTTTTCACTGATATCAAAATTATATAGAACTTGTATAATTGTCTGACTTTTGAATGGTATCTGTATGGTAAAGTAACCCAATAGAATAAGATGTTCTAAATCCTAATAATAGTACGACAACAAGAGATTCCCGTAAGTACACGATATCCACGACAGTTGTAATGAAGAGAGACTCAACAATGTATCTTAACTTTAACAAGGCAAGATACTATATCCATAGCTTTTAACACGTAACCATGCAATGTCTTTGCATGGATCCAAAAAAAAAAAAAATGTATACAAACTCCCTTTTTTCACGGGGATGGCGCCGTCTTGTGGCCTATCCACGACACATGCATTAATCGTTGCCATGTCACTGCACTTAACAAAGCAAACTGGCATGTCACTGCACTTAACAAAGCAAACTGGCATGTCACTGCACTTAACAAAGCAAACTGGCATGTCACTGCACTTAACAAAGCAAACTGGCATGTCACTGCACTTAACAAAGCAAACTGGCATGTCACTGCACTTAACAAAGCAAACTTGGAAAACATATTTTGACACTTTATGTTGACAGCTACTGAATCAAATTCTGCTGACACGATTGCAGTGAATGTCAGAAACTAAATGAAGTGCAGGAAAAGGGCTGACATGTTACAGTCTCAGCAAAACTGAATTGTATCTATTGTGTCAACTCTGGCTGTGTAAGGATGCAGGGAATCCGTTAGACACAGCCCTTGATGCTTACTGGGATATTTGTGTAATTATAATTATAAAATATACATTAAAACCCTATATACAAAAAAAAAAATACCCTTATGCCAAGATGTTCATCTGAAAGACAAATCGTCTATTGCATGACCTCTTCTGCAATCTGGACTGTTTTTAAACAGCGCTGTGAGATCATTTTACAGAGAAAAGCAGTGACACCTAGTGCTGAAAAGTTCAATTTGAAAGAAAAGCCAGTGAACTTTACTCCAGATTCCCCTGTTGAAATAGTGAGGATTGAAGACATAGCTCCATATTTAACACATCAAGGAAATCAGATCCTGTTTATCAAAGGAGTAACAATCAGGCTTGTGTTTGTTTTTTTTCTAATTAAGAAAAATGATTGGCTTAGCTATCATAAAGCCAGTGGCAGCATGACATTTTATGAGTGTAGAGTGCAGTGGGCTATATCTACACTGACATTGTCCTGAAGACAAAACAAACTGAAGCTCTTCACATTTTTCTTTTTAACTGGTTAATAAATACCTAGTAAGTAGTGAAAGGTGTGGTACAAACAGTTAGTACTTTTGTGTACAAATTAACTTTCTAGAGCTCGTTGGGTCCTCACTTGTGGTCTCATGCTAGTCTTGTCTAGGAATGGTAGTACACCACAGGAGTCCAGTTCAAATGGTTTCTATCCCTTAAGAAAGGCACTCTTTGTTAACACGTAGGTAACTAACAACAAAGTAAACAGATAACTTGAAATCATAACCTACGTTTTTATTACCTTCGCAGTTTACAGTTTGATTGAATGTATAACTTCTAACATGTGTAGCTAAGTAACATGTTTTACAATGAAAACACTGTTCTTCAGATGATTAATAAAACATAAGTACTAGTACGATATAGAACAAGTATCTATGCATTATTACATAGATTGCTATAAAGAAACAATGTATTTGTCCAGAGGAAATTAAATCAAATGGTCTAATCGTATGATTTTAAAAGAGACAGCGAAAGCTTTAGTAGCAAAAAAATGAAACGCACTTTCATTAAAGTAGGTCACAGTTCAGACGCTGGCGGCACATGCATTCACGCGCTGTATTTATTTATTCTTGCGCATGCCATGTGGCGTCTGAAAGACTGCGGCCACTTCAAATGCATTGTGGGACTTGAAGTTTTTGCTGAGCAACATAGAACAGCCAGCAATGTATTACTTTTTTGTTGTTGTTTTTGCTTGAAGCAGTTTAATGCAACATATAGGTTTATAATACGTTCATTTATCAATTTCAATTTGGATGTTTACATCTGTTATATTTATATATTTGTGTTTGTTTCACGATAACAGGCTTTGAATAAAACTCCCGGAACATCAACTCCCAAGCTCCTCTTATCCTGTACAACCTGATTGGTTTAATGGCATTATATACCAGTTGAAATCGACTTCCTCGAAATTGCTTATTTTAATTTTGCAGCAGCGGGTTGACCATTGTGTTTGCGGCAGCTGTAACAATCAGCAATGAAGTCGACTCTGTGTGTTGTTGTTTTCTGTTCTGTTCTCGCAGCGTATTACATCTACATTCCGCTGCCGCATACAATCTCAGAACCTTGGAAACTCATGATGCTGGATGCGACATTCCGGGGTGTGCAGCATTTGGTGAGACTGCACAGCAGGCTATGTTATATAATCGATGTGCCTAAAATTACATACGAATATCGTTAAATCGATGTTTACAGTCTTTGAATGGGGTTTCTCACTGTTTTGCATTATATCTCGTGTACTGTATGAAACATGTAAACAATATTAATATCTACTGGATGTGAGACTGAAGAATTAGCTACTACTAGTGCTGTGTGCATGAACAAACATTTTCTCAATATATTTTGGTAGGCAAGTTAGCTACTTTATGACAACTCAATTGCGATCATTGAGGTCTAGAAACAATGTCAAATGAGGTATCGAAGAGAAACAAGGATGGCAAAATCTGTAAAAGTCATGCCCGTAATGACTATTTCCCATCGAAATACAGTTTGATATGTTGCCTTTGATATATCTGTGTTGACATATATAATTTTTTATTTTTTTTTCAACATTTTTAGCCTGGGTCGGTGTTGCTATGGAGTCGGAATGAACCCATGATTAAGAGCCACTGTCTGACTGCCTTTAAGGATAAGCCCGGTTGGTTTTAAAGCCAAGGGGACATACGTGTTATAGAAAATGTAGAATAAAATATGTTGCGTCTACATTGTTGCATTAGTAACATTTACCATTACCCTCGTCATTATTCTTCTGAATGTGTTCTTTTTGTTTTGAATTTGTTATTTTTGGCATGAATGTTTTTCTGTTTTGTTTAAATAAACGTGTAAATAAAACGAATTGTAAATAGAGAGACTGTGAAAGATCAGCTGCTAATGCCATCTTTCCGCCACAGCTGTCTGAGATGGGTGGATGAACGTAGGGGGCAGAAGATGGACATGATTTAGGTTAGAGGTTGAACAGCTGCAATAATCTGTGAAACCAGACAAGTACAGCTGCTTGTTAACAATGTGCAATGCACAGGACAGTGTTCTCAGGGTCATTTTAATACTAATCAAATTAATAAAAAGCATGTTTACTATTTAGTGTGTTACTTGCATACAAAAATATTTAATAAAAATGTAATACAAGCAAATCAGTATTTTCAAATATCAGTCTATTGCTAGAATGCCGTTAATTAATCTTTTTGGTGTACCTTTAACTTCTTTGTCGCTTTTTTTGCTGTTTTGATTAAAAAATAAATAAATAAAAATTGCATTACTGCAGAAGTGCAATTTATTGTGACGTCATCTATGCGTTGTTATTTACATAACAGATGCCGGGTTTTAAAAACTTTTAATTTGGATAACAGTGATCCGAATTTTGTAATCCTATAGAGTTTTTTATGTGGATCTTTTTGATACTTTTTTTTTTTCAGAAAATGTCACTGCTTGATTACATTTATCCAGATTACAAACCATTACTATTGCGAAATCTGTTTGTTTGTTTGTTTGTTTGTTAAAGTGATTTCAATCACAAAATATAGGATTACAAAATCCGGATCACGGTTATCTAGATTAAAAATGTTGAAAACCCGGCCTCTGGAAGCAGGGTTTGGCTCACCACCTGATTTTGAATGGAATCCGTCGATAAGGAAAATCATCCCATACGAATGGACCAATATGTACCCAGTAGCCTCCCAATACGTAGTCATGTGCGACTTACACTTAACTTTAAACTTAACCCGTAAATCTACCCTTAAACGTAATCTCTACCCCTAATGCGATCTCTACCCCTAAACCTAATCTCTACTCCTAAACCTAACTGTGTTACTTTAACTAACTGCCACTATTATTTCAACACCGCTTGCTTGGCACCCTCTAGTGGCTACTACATCTATCGTCCATTAAAGCGCTTGATCAGGACCTACTCTACCTGTTGGGAGGATAGTAGGTACCTACTGGCCCATTCCTATCAATCTCCACCAAACTGGCAGTAAACCCTAAGCAGTTCAGTCGATCAATCTTGTACAGTATTTTGCTTTTGCAGCTGTTTGACGACAGCTATCTTTTAAATATTTGTTTACAGCTTTTTTTTTTCTTCTTCTTCTAAGATTTGTTCAGTGGCTTCTGTTTCTTGAGAGCACAGCAGACCCTCAATGGAGAGTCACAAGATCACAAGTGTACAATAACCTTCATATTGCCAGTTTGGGGTTCTTGAGAAATAAACGTTTATGAAATAATTCTGACTGACAATGGAATGGTGAACTTTGCCTAAACTGGCATTGAATTACACCCCACCCCACCTCAAATATGTTTTTTTAAAGAGTTTTGCAAATATCTGGCTTGACTTGGGAGCTCTCCCACGAGACTATGCTAAAAGATTGGACACAATGTTATTTTCCCTCTAAATCAGATGAATTTGTTAGTTAAGCAAAATTGTATTACATTGTGTAAGTCTATGTCCTTGAGTAACCAAAGGGAACATTGTGTTATTTTGTAGTGTAACACTACACCATGCATCGCTGTGAGATAGCTTTATGAAAAGGATGCATTGGCATGGATTTTGGCATGGATGTGCCCTCATGTCCTGCATAATAAATGGCATCTCTTTGAACATTATGCTAATACATTTCTTTCCAATTTTAGCAGACGATTTAATTGTAGGTGCGCTAATAAAATACACAGAGAAGCTTGAACATCTGGAGACACCAGAGAATTGATAAAGCTCCACTGTAATTGGCATATATCGTTAGGCAGGGCTGAAAATAAGACTGCTATTGCATAACAGTTTCACCCATTCCAGGTTTCAATGCAAGCTTGATTAACTACAGTGTGTATGGAACAACCTTGGGTGTGTCTTAACTAGTAAATAGTAAAACCAGGAATGGATCAAACTGCTATGCAGTGGGAGTCGTCTTTCTATCTGGAATTGCCAGTCTCTGCTTTTTCATTGAACATCATTTTGGTGAATAGGCTCTAATGCTGTCTTCCAGTCCGTCAGTTAACAGTAATGCTATTCTTCTCTCATCTCCGTAGGGTAACCTGGCACACAGTCTGGGGCTGAGCCACCACATCAAGGTACTCAATTTTGCGGTGACATTTTTTGGAATGCTCAGTCCCACGTCCAGTGAAGGGGTCAGAGTGACGGACACCGTGTTTGATGGGGTGCAGGTCAGGGTGTTTGAAGCTACCAGGGGGAGCAACAGTGAATTAAAGAGAAGTGTTGTTTACATACACGGAGGAGGATGGTCCCTAGGCAGTGCAAGTAAGTGTTGAATACAATATTGGTGTTTGAGGGAAGCATGCGATTTCACTAACCCACCAGCAATTCCACTATGAAGTCATTGAGGTCCAGTCTTCTCCTGATTTCCCCCAGAACGGGGCAATTCATCTCATCACTACCATTTTACAGACCTCTTAAAAGGAAGGCTTGTAAAATATGTAACCTTATTATAGGGCCAGAAGAGACATAAAGGCATTTTTTGGGATGCAGTAGGAAGTTCACACTGCCATAGAATCTGTCCCTATTCTGGAACCGCACATTCTGTGGAAGCCATCTATGCATATTCCTATGTTTAATAACGTGTCTTCATCCACAGGGATGCAGTCCTATGATTATCTTTGCAGGAAAATGGCAGAAGATCTGAATGCTGTTGTTGTTTCTGTTGAGTAAGTAGAAAACCATGGGGGCAAAAAATACACTGTTCACTAGATATTGTTTTCTTTATTCTGTTGCATTGACAAAAGTAAATGACCGGAGTGTTTTGAAGGTTTCTGATTCTGTTTCCAATCTAGAATTTTAAGTCAAGGCTAAAATCTGTTTGACTGTTTGTTTCTGTTGTTTCTCATCAACAGACTGGTGAAAACTATCAGTTAAATCCTAGAAAACCGCTGGGGAAAAAAATAGAAAGTTGTTTTAAGTATTGATCTCGTAGCTCTTTGTTTAAGTCTGGGTTGATCGTTCATCTGATTTGAATGCCTCTGGTCTAAACATGCTGTTTCTGTCCTTTCACAGTTACAGATTGGCCCCAGAGGTGCATTTCCCAGAGCAGTACAATGATGCTTATCTTGCCACCAAACAATTTCTACTTCCAGAGGTGCTGGCTAAATATTCAGTGGACCCCAATAGAGTGGCTGTGTCTGGAGACAGTGCAGGAGGGAACCTGGCCGCTGCTGTGTCTCAACAGGTGGGTCACCAGGCAACTGGGGTTTCCCTGGCATTATTGAGATGCACTAGCAGGACCTTTTTACTGTATGTACTGCAAATGCTACGTTCATTATTAAATGTTTTTTTTTTAAACTGATCCATTCATCTACTGTGTTCCAGCACCTTATTGTCTAGATTTTTATCATAGAGTTTTTTGTGTTCAGTTACACGTGAACATGGCTTTGCAGTGCACTCGCTATAACTAAAATTTACGATTCTGTTTTCACTCCATTTTTATTTAGCTTGCTCTGGACAGCAGTGTCACCAATAAACCCAAGCTTCAGTCTTTAATCTACCCGGTGCTCCAAGCCCTGGATTTCAACACTCCCTCCTACCAGCAGAATAGAGATGTACCTATCCTTTACCGTCCACTCATGATCAAATTCTGGCTAGAATACCTGAATGGGGACCCAAGCTTTATCCACTCATTGTTGGTCAATAACCACACCTCCTTGGACCTTAGCCAAGTCGCCACTAGCCGTGAAAAAGTCAACTGGACCTTGCTCTTGCCATCCACATTAAAGAAGCATTACAAGCCGGTAGTCCAGGCCACGGGAACCCCCAAGGTCATCCAGGAGGTTCCTGCTCTGCTGGATGTCAGAGCCGCACCCCTGATTGCTGACGAGGACGTCCTTAAACTGCTGCCCCAGACGTACGTCCTGACTTGTGAACATGATGTCTTGAGGGATGACGGGATCATGTATGCCAGGCGCCTAGAGCAAGCTGGAATCCGCGTGACCCATGACCATTATGAAGATGGGTTTCACGGCTGCATGATATTTGGAATATGGCCCACTTACTTTTCCGTTGGCATTCGGACCATGCACAACTACATCAAGTGGCTAGACCAAAATCTGTAGAGCGGCTGACATGAGTGGCTGGCTGGCTGGGATTAAAAAAAAAACCTTTTAATGCATCCGTTTCTGTGTTAAAATTGAGTTACAGTACTAATCCTTGCAACATCGCAATGCAAGTATGATTTTTGTAGATCAAAGTCTGGCATAGAGCTGACTGTTCCATTGCTTTGACTACCTCCAGTTACAGTTTTCTGCACAGCCAACATTCCATTACTGGCATTGTTTCTGTTTCAAATTAAACAAGTCGGCAATTCTGATCTCGTTAATCAGAACATTTCTGCTTCTACAGCTATGGTCAAAAGTTTCGCATCATCTAGAATTTTAGGATTGAGACATTAATTAATTAACAAAAAACTATTAATATAATTTAGATCTTTTATTTAACATCACGTAATCAAAGAAACTTACCAAATTATATCGCAAAAGTCTACTGGAAGCCATAAAAGTAGTACAGTATTTCATGTTAGATTTGGAAATGTCACATTTTTTTATTTGTCAGTTTTTTCTTTTAAGTACAGCCCACCTCAGTTAACTTGACATCCCACAGGGATGCTGTTTAGTGTTTTTTTTCTTATCCGAGGTGTCGAGTTAAACACGGGTGCACATGAGCCATGGCTTTAACATGTATGTAACTAACAGAACTCGCACATTTGCAGTATTTGCAAGTTTTTATTAGTTAAATGTCCTTCTGAAAACAGTTGAAAGAACTGTAGTGAATGAATCAATTACAGTATACAGTGCTGTACAAACTCTGTACAACTCGTATAGTTCGATTTGAAATACAAATTAATAAAATAACTACAGTGGTATTTTTATGTAATCAATCCAACCACAAACTGCACAAACTGTTGACTATACTTTGTTATTGGCTTGTACCGTCTAATTTGATATAGCAAAAGTTAACACATGTACGTTATACAGAATTAACTCAGTGAACAAAAACAGTAATAAACAACACGTGCAAAAACACATGCTTTTTAAATTTCTGCTGCCAAGCTTGTTATCCTGAATAACCTGAGCTTTAAAAGCCAATTACAAGAGAACTAATTTTTCGCTTCACTCATGGTGAACTGACACTAACCAGCTATGAATGAATGATCCATTTCCAGGTCGGAGGTCAGTCACGTGAAACGACAGTGTCAAGTTATCCACTAGTCTTTTTTTAATAGTTTTTATCCCTTTGGTACCGGTAATAAGTGTTGAGTTACAAGTAAAAGTGTGGTGTCGAATTAAAACATTAGGGGGCAGGACAAGTTAACCGAGATTGACTGTATATGGATAAATACAGGCTGATGCAACATTTTTGGCCTTGGGTGTACACTGAATCAACTCGTTTTTAGTTAAACTATTAGATTCATTAATAATAATGTCAAAATAGATAGCTTTAGTTTTTACCATGTCTAGCTTTTTATTATGGATAGGTGTTACCGATCAATATTTAAATCAACAGATCATATTCTTTTTTTTTTCTTTTTTTTGATCTACTTAGTTCAATAGAATATTTGATTGAGAATGCAAAATGTCAAATTCTTGTATCATGCTTCGTTTTGAACATTGAAAACTAAAATTCCTAAATCAAAACTGGAGATAGATAGATAGATATAAAAAAATATATATGATTGCCCTACACAAGTCAAACAAGCACCTAGTACAATGGCATATGAATGGGGCAGTGTGTTTTAGTGGGTTATATATTTATGTGCTGTATATGAATATAAAAAATAATTGTACAATCCTGAATATTAGAGTACATAAGCATTTATAACATCTACTGAAATATTGTGAGATCTTAAATTCTAGTTTATTTGTTTTGTTCTGTTTAAGGGATGCAATGCTGCTGTATTCAGTAACTTTCTGTTTGTAGCATATCATAAATCAACAGGCAAGACCACTATTCTGTTGAGTGTTGAGAACATGGTCTATTGCAAAGTAGTATTGCTTATTTATTCAGTCGATTCCATTGGATAACTGGTTCTTCTCTCTCATACTTTCAATTTCGGGAGCTGTGTTTGCACTATGGTGTCTTTAGGAATAGATCAATAATGAGTATTTCTGTACACCTTTAAGCACCAGATCCAACGTAAGCAGTTCACTGTAGTACAGAAATGAATGTTTAATGGCTGTTTCCGAGGATCTTGGATGGGTTTCTGAACCATTGGACACAGCATTGTATACTTGATGTATTCTGCCGATTGCTACGGCACTTTGTACACTGTGTTCCGATAAGTAATACATGTGTTCTGTATGTGCAATATATGGGTATGCGTGTTTGTATTTTACTCCAATCGTCAAACAGATATCCATTTTCAGCTTTAGATAAACATTCAGCTGAAAAATAAAACACAAGGAGGAATTGTTAATGGATCTTTTATTTCAGTATGTGAGACTGTGTTAAATCGGACAGGTAGCATCCTAGGCAATCCTGATTTAGGCAATCTTTCAGTTCAGTTTTTTCATAGCTTCAAATGAACTATTGGTTTTCTTAGTCATTTTTCTGTAATTTGGTCTTGAAATAGTTTTTTAAAAAAATGCCCCACCTCAGATGAAACTTTTATTTATGTGCTCCAAATCTAATGATTTTAATTATTTTCAGTTTGCAGTTGTGTTGTGACCTAAGTGAATGTATGCATGTATAGGAGGCTGTGTGGTCCAGTGGTTAAAGAAAAGGGGCTTGTAACCCGGAGGTCTCTGGTTCAAATCCCACCTCAGCCACTGACTCATTGTGTGACCCTGAGTAAGTCACTGAACCTCCTTGTTCTCCGTCTTTTGGGTGAGACGTAATTGTAAGTGACTCTGCAGCTGATGCATAGTTCACACACCCTAGTCTCTGTAAGTCGCCTTGGATAAAGGCGTCTGCTAAATAAATAAACAAATAATAATATTGTAATGTACATTTGGGCAACCACTTCTAATTGGGGTTAAATACTTTTAAAGTGTTTAACTAAACAGTGTTAACTGTTTAGTGCACTACTGCATTAGCTTCATGAAAAAATGATCTAAATGTACAATGTATACAAAATAAGTCAATACTTCTGAAATTGAGTGGTTTTTTTTGGGGGGGGGTGATATATAGATATGGTCAGGCTGTTTAGGATGTTCTCTGTTAAATTGGCTATCTGCAACACACAGTGAAATTATCAGAATGTATTCCTCTTTCGATAAACATATTTTACACTGGGGGAAAAAAAGTGTAAAATGTGTTTCCTGCCTGACCTATTGGACACCCTGTGTGTACATAAATATTAGAATACTTATTTTGTGAAATATATTGTTTGACTGTTGATTACCTATTTAGTTCTCTAACAAATCTCAAGATTTCCCTTTCTCCAAATAGTTTTATGTGAAGTTTCCTGTGTGGTAACCCCCCCCCAGTTATATTCAGTTAATGTTACTGTTCTGTAACAGGTTGTGTGTAAAGTTGTACTTTATATGTGTCTTCAATTAAACCTTCTAACTGTGAAGCTGTTTTGTTTTTCTTTTGCATGTGCATTATGCCATACAGTATTTGAGAGAAGCATACAAGGAGTTATTTCTTTTTGCTTGTTGTGATCCCATCCTTCCTAAGTTTTGGAGTTGTGGTTAGGGCTCTGGACTCTTAACCGTAGGGTTGTGGGTTCAGTCCCAGATGGGGGACACTGCTGCTGTACCCTTGAGCAAGGTACTTTATCTAGATTGTTCCAGTAAAAACCCATCTCTATAAATGGGTAATTGTATGTAAAAAAATAAAGTGATATCTTGTAACAATTGTAAGCCACCCTGGATAAGGGTGTCTGCTAAGAAATAAATAATAATAATATTCTTCGCCTAATCGCAATACTGTTTTCAAACACTAGATGGCCCTGTAATACTAGGCCTGCAGGGCATTATTTCCTGTAACACAAATTCATTCTTTCTTTTTTTTTTTAACTGGAATACGTTTCTCTAGTTGAATTAATATTCTTTAAATATGTTACCTCGATATAAACATCCTTAAAATAATGTCACACCCAGACAGTATTCAATCCATCTTTACATAAGAAAACCTATTTTTTATTGTGTTAAAGATGAAAGCAAATACGGCATGTTGTTTACCAATTGAGTTGACGTATTTGCTAGAGGAAAAAGAAGGAATAAAATGACACATAACAGAATAGAAGATACGTATAGTTTTATTGAGACAGCCCTATGTGTTTGTGTGGGTGGGGGTGTGGTATATCCTATTGAGGTTCACATACTCATTTTCACCTTGTATTAGCCTATAGGCGTATTTCGGGCGATGAAATCCGGGGCTCCACCCTGCTTTCCCTGTCAATCTTCTCCTATTTCCTATTTAAGTCTGAATCTCACACAGCTCGGTGTCTAACGTTTTCAGTTTGTTTTCTGCAAACCCTCGATTTGACATTGATTTGCAATGTCAAAACTTCGTGCTCTAGTTTTTTCTACCGACTCGGACGATTCCGAATTCGCCCCTGCTTTCCTTACCTGCTCTGACGATCTTGCAGCAGCAAAAGCCAACATCAATCGGCATCTAATTAAGAGCCTAGGGCGCTGGTCCTCCTCGGCAGTAGAATCATACATTCGCACATCTGTTTCCGACATAGCCGCAGCTCACCAAAAAATTGTTAGCATGTCTGGAATGGGGGGCTACCTGGCACGTGATCTATTGTTTGTCCCACGGGTGTGGGGTTATGTGGGGAGCCGGGGGTCCAACCATTGGGGGTAAATGAGGTTCATTTTCCCGACCCTCGGCCACACACTCTATTCTTTAGCAGCTCCTGCTCTTTATCTTCCTCAAAACTGAAACTGGGCTCTATTTCAGAGCCAATCTATCTTATGTGTCGGGAGTGTCTTTCCTTTCTTATCCTATCCACTGAGGCCACTCCTCAAACTACCGCTCCAATTAACACCCTTTCACTAGCCCCGGTTCTCGCCAGGTGAATAGTTGGTAAACAATCTATCAAGCCATGTTATCAAGCCAGGAGTTGATGTGCTCGAAAGACAAGAGTAACCGGTTAACAACACGGCACGTGCTGAAGGGAGATTCCCAAGCTGTTCAGAATATGCAGCTATCTGGCTTCAGTCCAGTTGAGCTTTGCATGTGCCTCTCCTACTGTGTACTGTACTGAATTGATCCAGGAGTCACAAGGTATACTCTATCAATGTTAGAGAGTTACATTAGTCCTGCACCCAGCCCTGTGATTCAGTACTCCTCTGGTTTAGCTATATTATTGAAAGGACCAGGTTTCAGGAATTTCAGCAGCCAGGCCCCTGCTATACTGCTGAGCGCACAAACCTGCCTCCTGATCATATAAATATTGGACTTAATTGAGGGTAGTTCTGAATCCCAGGACTATGCTGAAGTAGTGTGTCTGCAAAAACAAGGCTGCTTGCATTTTAAAATGTGGACTGACTGTTTTTTTACTCAACAGACTCACTTTTGTTTTGTTTTCCAACTAGGCCTAACATTTTCAAGCGTTTGTTATGCTAGCACTTTACACTTTAAAATAACGGTTGGCGTTTTAGTTTGCTTATTGATTTTACTTTGTTAATTGTTTAGGTTTTCTGCACTTGCTTCGCTCGCGTTTCTTTCAGCCTGCATGTTTCGAACAGGGCTGTTTGTGATTGGGCATGAAGACAGTCTAACAGGGCGAAGCAGCACGCTGTGACCTGAGTGTTGTTAACCTGGGGTGCGTTTTCGTGTCTATATATACATATATAATATCCAGAAAAATATATATTCTCAGGGTCCAAAGCTAGATGAGTGCTATGCTTGTGATTTTATGAAGTGAGCTTGCAGCAACATAACAGACACGTCATTGGTCACAACAGAAGTATAGGTCCTACCTCTACCCCTTATATGAGAAGTGGGTAAACGCTATATCACCCAAATTATAAGTTTGTTTCTTGGCAGTATTTCAAGCCTCAACAGTCAGCAGAATAGCACCGTCTGAATATTATAACGTTATTATTCAGACGGTGAATTTATTTTGAAGAATATCGCTTGATTGATGCATATGAGAACCAGAGGCGGCGTTTGACCATGCATGAAATAGGTAACGCTCAAACATGACATGATGAATTATACTTTTATCACAGTATTTATTCAGATGTACAGGGAGGATTAGGGCTATATAATAGCATCATTTTATACATATTTTCATCAAACAGTAAGAGATAATTATGATGTAATGAAAGGATCATGTTCTTATCCCCTGCACATCCATTTTCCTAGCAGCCGCTCTCTGTCCCGCAGGTACCCTCTGGGTATTTAGATGGTACTGCATCATTTTTTAATAAAGCTTTCTTTGCAGCCCCCATCTTAGCCATCATCAGGTTTATGAAGCTCAGCTGTCCTCTGTGAAGTGAGAGGTGCAGATGCAGTAGGTGTTGAGCTTCGCATCCCAAGCCCTGGGGTGCGATCCACGTGTGTCTGGCACAGTTTTGGGAGTGTCATCTGCATAGGAGTGAAACATGAGGCTATGTTGGCGGATAAGGTGACCTAAGGGAAGCATGTAGAAGTTGAAGAGAAGAGGCCCGAGAACAGATCCTTGGGGGACACCGCACGTGACCGGGTTTGCATCAGCACTGCTTCCATCATAGAAAACAGACTGCATGCGTCCAGATAGGTAAGAGGACAGGCAGGAGAGACAGGTTCCAGAGATCCCAGTATACTTCTGATGGCGGTCAAGAAGAATGGTATGATCTATGGTATCAAAAGCAGCAGAAAATTACATAATTATGTGCCCGCGTAATTTTACACATAAAACGTTTCACCACTCATAGGCTTGTAATATTAAATAATATCGCCGTTAAGAGAAGGATAGAGAAAAATGTTGGATCACACTGAGAATAAAGAGAACATTGATCGATTTTGCCAGAAAATGCCAAGGGTCCCACGTTGCAAATATATTAGCAAAAGTGAGAGTAAAATATGTTCTTTGCTTTGCTTTGTGCACTGTGAAGTTGGCACGCCATGTGATCCACAGCGCTCTACCGCCAGGGGAAATTGACAACCTATGCTAGTATTTTGATATCCAGTATGAGAAAAGAAGACAGTACAACTTCACAATAACTTTGTTACTTTGCACATACTTGTACAGAAATACCTCATAATTTTGATTTTTTTTCTGTGCTTAATTCCCTGGGGAATTGTATTATAGAGAAAGGCCACATTATTAGGAACTTTAATGAACTACAGTAGATGCATCAGATGTATTATATATATAAATGCCATTGTCATTTATATTAATGAATGAGCACCATACCTCGCCTTTTACATATTGTTAAAGATAGAAATACATGAAAGAGACGTCTTTGAAACAGTGGCAGTACTTTGATCCACTACTGTTGAGATCAGTTGAATAGACCCCATCTTGAGGCAATGTTATGGAAGCATGTGACTTGAATAGACATGACCAAACAACAAACACTGTTCTGTATCTCTTGTGATTTATTATGTTCATAAGAACAGTTTGTCTGAATTTGACAAAATTGCACATTCTTCTATACCAGCCTAGAACATCAATTCAAAATAAAATACAGGGGCAATGCCTAGCGATCCCCACGTTCTGATCCTGTAATCTTTCTTAGCATTTATTGACAAAAAGAACTATGTTCTGAGGTATCACAACATGCGCAATAAAGACAGTGACAAGCCTTCCTATTGAATTTCATAGCCATGATCAAAATATTACTTTGTCTCCATACACAGGTGGGGGTTTTGTAATCTTTAAAAATGAAAAGAGAGGCATGTTCAGTAATCAGTTTCATTTGGGCATCAAGATTAATCCCTGCATAATGAAACATTGTAAAGTGTAGATAACATGCTGACTATGTAACATGGCAGTGAAATAGAAACCCAAGTGGTTGGATTATTATTTGTTTGTTTGTTTAGCAGTCGCCTTTATCCAAGGCGACTTACAGAGACTAGGGTGTGTGAACTATGCATCAGCTGCAGAGTCACTTACAATTAAGTCTCACCTGAAAGACGGAGCACAAGGAGGTTAAGTGACTTGCTCAGGGTCACACAATGAGTCAGTGGCTGTGGTGGGATTTGAACTGGGGACTTCCTGGTTACAAACCCTTTTCTTTAACCACTGGACCACACAGCCTCCTATTAAGGAATAATAAGGAAATGAAAGCTAATAAGGAAATGAAAGTTAAGACTGGGACAGTCCCTTATTACTCAGTACACTTCTATTGCACCTACAGTGGCAGGGTACAGCAGGTGGATGGACCTGCTGTGGTTTGGATTCACCAACGTTTGAAGTTGAGAATTTATCGTGTGCCTTTATCCATTACTAACCACTGAAATTCCTTCATCATTTTTACTTTATTTTAGTGCTGGTAGAGGCTTATGAGGCTTGAGGCTTGTGATAAAAGTCAGAATATTTTTGGCATTACAGAATTCTGTTCCACATGAATGCCCCTAATGCCCCCTTCATTTCCAGGCTTGGCTGACGGTCAGCCTGGAGGCAATCAAAACAAAGGATGACATATCCCACAGTGTCCACACGGGACGTAAACACAGGCTGACCAGCCAAACCACCCGAGACTGCAAACAAAGTAAAGAAAACAGTAATGAGATCCACACAGTGGAAGCCATGCAGGGAAACATCTGCCAGGTGTTTAATCGAAGGAGCAGTGGGAATTTCCCATTGGAATGAATACATATATTTTAAGATTTGAATAAAAGTATCTGGGCCTTTCTTCCAAAGCATCCAAACTTTTTTGAGCTAATTCATTTATAACAATCCACTAACTTAATATCAGTTGTGGGACATCAACAATTACATTCCTAAATTGAATTTCTACAGAGTCCCAGTTTTTTTTTTTTAACTTGTCTGAAGTCACTTCTACAACTATAGATAGCTTCATTGTGTTCAGAGCTTCCTTTCCCTTTGCTGTGAGAATACAGTGACTCTAGCTCCATTGTGAGGACATTAAACAGAATACAGGATGGTTTCCACTTGTTTAATGTGTTGTAGTTTTAATACCTGTTTTCTCTGGACTATATAGTCTAGGATTATATTGTAATTATGGCATCACTAACCTTGTAGAGTGTTTTCTTAAATAAAAAACACCCAAGTAACCAAACAACAACTGTGATAAAGACAACTGATATTTTTTTTTAGCATGTTAGCGTTAAATAATTGCACCCAGTTATCTCAGTTTTTGGTCTTCTGCTCTCATAATTAAAATGGGATCCAGGGTTTAGAACTATCAACCAATGTCACGTGCATTCTTCTGTTATCTAAGGGTATATCAAATTTACACAAATACTTATCAGTTGGCAAATAAATGAATTTGCATTTCAAGAACTCATCAAAGGAAATATAACCCTTGAATTCCCCCTCAGAGTTACTGAACACAGTGGAAATGTTTGAGTCTGTCTAAACTAGCAGTTTGTCATTAGAGTACAGCGTATAAAAACACTCCCATGCAAAACACGGAAATTCCACAAGGCTTTTTTTTTTCCTGCATAGAATAACCAGTTTTATTTTTGCTGTTTGTTGCTAGTGGGTGTCTGAATACCCTGGCCTTCACTGTGATCTTTTCATTGTTTCTAATTAAACAAATACCTCCACCAAACAATGGTCTGCTTCAGTATCTTGAAAGCAAAGATCTTATTAACCCTCTACTGAAAAGGTGTCAAAAATAGAATGAACTGATTTAATTTAAGTTGATTTGATGTTTATTTAATTCAAATCCATAATGAAACAGATGTTTCAGACAAGGAGTGATGGGGACGGGGGACAGATCAAAATGTTCTGTATTAATCTCTCTGGTGTTTTCTTTAAAACAGGCCCCAGTGTAAAAAAACAGCATAAGAGCAGCTGCACGGGGGGGGGGGGTGCAATTTAACATTGGCATGGATACTGCATTAATCACACCTGAGCACAAAAGTCCAACAACAGAGCGAGCATGCACCAGCATGCAGGAAATAAGAGCCTTGCCCCGTTACAGTAAAAGGAGTGCAATGGCCCTCTCTATACATTAGTAAGTTCACACCATAATAATGTTCAGAGTTATACTAAAATATGGAAGAAATGGTAATATCTTTAGCCGTAGGGACACAAGCTTTCCTCCCACTCAAATCTGGTTGAGATTGTGTGGTGTCGAGTCAAACATTTCTGCTACCATTTTCAGCAGAATAGAAATTTAAACTGGGAATCAACACTTTTTTTCCATTTTGTGTTTTTGCTATACTGCTGCTGATATTAGAAATAGCCCCAGGCTCATTATGCTTTTTAAAGTATATTGGACATTACACCTTTAAATGCATGTTTTGTTAAGAGTATGCTATTGCCAGTTATTGGCAGTTATTGGCACTTGTACTAATGCTGCAAGGGTGGGTGTTTCTGCAGAACTTGGTGGAGCAACAAGACATTTTTAAGTGTTCAACATTTTGGCACAAATAATTGAGTTGGGACTGGTATTGGAATATTGCCTTTAATAATTACCGGTAAGCTTATTCACTCTTGAAAAAAAGAGTAACAATGCATGTTCTTATGATTGCCAGCAGGGCAACTTGTACATTATTATCTTGTTTAAGTTATTAATATTATATTTACCTATTAATAGCTATATAATACATGGATAGTGACTAAATAGTAGAGACATTGGTGAATTATATGGGTGTGTCATTCAAACAAACAAACAAACAAACAAAAAACTAATAATAATTACAATTCATTTAGTTTATAACCACAAAATCTGCGTTTCTCATTTATTTTACACATTTGAATCAAAATATTATTTTAAAAAATGGTTTGCGTGCTTTGCTTTCTTATTTGATAATGTCACAGAATCCCAATGCAGTCCATCTTTGTTCTGTGTATACTTCCGAGACTAAAGAGACATTTTTACATGAAGACACTGAGGTGTAAAAACCACCATGTTGTCTGATGCATGATGCCCAATGCAACAAACAAACTATATAACTTCTGTCCAATCCAAAAGTGAAAAACAAGCCCTGTGGATCCACCTTAAAGTTCTGAGTTTCGATTTCTCTGCTGTTCCTGACACCAGGGCAGTACAATAACACCAACTGATCTTTGCCTCGGGAAAATCCAGACTCTAAGCCAGCTCATTGGTTAGCATTGCTTTGTTTTGTTTTTCCCTGCTTTGGTCTCTGCCTAAGTTTCAAGTTTCATGTATGTTTACAAGCACACCGTCTGCACCACGAACTCCAACAGGGTAAAGATTCAAATTAAATAAGAATTACTCTTACATTGTGTTCTAAGACTTCACCCTGGAGATGATTACTGTATAGTAAACATAGACAATAATAGTTTAGCTTCCTATAGTTTATTCACTTTGTCCAGCACAGGGACAAAAGAGAGCCCTAAACATGTACAAACTTAGTATTATTATTATTACAGCTTAACAGCTCATGGGCACCTAGTTCTTGCAGATTGGTATCGATGTGCGTCCATGACAGGAGATCTGTTAAATATATGTTCTGTCAGCAAGGGGAGCCTGAGAGTCATTTTCCTTTACATCCCAGATATCAATATCCTGGAGAATAAAACCTTAAAATAATAATAAATAGAGAATAAAAGGATTTCCTGAGGAATCCCCCAGAGAAAAAATAGAAACTTGCAGATCTGATGGACTTCAGATTCAAACATAAACAAGCTGCTTATACAATCAACCAAAACTATATGCACTGGGTCAGTGCAAGGTTTGTCCTATTTTTCTCTTGAAAGAAGCAAGAAATCATTATTTGTGAAATGAATCACATCCACAGCAACATGTAATACACATTTTAAAAGAATGTTTAACATAGGATATTTAAGTTGCCACCAGCAGTCAGTTTTCAGCTGCGGCCTTTACAAAAGATAGAGGCACAATGTTGTGTGGGGGCACAATGACAGTCCTTACAATGTTTTTTTTAAAAATGAAAAGATAGGCCTACTATTACTATCAGTTTTCAAAGAAGCTCAGTATGCATATTGAACAGGGCCATTCCTTATGTGAATGATTAACCTATGAAATGTGTGTTTAATAATATATATATATATATATATACTACTTTACTTCTACATAATTAAAATACACACACACACACACACACACACACATATATATATATATATATATATATATATATATATATATATATATATATATATATATATATATATATATATATATGTAATTTTGCCACACTGGTAATTGACAGTTAGGAACCTGTTTCACAATTAACCGGTTTACGGTATACCAGTAAAATGGTTCTTCCTTGTTCCTCTTGCTACAGGGATTGGAAAATGACAAGGGGAAAAACAGGTCTATGGTATTCCAGTAATTCACATTACATCCAAATTAAAAATACAGGACCCCACTGCAGTCTTTCTTTTAAGCAGAGATTTACCGCAGATTATGGAGTGAATGGGGATTATTGACATACAGTGCTCCAGTCATGGAGGTTATATTAGTAGGGAAGACAGATGTCCACTCTATGTAGGCTGTTAGTATATTGTATACAGTAAGAAAACACTTGAAAATAATGGCCTTAAATTGCCTACCACATGCATGCACAAATTAACATTTCACACAATGCCAAGAATGCATTATTATTATTTATTTCTTAGCAAATGCCCTTATCTAGGGCAACTTACAATTGTTACAAGATTTGACATTATTTTTACATACAATTACATTATTTTTTACATACATTTACACAGTTGGGTTTTTACTGGAGCAATCTAAGTAAAGTACGTTGCTCAAGGGTACAGCAGCGTCCCCCACCTGGGATTGAACCCACAACAGCTAAATGTTTCTACTGGTACTTGGTTCATAGTGTTAGACAACCTGAAGTGTTAAATCCTATAGTATTTGTTGTGCCATACTGTTTTATAGACTTGTAATTGGCTTGACGGGATTCGTGCTTGTTTAGCAGTAGTAATTTAGCTGTACACAATAGAGTATCTTGTTTAAGGATAGTGACATTTTCTGTAGGATTTAATTATAAGAACCGCGAACGAAACTTAGGATTTACTGTAAACACAACTGAAGGTTCCAGTTCCTTATTATAGGCCCGTGTGTATAGCCCCACCCACATTCACATTAAAACTCAAATCTTTTTCGGTTCAGCCAGTGTTTGGTCGGATAGCGATCATCAGTATGGCTTGCTCGAACTCTGTACAGATTCTCGGATTTCTAATGCTTTTTGCAATTCTTCTGCAAACCATAGCTGTGGCTGTTACTTTCATATACTTCACCAATGCATTAACTACGGTAAGTCAAAATCTCAAATGCAACCGTGCAGAAACAATGCAGCATCAACTCAGCAATACTTTGGACTCAGCTTTTCTATTTACTGTACTGCATAATACGCATTATGCTGAAGTAATATTGCTGTGATAAAAATACTAACCAATGTGCAAAATGTTGCATTAGAGTGCAATTTATTGCAGAATTGCTGCGGCATATTTTTATATAATTTTATATAAGAAACGATGGAATGATTTAAAAAAAAAAAACCCAAAAAACAATTATCACAGCCTAACATTACATTGTACATTGCAGTGATCATATCGTCTAAAAGGAAATATTGTAACAAATAAAGTAAACTTGAAACCAGTGTTGTTTTGGAACCTTTAATGAGACGTGATTTACGGAGCTAATCAAGAAGATTATGTTTTGTTTTGTTTAGTTTTTTTGGACTCAAGCCAAGCGGATTCGCACGCAAAAACAACTCTGTTAAGGTGGAAGTGAATCATTCTGAAACTCAAACTTATTTGAACTTGTAAAATATGTGGTAACAAATGCTGCACGATTTATTTAATTTGCCCTCCTTAGCAAAATGCACCCTTATGTTTTATGAAAGAAAAAAATAGATAGCAAAGTTATCTCTCTCTCTCTCTCTCTCTCCCCCCCCCTCTCTCTCTCTCTCTCTCTCCCCCCCCCCCCTCTCTCTCTCTCTCTCTCTCTCTCTCTCTCTCTCTCTCTCTCTCTCTCTCTCTCTCTCTCTCTATATATATATATATATATATATATATATATATATATATATATATATAAACACTACATGATTAAACAACGTTATAATTTAGAGAAGACACGCTATATCTGTATAATTGTAATGTTTTATTTTTGCAGTTGAAGGAAACATTTTCCAAGAGCAGTATTTCCTGCCTAGGGAAATCCAACTTCAACTCCTGGGAGTTGTTGGGAGACATCGAAGTAGAGAACGAGGACGACCCCTGCTGGCAGGTCACGCAACAGCTCCACCTTTTAATAGAAAAGGTACACAAAAACCTTTTTACATCAATGTACATGTAGCTACTAACAAAATAATTCCAGTAAATCTTATCAGATATGTATTACCGTCACTTAGTGCTGTCACGTTTTCGTTTATGAAAGAGGCACACATTATGTTATGTTAAACATGTATTTGATTTTGAATTGTATTTATTTCATAGCATTTGTAAACAACAAAACTGACAAACGTAAAAGGGTGTTGAACAGGGCCACGCCATGAAAATGTTACATTGGACACATCATTGATATCAGACTGGCAATCCTAAGACTTTTTGTGGATCAAACTGTGTTTTTGTTTGTTTGTTTGTTTGTTTTTTATTTATTTATTTAGGATACATTACAAACAAAAACCTGGTCTGGCCATTAGTCTTATATACTTGTCAGTGGAACAAACGTACCATTTTCACGCCTCGTATAAAATAATCATATATTTTTTTTAATTTAATTATTTGTACAGACCATGTCAAATCGCTATCAGAAGGAAATATCATCTGCTGTAAAAGGTATATAAATATTTTTTATTTTATTTTATGTATGTATTTATTTAGTGGATTTCTGTATATGCTGGTGTGCAGAAGTTCACTTTGATTGTTGTCAAGTCTGTGCTTGTGTTTAACTCATGCTATAATCCTCCCTTACAGATGAAGTGTCCCAAGTTATTCCATCCCTCACCACTGAAATCCAAGGATCTCCACGCCCTGAGATAGCAGCTCACCTCACTGGGAACTTCATGAGCAATGCACAAAAAGAAGGAAGTGAGTTTAATTAGCATGCCTCTGTGGACAGCTACAAGGGTCTGATGTGCCTTCACATTTAAGTAATGCAGCCAGATATAATGCATTTCTTATCTATTTATACATCCTCACTGCCTGCCTCATCTTGACAGTGATTCCAAATGCATTCTTGTTGTGATGGAGGTGGATCACTCTGAGCATTCAAGAGGAGCTCATGCAAACAAACCAGCGTCCTTACAGCAGTAGATTGTTGTTGTATTTAAAGTGTTGAGATATAATGTTTGGGACCTCCATTGGAAATGAAGTTATGGATGATTGCATATAAACACTTCTTGATTTTTGTTTGTAGGTGCAATGATCAGGAGAGTCAAAGGTCAAAAGATTCAGACGTGGGAATCTAGGAAAGGCTTGGCATTCCTGCACAATCTGGAGTTCAAGAACGGCGAGCTGATCGTTCCTAGAACTGGACTGTACCACATCTACTCCCAGACCTATTTCCGACACACAGCACCCTCTGATGGCTCTGAAGTGTCTCAGAGATCTGTAAGGAACAAACAGATGCTGCAGTACATTTACAAAGTATCCTCTTATCCCGACCCCATACTCTTAATGAAAAATGCAAGGACAACATGCTGGTCCAAAAACACAGAGTACGGGCTGTATTCAATCTACCAAGCTGGAGTGTTTGAACTGAAAGCTAATGACAGAGTTTTTGTCACAGTCAGTAACATCAGTGTAGTAGACATGGACGAAGAGTCGAGTTTCTTTGGGGCCTTTTTGGTCAGCTAAAGGAAATGAATATAGGGTAGGGGTCTCGACTCTTACTACATTTCTATATCTCATACCCCATTTACTGGGGTGTGCTGTCAATACCTGCAAACACTTGAAGAAGAGTTTGTGAGGGCACCAGTCTGCAGAGCTACCTTTGTGCTAGAGTCGAGCGTTCTCTACGCAGGCAAGATTAACCCAGCTGTGCAAAGAAGCCTCAGGGCTCTGTCGCACACAGCAAAGGGTGGCTCAGGGCTGGTCTTGGTGGTTTTCCTGCCCGGAAATAGAAAGACGTAGAAAGCTAATACAGGTCCTACCTAACATGTATGGGTCTGTTAAAAGTCTAGTCAGGATAGGGTTACCATATGACTCCATGCACACTAAGACAGTTTGGGAGAGTTCAGGCTTTTCAACTCTCAGTGCATTCTAGTACGTTTTATCTGTCTCGGGTACCTTTCAAAGTAGGACTACGCTTACCAAAATGCATTGGGGTGTGAGTTGAACTGAACTGCCCAAACTGCTCAAGTGTACATGGAGTCATATGGTAGCCCTAGTCCAGGGTTAACCCAGCTCCATAATTGCTAATGTTCATATGAGTTGGAAGAAAGAGAAAACTGGCTTAGATTCCTATACTAGGAATTCTAGTCTGACGGAGTGTAATGAACTAATGTTAACACTACATTCTCTTTTTTATGAGAGCGATTGAATCGAATATATTCAGTATTAGCAAAATAGTGGGTTTAATCCTACGTGCTGCACTTTCTGTATATTTTTATATACTTTGTATTGTATATATTTTGTATATTAGGATGTCAAAAACTGTTATTGTTGTCTTACTGGCACATGGAGTAGCGATGTTAGCAATGGTAAGTCGAAGTGAATGCTTACGGGGTAACTTAACCCATTAAGTACCAAATATATTTTTATTTGATAAAATCAGAACGCAAGCTGTATTTATGTCATTTGATACATTGCATTCAGACCCAATAAAATTAGAGTAAGTTACCATAACAATATAGTTAGAGGAAATTAAAATAACAGGTAGATGCCAGTTAAAAATGCTCCAAACAATTAAAGGTTAAAGGTTTTCTAAATCTTCTCAATTAAAAGTCAATAAAATAAAAATATATAAACAGTTTGTGAGTTTGTTTTCCTTTTAGTCTGTTTGTTTTACTGAATATGTCTTTAATATCTGTTATTTATGGATAAACTTTTTTTATGAAACTAGCAATGCACATACATATATAACAAGTAGTTTCTAATCAGCAATCTACAGTACTCATCCTACTCGAGACCATGACCCCCACAAGGAATTTGAAACTATTAGCTTTAGTACATAATCAGCCCATGTGATAGAGAGAGAAAGGATCGATGCTGTAAATCTCACTCCCGATTAGAAAGGGCGCTGTGTAAGGGGGAAGGTAAACTGCCTCCCAGATCTGCCACCTCGGTGGTAGGTAGAAACCGGAAGGTGACCATATTAGGAGGGGCGCGTAGCTGCAAGTACTCAGGGCGATTCCATTGCAGTCAGCTGCGGGGCAGCCCTCTAGTGGAGAAACCATGTCGACGGGCTGACTGCAGGGAGGAGTTTGCTGGGTACAAAGGGGAAGCAGCTACGTCAAAACCTCCTCTTGCGCTGAGAAACTAGAGCGACCGGCCGGAGCTGGTGTTTGTGTGTTCTATTTTGTATTACGTGTTTGTTTGTTCTATTTTGTATTACGTCTTTGTTTGTGTTTGTCGTTAGAGGAGCAGGAGGACGGGAGGCTGTAGCCACGGAGCCAGCACGTACCCCAGAGCACAACACAGCACAGCGCACGCACCACGATCCACCGAGGAGAAGTGCACAGTTTCGTGCACGGAGGATTGTGGTTTAAGGAGTGTCTTTTGTTTACTTTTTGAGTCGAGACTTGTTGTTGTTTTACCCCAATATCATCGCTGATAGCGGGGTATATTATTATTTTTCATTTGGATTATGTTATGATATTTTTGTTAATTATTAAAAAGGATTATTCTTTGGGAGACTCCAGTCTGGACATTCCACATCTTTTGCACTGCACCATTCATCCTGTCACAGCCCATTAAAACAATACCGCACAATATTTATTTATTTGTATTTATCTTTTAATGTGGTTGTTGTTCTATATGATATAGTGCCACCAAGTAACAAATAGAGTGGCGGCAAAATGAATCGAGAAACACCCAACAAATGAAAAGACACACACACACAATCCATATAGTACATGAATAGGGAAAGAATATTTAGGAAGCTGTGAGTAGATTTATGTATTAATTATAGTCGGTACTATCCTTAGGTCCTTTGCTTACATATTTCATTCAGTAAAACATACTAGTTTTAAGAGGTGTAATCTTGTCATGCTCAAATGACAACTATATACAGCTATGGAAAGCAAAACAACATTTAGATGTTTGTGATAATGTGTCAATGTGTACTTTTGCTCTGTAAATGCCAGCTCTTACAATACAGCCTTCACGTGGACTGACTCAAGGTTGGTCAAATATCTGCTGTTGACTTTTGGTTAATAGATTACCGCTAAATAAATTATCCGAGATCTGAAAAGGTTAGACAAATATACTGTTGTGAAGATAACTTTTTTTTAGTGAAACTGTAAGCAAAAACTTTGTTCTTAAACTACATGGTTTTTGCAGGTTAAACAAGGTCTATGTAGCTGATAAGGGTAGCTAAATACATGTATTGTAAACTTCATTAATGATGCAAGCAAAATGGTCAATTAAACTACTGAAATGTATCTGTTCATATACGGATTGCACAAAATGACAAAAAATGTCTTCCAAAGGTAGAGATTAAAATCCAAATGTACCGTGTTCAAAACCTTTATATGGTTTAAAACAAATTTGATTTCATTTAAAATACTGAATACTAAAATAATTTTTGACTCATGTCCAAAGCCATACAATGCAGGACTTTATTGTATTAGTAAATGTATGAACAGTCCTAATGAAAAATACAGCCAGTTACAAAATATTTGAAGAGTGCTGCATTTGAACTTCAGGAAATTAATTTTGGACCCAAGTTTAAGGGGAGTTTTTTTGGGGGGGGGGAATTATTTAGTTTTTTCTCAAAATGCGTATGGGTGTCAAAGATTCTTTGTTGTACAATACTGGGCACTATGTCCATCTTTGAGGACTGTTTATTACCTGACAATAGATCTTCTGGAAACAGAATACCATGCTCTCAGCAAGAAGGACTAGAAGAGCTACAAAGAAAGACCAGAACACAAGTCTGTAAGTATTTTTGTTTCCATTTACACTGAACCCCTCTTTTAAATGTTACAGAACATTTGGCCCCTGTTTTTGAAAGCTTTTGAGGGATATTTGTATGTTGAAGCTCAGATAAGGATTTTTATACATACAGACGTGCTCAAATTTGTTGGTACCTCTCCACAAAAAACGAAGAATGCACAATTTTCTCTGAAATAACTTGAAACTGACAAAAGTAATTGGCATCCACCATTGTTTATTCCATATTTAATAGAAATCAGACTTTGCTTTTGATTTTTTATTCAACATAATATTGTAAATAATAAAACAAATGAAAATGGCGTGGACAAAAGTGATGGGACCACTAACCTAATATTTTGTTGCACAACCTTTAGAGGCAATCACTGCAATCAAACATTTTCTTTAGCTCTCAATGAGACTTCTGCACCTGTTAACAGGTATTCTGGCCCACTCTTCCTGAGCAAACTGCTCCAGCTGTTTCAGGTTTGATGGGTGCCTTCTCCAGACTGCAAGTTTCAGCTCTTTCCATAGATGTTCGATAGGATTCAGATCAGGACTCATAGAAGGCCACTTCAGAATAGTCCAATGTTTTGTTCTTATCCATTCTTGGGTGCTTTTAGCTGTGTGTTTTGGGTCATTATCCCGTTGGAGGACCCATGACCTGCGACTGAGACAGAGCTTTCTGACACTGGGCAGTACGTTTCGCTCCAGAATGCCTTGATAGTCTTGAGATTTCATTGTGCCCTGCACAGATTCAAAGCACCCTGTGCCATGCGCAGCAAAGCAGCCCCAAAACATAACCGAGCCATCTCCATGTTTCATTGTAGGTATGATGTTCTTTTCTTTGAAAGCTTCATTTTTTCGTCTGTGATCATAGAGCTGATGTGACTTGCCAAAAAGCTCCAGTTTAGACTCATCTGTCCAAAGGGCATTCTCCCAGAAGGATTGTGGCTTGTCAATATGCATTTTAGCAAATTCCAGTCTGGCTTTTTTATGTTTTTCTGTCAAAAGTGGAGTCCTCCTGGGTCTTCTTCCATGGAGCCCACTTTCGCTCAAAAAGCAACGGATGGTGCAATCAGAAACTGACATACCTTCACCTTGGATTTCAGCTTGTATCTCTTTGGCAGTTATCCTTGGTTCTTTTTCTACCATTCGCACTATCCTTCTGTTCACTCTGGGGTCGATTTTCCTCTTGCGGCCGCGCCCAGGGAGGTTGGCTACAGTTCCATGGACCTTAAACTTCTTAATAATATTTGCAACTGTTGTCACAGGAACATCAAGCTGCTTGGAGATGGTCCTGTAGCCTTTACCTTTACCATGCTTGTCTATTATTTTCTTTCTGATCTCCTCAGACAACTCTCTCCTTTGCTTTCTCTGGTCCATGTTCAGTGTGGTGCACACAATGATACCAAACAGCACAGTGACTACTTTTCTCCATTTAAATAGGCTGAATGACTGATTACAAGATTGGAGAGATGTGTGATACTAATTAAAGAAACTAATTAGTTTGAAATATCACTATAATCCAATTATTTATTATCTTTTCTAAGGGGTACCAACAAATGTGTCCAGGCCATTTTAGAATATCTTTGTTGAATAAGCAATAATTCATCTCTTTTCACAGCTTCTTTGCTTTATTCTATGACATACGAAAGGCATGCAAGTATACATGATAAAATAGCTTTTAATTTCATCACTTTTCAGGAAGAATGAAGCATTATTTCAATGAGCTGTAAGGGTACCAACAAATTTGAGCACGTCTGTAGATATCTGAATCCATCCATCCATCCACCCATCCGTCCATCCATCCACACATACATACATACATTGCAACTAAAATTATTCTTCAAGTTGACTGATGTTTATCAACATACAGATATCATTTTTTTCTGTTGTGGATTTTGATTTGAGTTTTGGTTTTATTGGCAGGTCAATGTGCACTGTCAGGCAACACTTTACATGAACCGGATTCGAAGAATACATAATCTGTACAGCGACAACTGCACCATAAGGCTTGGTACAGTATAATACATTTGATGTGCCCAGCTGCACTGGCTATCTGTAAAGTTTAGGATTACTTTTAAAACTCCTGCTCACCTACAATGCCCTTCATCACACAGGTCCCCTACTATGTCCCTGCCCGCAAGCTGAGGTCCTCCGACTCTGGCCTGCTTGTTATCCCCAAGCAAAAGTGCACCACACTTGGAGAACGATCGTTTAGCTTCATGGCTCCGACTCTTTGGAACTCTCTCCCAGCTTTGGTGCGTGATGTTCCCACCGTCACTCGCTTTAAATCAACTCTCAAGACCCACTTGTTCTCTCTTGCTTTCCATGCTCTTTAAGCCTGATATCTGCTATTAGCTGCTGTTGTTGCTACTATTTCATGTATAATGTTACTATCATGTGTTATGAATCTTTTTACTGTATATCATATATTATGCATCTCTCTGTATTTAAAGTATTATGGATTTTCTTGTTGTTACTGCATCTTGTAAATGGTGTGATGGTGGTCCACTATGAAAGTCGCTACATAAAATAATGATTGATTGATTGATTAATTGATTGATTGATAGGGTCCTAAGGAACCAAGGGTAGTATAATATTAGTACAATAAAATATATGAATATTTAATTTCAGTATAAGGGAGAAAAAACAACCAGGAGAGTAGAATAGTCAGGTATTTTGCATGCCCTGCTTCTACAGTAAAATGTTTTTTTTTTTTTTTAACAGCACAAAGGTCATTGCAGAGCGTCATATATTTCTATATATATATTCTCCTGCCCGTTATTCCTGGTAAAGCAGTAGATGAGCAAAAGGATTCCGCGGCAGGGGGACTGAGTGACTTGGTCATCATTCCTTTCCTTGAAACCATTTCAGAAGAGTGTCCCGGGCCGCCAAAAAAACCAAGCAGACTTCATTCAGTCCCTGTTTATAGAGGATCCAGATCTCCTGCACCCTGTTGGTGTTCTTAGGTGACTTGACTCAAACTGATAATATTATCCTATTTTCTAAAATAGATTTTTAATTAATTTTAAATGTTGACTATTTCTTAGTCTTGGTAAAACCATGAAATAGTGTCTGAAATAAATATTGTATATGCCTAACTGTTTTTTTTCATTGATTACTATTGTTGAGGTACTGAAGTAAACAAAAACAGAACAGACTTCCAACATGAATGCTGCGACTGCTTTGCTGAATTTCCATTATTTGAGTATGTACCAAAACAATACTGATTAAACCAAAATATAGACGACAGTGATATATTTTAATAGATTAAAAAGATTTTTATTTTTTTAAACAATTCAGAATTGGATAAGCCCATAGTACGTTTTACATCAGATGACTATTCCCAATTTTAATAATTCTAGCAGTTTCTGAAATTATCCAATATTTTTCTCTTTCAACCTGTGCTATTAACATTTAATTAAACATCAAAAATTAAAACTATGGTTTGGCATGGGGGGGGGGTAGTTACATTATTATTTGATAGGTTTTAATAGGTCCAGAACCCACAGCTGTGGAAGCTTTGGTTCCGCAGGGCATCCGGGAGAAGATTTATCAGGGAATGGCAGGATGACCGCACTGGGGATCCAGGTGATTTCAGGGATAGTGAGAACAGGATCTGGAAGATCCACCTGGTCAGTACTCTGAGGAAGAACAATCACAGATCCTACTAGGCGTCTACAGTGGGCATAAAAGCCATGACCCTCCGAAGAGTCATTACGATGATCTTGGCTGCTTTCCTCAACAAGTACTTCATCACATCCATGGCTCAATCCATGCCCATGTGAGTGACCATGGGTACATTTGTGACCATGTTCCTCTCCCTGCTCATGTGAGTGACCACTAGTACGTCTCTGACCATGTGAGTGACCATGGGTACATCTGTGACCATGTTCCTCTCCCTGCTCATGTGAGTGATCATGGATACATCTGTGACCATGTGAGTGACCATGCTTGTGTGAGTGATCACGGGTATGTCTGTGACCATGGGTACATCTGTGACCATGTTCCTGTCCCTGCTCGTGTGAGTAACCACTAGTACGTCTCTGACCATGTGAGTGACCAGGGGTATATCCGTGACCATGTTTCTGTCCCTGCTCGTGTGAGTGACCATGGGTACATCTGTGACCATGTTCTTGTCCATGCCCTTGTCCACACTTCTTCTTAAGCCAATGTGTACGTCTGTGATAAGGTTTCCGTTGATCCTGTCAAAGAAATGGAACATGAAAAATATTATAGCTAACCAAGACCTTTATCCAAAACTATCTTTAGATCTTTAGTGCTTAATTGATAACCAGGTACAATTAACCCAATGTATTATTTATTTAATTATACATAGTACTGGCAAGCACTTGGATTTATAAAGTAAATTTAAAAGTCATTTAAAAAACGTGTTCAGTGCGAGAAGCTCAATTTTTCTTGTATGCCCTCATCTATACAGTTGAGTACCAATCAATGGATATTAAAAGCTGCATGGAATTTTCCTTTCAGTGGGGGGAGTACTGTTTTACCATGGCCGTAAACAGACAAAAAACATGTGGCGAAACTAGCTATGTCACAATTGTTTGCCTACATGTGACCTTTCTGTAGCCCTACCTGAAGAGCCAGTCACTAACCGAATTATCTTCCACGGTGTATACTGAGAGGTGTAGTTTTTGTTGAGGTTAAATCTTGCCCAGGACTATAATCCTGGAATTAACTGCAGTGATGATGCATTTATATGGAAATGCATCCCCCCCAAAGAAATTAAAATGATTTTATCGCAAATGGATAAAATAAAGATAAGGCACATAATCTTTACAATTTGAGTGGATTTAGTTAGTTTGATCATGACAGGTTCGATACGAAATCACACCGCTATTGATTGGTACTCAATAATTATTTAGACCAGCGCAAACAGAAGGATTTGTTTACAGTTGTATATTTACCAATTTTGTATTCAATTTAAATACCTAGTCATTTACAAACATGTTCATGGGAATTCCTCTGGTTTTCCAAGTCGCTGCACAGCCCTAAAATAAATGACATCTGAAGTCCAATAGCAATTACCTCTGGTTCATAAATTGTACACGATGCAGAATCAATTGGGTCTTCGGCAATTTTTGAAGCCTTGCAGTAACCATAGCGCTGAAAATAAAATGAGTTATTAAAAAAATCTTAAATCTTAACAGACTATCATATCTTAGGGCAGCAGTGTGGAGTAGTGGTTAGGGCTCTGGACTCTTGACTAGAGGGTTGTGGGTTCAATCCCAGGTAGGGGACACTGCTGCTGTACCCTTGAGCAAGGTACTTTACCTAGATTGCTCCAGTAAAAACCTAACTGTATAAATGGGCAATTGTATGTAAAAATAATGTGTAAAAAATAATGTAATTGTATGTAAAAATAATGTGATATCTTGTAACAATTGTAAGTCGCCCTGGTTAAGGGCGTCTGCTAAGAAATAAATAATAATAATATCAGACTTTCAATAACTCACAAGTTAAATCTTTGTTGCAACCGTTAAGAAATAGTGAAGTCTCCAATTAGAACTTTCGATTTTTGTTATGCGATTAAGCAATGGTGTTATGGCCCTATAAAGGAAACCCCTCAGGCTGCAGATAGAGGATATGAAATGGTGGGGTTTATCATCACATTAAAACAGTGTCATTTTAAACACTACGACCGGGGTAGAATAACAGTTATCAGGAAGCAAGTCAACTTACTGTAACTAGGTCGACAATCTCACAGACGCCATTTTCAAGAAGGTTATCCTTAGTACACCCTGTCTGATAGACAGTGAACTCCACAAAATAAAAATTTCCAAACCCAGACTGCAAAGAAAAGAAAAGAAAGAAAACCTTGCATCAATATATCTTTAAACTGTTAGTTAACCATTGACATTTTAAAAACTACAACTGGAGGACCAAGGATGTAGTAATCCAGCATAATGCTCTACGCAAACAGTTACTCCAACACACCATCCATTATCAATGAAGTCAACAACGCAATTAAAATACTGTACGATCATCATTGTCAAACTAGGTAATCATGGGCATCAGTGCAAGTGCTGCACATCAAACCTTGCAACCCACTTCAAAATGCTAGTTTAGGAATTTTTAGAAAATAGACATGGACCTTTATTTTTTACCTAACTGGGAAAATACATTATTTGCACCAAGGTTTTGTGTTTTAATAAACTTTGATTAATTCATATTTTAAAATCTCAATAAAATTAAAAAGGGCTTTAAAAACAGGTTCATGTTTGTATAGGGTGATTGAATGTTACCTGCATAGAAGTCCTTGTGATGTTTTTAACTGCAAATATTTTACTGTTGTTGCTTTCAAGGTTGTATTTTGAAAGGGACAGTTTTGCAATTTCAGTGTATATTGGCTTGTCTAAGGAGTCACCAGATGGGCAATCTGGACAAATTGAAGCAATCTCTCTTCTTGCAACTGCAATGAAATTAGTTATACAGTCAATATACAGTAAACATTAGACGTAGAGTATTAGACTGCTAAATGCGTGAGCGAGTGTTTAAAAATGTTTTACCTGGACTTAAAGTACAGTTATAGCTGAGCAGCTTAACATCACTTCCTTGGCCAACATATACAACGGCTTTGCAAACTCCATAAACCTGTTGGTAAAATGGAGTATATTAATATGATTTGTTGTTTTTCAATGTCATCTTTCGGTGGATTCAACCTAAAATGCAAAAGCACTGTCTGACCCGCTTCATTCCCATATTCTGTGTCACCAGTCAGACTCGGAGGTATAGAAGGAGAGGTTAAAAACATTGTATATACAATCACACCTGACACATACTGTGCCTCAGCAAAAAGAATTGAACCTTGGCATTAAAACAAGCACATTGCACAGATTCCTTTTACCCCTTTGTATAGTTTCCAAACCACAAAACTACAATCTATTATTTTAGAGGAAGTAACTCAAATACTCACCGCTTCATGTAACTCTCTGACTTCACATTCCTTATAATCCTTCCTGCTAAGAACGTGGCATTCTGTGTCTAGAACATTAAAGGCAAGGGAGAAGATATCCCCCCTTCTCTAAAAAAAGATTTTAAAAAAGGTGTCACAGATAAATGCAGTTACTTCTAATGCTATCAACGCATAATCAAATACGTATCACAATTTCATCATCATCTTTATTTATTTATTTATTTATTTATTTATTTATTAGCAGACGCCCTTATCCAGGGCGACTTGCAATTGTTACAAGATATCACATTATTTTTACATACAATTACATTGTTTTTTTTACAAATTATTGGGTACATTTCTCATTGTTACAGCATCAGAACAAACAAAAGTAACGATGGAAGCAAAGAATGTTGAAGTTCCTGCTGTATCGTAAAATGAATTGGAGATCCTTTATTATATTTTGATCAAATGCATTTTTAGGATTTACAATCTCCAAACTGTCCCAGCCATTAGGATTTCAGACCCAAAACATGGAAGAGAGACTTACCCAGTTCTGCTTTTGGACAGCATTAATGCGGAAGAGGCTAAGAACGTTGCCTTCTTCTCGTTCTTTGTTAATACGCTGCAAAGCTAAATCAGCAGCAACTTCCACATCGGTGTCATTACAAAAAACTGTTTGCAATGGAAAACCTGTGGGAGGAAGAGACCAGGTGCTAGACAGCAGCGTCCCGACAACAAGGAAACTTAGAGGATTCATTGTGCTGAAAAAAAAAAGAAAAGAAAACAGATCCGTGATAGCTATCTACATGTAATATTTTACTTTTCTTAATGATATTTATTAAAAAGAACTTACGCGGAAACTGATATGTTCTCAATGAACCTGCCTAATATAAAGGTACATAACTACTTGTTCGACTGCCCACTCTTACAAAAAGTAAATATTAGCCATGGTCAACAGTCCGTGTTCTGCCAAACCAAATACTGATAGCAATCCAGTTTCATCATCTACGTCTAAAATTGTTATCATAGAGCAGTACTTTTAAAATGTGTTACTCTTCAGAATTAAGTGAAACTAAATAAGAACTAAATGAGAACTCATAAACTCTTCGCCACATCTAAAGCTCATACATCGTGTTTGATACAAATCGTTGCTGATTTACTAGGAATATATTCAGGACGATGGAATCTATTACGCATGCAATCACACAATACATTCAGAAAATGAAATACAACAAGTATAGAGTCAATACTATGCTAGAACAACATTACGATAAAAAGGCAATAATGTATCCTCATTAAAATGTTAGTTCATTCAGCCTTAGAATATACTGACATTACAGCAAACCCACGATAATCTAGCTATGCCCTATTAATGAAGATAAGGATTAAGAATTTAAATTAAATTCAGATGAGATGGACTTGGGAGCCAGGGTGAGCAGCGCAATCTTTGTTTGTTTGTTTTCTTCTTAAGAACATAAAAACGTTTTAGAAACGAGAGCAGACAAAGATGTTACTTAAGAACATTCAGATGTGGTCTATGAAAACTTGACAGCTTGATTACTCAAAACTATACTTTTGGTAGTTAGAATCCTGTAATTCCAAACTCACAAAATATAGCCCTCCTCTCTATCTTTACTGATGTTAGGAACAGCCATAGTTTCCACCCCTGAATGCTCTACGGGTTAATTTTTACTTGACTTAAAAAAAATCTGAATTAAATATTCCTAAACTGCTCTTTATTAACTTTACAGTGTACTTTAAAAAGAAAATACAGTCTGTAAAAGTATATGAGGTGTTGTGCCACAATAAATACAGTGATGAATCATTGTGAATTCATTACACTGTATTCTTAACAAAAACAACAATACCATTGCTCACACATTGGTTTATATAAGAATATTAAAATAAAGAATAATAACAATTTGGTATATTTGTGATGACAGAATATAAATGTTTCCTTAAAGCATCAGAAACCTCTGGATGTTAATTGATCAATCAGAAAAATGTTAAAGACGCACAACTAGAAGCTAGCACTGATGGATCACCAGCTCACGATACCTCTAAAATTTCACCAGTAAGCCCCCTAGTGGACCTTGGACATCCATACAACAAGACAAGCGTGATCGGTGAAGAGATGACAGGTAAATCTCAAAAAAGTAGAAAAAAGATTTTATAAGCAAACATTTGCAGTAGAGCTGCAAATTAAAGAAAGAGGCCACAAATCTGCACAGTTATTATTATTATTATTATTATTATTATTATTATTATTATTATTATTATTATTATTATTTATTTCTTAGCAGACTCCCTTATCCAGGGCGACTTACAATTGTTACAAGATATCACATTATACATTATTTCACATTATACAGATTACCCACACAGGGAGATTTAAGTAATGAACATTTTTCTTATGACATGTTTAAACAATAATTTACTTTATCAAAGCATGCAAATACATAGTCATACATTTTCTTAAGCTGTGCCAGGTGGGGGCTTGGAGTTACTACATTACTATATATTTTTTCTGAAGGTGATGGAGTGATTTGATTTACTTTACCCTGGTCTTTTGAGGATGCTACATTGTTCTTTAAACTTTTATTGATTTGGTTTAATTATTCCTGGGTGCTTAAAGAAACAGCTGGTCTCTGGTTACAAAACTGATGAGGCTATCGTATATTTGATACATAAATATCTTACTACTTTGTTTTAGCCAAATTAAATTTCAAACAAATCCTTACAGGGATTTTCCTAGCAATAGATCTAAAATCTCCTTCACCTGGACTAGAGGCCCCTGTCCAGATTGCTCTCGTTGTCCGCCTCTGTCTGCTTCAGCAACCTTTTAAACGTTCTGATAATGACTTACTCTAACACACTGGACATTGTCTTAAATTAGTACTGAAGAACTAATACCACGCTGCTTACATTTTAGAGCTAATTCATGACCAAGGAATACCCTCTTTGATATCCTGAAAATCTTCACCACTTTGTGATTGCTTCTGTGTTCTCCTTGGGTATAACATTGCTGTGTCCTGTAATCCCTGTAAGAGTAGTGCTTTCATTACAGACGTGTTGGCTGGATGTTTCCTTTATCTTCAATCCCCAGTCTCGTTGTAAAGATAATGTTGCATATAAACCTGCTTTGTTAGACTTTTTTGTGCTGTGTTTTACTCTGCTACTGGTCTAAAAAAGTCAGCCAGTACAAAGCAAAAGGCGTTGTCTGAAAGTGGCCACGGATGGAATCAGTATGTTGTTAATACTGTTTCAACACTTCACCTCTACAGTGAAATGGTACTTTTATACTATTTATGAATAAGAATGGAGAATGACAAAAATGTGCATGTGAACGCTCTGCTTTGCTGTCTTACCTTAAGCCTCACTGTTGCCAATCAGTTAGACAGCAGACTTTAGTATGCACTACTAGAAGCTAGTCTTGCAATGCCAATTTTCTTACACTTTTAAATCTCATATTTTGGACACAGTTTACAATACCAATAATGCTTATGCAGTACTACTGGTATTTACTGTATTAAAAGTTACTGTGTCCAAAATAATGTGTATACTCCAGTTGTCTGCAGGCATCCAGGAGAACGAGGGGAGCTAGAGGCAGCGTTCCGGGAGAGCTGTGCCCAGCTCGGAGACTGTTACAGCAGGTAGGAGACCCCATATATACACACATACACATACACACATACACTGAGAAAGAGAGAGGAATTATAGATGATAGAAACACTTCCAGGTTTTGGCCGGGGGGTAACTGGTTTACATGAAACAACAATTTACATACACTTTGGTTCAACTATAAGGGACAGCTTATTTTTCTCTAGATGCTGCAAGTCTATGGTTTCATTGAAGAGCCAAAGCTGCTGCTGCTGAGTCGTGAAGGTAAATCCATTGAACCCACTGCACTGGCACACCATCTGAAAATAACAAAGTTGGAGGAGGCAGATACATTCTTCAAGGTGTGTCTTAATGCCTTAGTAACGCTGTTACGAACCTTTTAAAAAATATTATTATTATTATTATTATTATTATTATTATTATTATTATTATTATTATTATTATTATTATTATTACTAATCTGTAATTTGCCTCTTAAAAACCTATCCAAGGATTTTTTGGAGTGCTGTTACAGATTGAACTTGTCTTGTTTCCATAAGTCTTTGTTAAGCGGTCCCTCTCTTGATCCATCATCAATATTTCCTTTACTGGAGCAACTGTCTGATAACAAAAGCCCTGGGCTCAGTATACATGTTCTCTGTGCCACTAAACTGGGAGAGTATGAGAACTCCATTGACAAACTACTGGAGAGATGCCCAGAAGCCATTGTACCATATGCAAACCATGAGCTGCAGCATGAAAAACAGGTCTGTGTAGAAAAGCTGCCTTATAAATTTAGGTTACAATAAATATATTATGTTATTACAATGACTGTTATTTTCCTTTTCTAGCCTCTTTGGTGGCAGAAGGTTTTGCCTGAACTCTGTAAAAAAAAAAACTAAATGTGAGGGGAATGAAATCAACACTTTCCTGTCTTCACTGACCTTTTTATGATGCCCATCTCAAATGTAACTACAGTTAAGGGCTGACTTGCACAAGATGGATGTGCATAGCGTTGTTTAGTCCTGATAGAGGTATTGCAGTGGACCAGGACTATTACCAAGGTCTTCACAGTTGTGTCCACGATTGCCCTGCAATTTTACATTCTGAAGTGAGCTATATATGATCTATACAGATATTGACTTAATGTGTTTTTTGCACACTATTTCATTCAGCTAATGTGTGTGTGTGTGTGTGTTTTTTTTTTTTAATATATAGAAACATTACTGGTTGTTGCCATGCAGCTGGACCCCTGGCCTTCCTGACTTTGATACCAGATGATGGAACAACGGCTGGAACAACGGCATTTATATAATCAATAATTATTTTTGTTTGTATTAAGAAGCCCAGTGTTACATAAATACATTTTGTTATTGGTTTCTGCTTTGACCACCTTTAGAATATGGAGAAGTTGACTGAAGTAGGTAAAAACACTTTTAAAAAAAACTAAGAAACATATTTATCTGTGGTAATAAAAAAAAAAAAGATTCTGTGGCTATTGCAAAATGAATTTCTTAAACGTTAAATTAAATACCACAGATATGCTGTACTGCCGTGTCTCAGTTATTCAAGATATATGAACTATTGTATCTTCTCAGATAACAGGCAGTTCAGCATAAACTACTGAGAACTGCTGTAGTATTGCAAGAAAAATAAACAGTTTTATTTGAAAACTGAACAAAAAAAAGTACTGAAGTAAGTAATTATGGAATATGTTGTACAGCACACACATTTTATATAGACTCAAAGCATGGTGAAGTTAACCCAGAAACACAGCTTGAATGTGAGAAACTCATTATGTAAAATCATTGCAGTACTGAGTAGAAAGAGTGATATGGCTAAAACAAACTTGCTTATTGGCTTTTACTTCAAAGACATATAATTGTAATACTTGATACACAGTTGTTGGACTTAAATTAATTTCCAATAACATAAGTCTAGCAGCTTTCTAACAAAAAACAAACCAAAAAAAAGCCACCAAGGCTCAACCTTTACACAGAAAATAAAAAACAGAAAATATATATTTGTCATTGTTCCTCTAGTCCTTTCTGAATCCAAGGTGTTCTTTGATAAATGTCTGCATATTATGTAGAGGGCCACTGGGCTCTGCAAAGACAAAAATGTGACACGGTTTTGGCAATTGCATTTACATTTTTGATAATGTGATTAAATTGCAATTGTCTTTTGTGTAGTGTACTTTTATGTGTATATATAATTGCCACGTACGCTCCAACCCAAACTCCAATCAGCCATGAGAAATATATATCAAAACTATTTGCTGCTTTAGATGTATTTATTGTAAAACAAAACTACGATAAAATAGACAGCACAAGAAAACATGGTAAGTAATACATTTATTCTAAATACCCCATGGTGCTGCATAGCTACAATAGTACAGAATGCTTCCCTATTTCCTGACTCACCCTCTTTCTCCAGGACTGTGTAAGTGGTCTCCATGCCAGCATGCATGTGATCAGTCACGTGACAGTGCAGGAGCCAGGTTCCTGGGTACAGAGGCTGCATCTCCACTGTTTGGAAAGTCGCTGGGAACAGGTCGAACACATCTGCACGATGGGTGCCACTCAGCTGGTTAGAAAGACAAAAACAAACTGGAATTCAACAAAAGTCAACAAAGGATCATATAAGAAATGATTTGGTGCAGATAATTTCCAAGTAATCATTTTGACCACTGTCTCAGACGCCTCTATCGCAGGTTTTTACACAATGGATTTTACATCAGTAAAGCTTTGGTGCTGATTTGATTTGAATTTGAAATGAACAGCATACCTTGTAATCAAAGCTGTGACCATGGAAATGAGCAGTGTGTATGTCCACTTCATTCCCCATCCCCATGAGGTACCAGTATACCTTTTCTCCAACGTGCATTGTCAGGCCATGTAGATTTCCAAACATCTTGCCATTAATAGCTGCAAAAAGATAACCAGCCATTTCTAGACACAGACGACACTAAGCATCAAGAGAAGTTCAGCTCGCAAAGACCTAAAAACATCTAATCTTTTCCAATTAGATTCCAGTTCAACATACCATGCATTTTGTTGCTTTCAATAAAATCCTCGTCATCTTTTATTACTTTCTGTGGATTCGACACGTAGGCTTTAATATTTTCATCAAGGTACCAGGATTCATTCTCATCAAAGACCAGAAACAGAAGAACAAACTCTTGCAATTGCTTCTTCAAGCCTACCATTCGCAGGATGCTTTTTTTACAAGTAACAAGAGGTCCTATCAATCCACTGTACATATCCTGGAATTACAAAAAACAAAGATCAGAAAGAGAAATGCTTGAAAATGATGTGCAGATTGATTGACTTTGACTGCTGGGTAAAATTCCTTGTCTACATTGATGAATACCAGATTGTAGTCAGCCAATTACAAATCGTTCATGATCAAACTTAAAGCTTCATTTCAATAAAAACAACTGCACAACACGGTGTCTCTCTACCTTGACAGTGTCCTCTGTGGAGAAGTAAGCCCAAACAGTGCACTCCGAGTCTCCTTGGCTAGGACCTGATCTCTTAGGAATGCTCCAAGTGTAGGTGTGCGTTTCACCTGAGAGAAGACAGACATTCTTTTGGGCAGTGAAGTTACAGTATATTCAACTATTGGTTCAGTAATTGTTTGGTAGTCCACATCTGCTTTTTGTACGGGGATGTTGGAGACATCGCGGTTATTTTTTTTATATATATATGTAGAGAAAACAAATTAAAAAATGTAATGTAAAAGTTAAACTGAAAATTTGCATGATCATTTTGCAGCCTAGCATGTTTTTTTTTTTTACACATTTGCAATGCTTTGCCCTACATACATCTATGATTTGCCATGCTTGTTGTATCTGTGTTTTATATAATGTCACTATGCTCTTACTAAAGTTTACAGCACTTTGCAGTGTTTCTACCATGATATACGGCAGTGAGTTTTGGTGCTCATGTGCTCATCTTTAGCCATGTCAAGGTGCTGCTTAATTCACATTGTGTAATGGTTTTGTGAAGCTGACAACTACAGATTATACTCAGATACAAACTTCCAAAGATGTAACTGAACTTGCAGTAACCTTACCTGGTTCAGTTTTGTGAATTTTGGCACTATCTGTCTTTACTCCATGAGCATGTATAGAATAAGGTCTGTTAGCCATGTTCTTAAATACAATTTTGACTTTGTCTCCAACATTGGCATGAATAATCGGTCCTGTGGAAAAAAGAGGTTTATTACAGAGCCTACTTTCAAAGAAAAGGAGATAGGGGCAATAAGAAATGAGAGCTGGGGGGGGGAGAGTAAAAATTGCTCCAGTCTATTTTGTTTCATACCTAGGATGCCTAGGTGCTCCTCATCCTCTCCTCTTTCCTTGGGTGTAGTAAATGTTGCATCGCTATATTCACGGTACACAACTTTTTTATACTTGGAGCCAATGAACTTATCTTCTTTGGATATAAAGGCATTTCCAGGGCTTCAAAACAAAACAAATATTGGAAAAAAAAATAAACAGACAGTGAAGGAAACCGATCCAACCCATAACAGTCAAAGAGATGTTGAACTTGGACCTTAAAGCTAAATTGTCAAGCAATTAAAGAACACATATTGTATGGGAAGTAACCAGCTTTCTGTACCTTTCCTCATTGAACTGGTGCATCTCATCCTCCCAGGTCCTGTTCGGTGAATAATCCCACTCCATTTCAACAGCTGCAATGAAGTACTTTCTTTCATGTAAAGTAAAGAGGTCCAGCTTAGTATTCCACCAGTGACACTTTTCCACTTTGTAGTGCTGCTTCATTCCACCAGTGAAGTGGTCTGTCGTTCTGCACACCACCTCATGCTCTCCTGCAACACAAACACAAACAAAACTTCCTTGAGCTTGTAAACTGATTGATCAAAATCTACAAGCAAATGTCTAATTTTAGTATGTTTCTGTTGTTTATAGCTACATGTTACTGTTGGTAGATGTTACAGGCTTTGTTATATTAGAGTCTGTTTAAGTTTACTGCAATAAAAAATATTTAATATTCATATTTAATAAATTTAAATTCATGCATTTCCCAGGGTATTGTGAGCAGTGTTAATTCATGCATCCCTTATACATGTGATCAACATCATCTGTTACAAAGAAACATTAAATCCACATGAATTAACAGGGATGAATTCAAAATGAATGACTTCAGAAGTCAGAGGCAGTGCATAAGATATGCAGGTGTTAATTCTGTGGGATTCATTAGGAATGTGCAGCCTTTCATTGGACCCATGCAATTGCCAAGCACAAGCTTTCAATCCTGCATAGGTCTCATCTAGTGAAAATGGATTTCAAATAGAAATGGTATTGACATCCTGCATTTTTAATTTAAAAAAAAAAAATCTGGACATCAGTTTTGTGCTTTTTAATCTCTGTGCCAATATGACTAAAACAATCAATTGTTTTTCAATTTTATGTAAGTTGTAATTCAGGGCTACAGCCTGTAGATGGGGTTAGTGTTAAAGCGATCAAAATGTGTAACAAAATATATTGAAGTGTCCCTTTAAATTTAATAGAGCAAGCCTGTTTTCATTTAGATGGTCGTTCAGACTAATTAGGGAAACTTAGGTTGGACGTAATAGGGGAGAGAACTGCTGTCAAGATCGCAACCAAAATATTTGTGAGCGTTTCTTTGGAAATAAAGTGTAGGAAATGAACCACTTTTGAAAGTAATGTAAATGTACTGTGCGGTAGCAGTCTTTGATAAAAGCTCACACAACCTTCTGTGCTCCTTACTTAACACAGGTACTGCAGGGTGACAGAAAGGAAAATGTACATTACCTATGGAGTCTGGTTCCATGATAAGCGTTTGAGATATATGTGGAAACAGGTTGACTGCATCTCTTCTGGTCCCCTTAGTTATGAAAGTGTTCCCACTGAAGAATATGCCATGTATGTCAACTTCAGATCCTATACCATTAAGATGCCAGGAAACCTTATCTCCTTTGCACATGTTCAGTCCAGAAAGGGAACCATACATATACCCATTGATCGCTGTATTAGAAAAGTAGATATTATTCAGTAGTTTTCAAAGGGATAATGAAGGGCTGATTATCTCTACCATATCACTGGAAATAACCCTTACCCATTCAGTAATGAATAGCTTAAAATGTGGTTCTGACCTCAAACATCAATGCAATACTCAAATGGTAAATTCTGAGGTAAAACTTCTAAGAAATATTTTGAAAAAGGCCTTTGACGCTCATAAATGCATTAGTTAAAACATTTTTTCTACTTGACTGTCTTTTTGTTTTACAAAGCAGTTCACTTCCAGACCACTGTTCAAGCTGTGACACTTACAATGCATTTTGTTTGACTCTTGAAAGTCTTCATCATCTACGTTCACCTCACCAGGCTTCCCTGCAAACATCTTAATGTTGTCCTCCAAATACCAGCTCAGGTTCTCATCAGACACAGTGGCGAGCAGATGGAATTCCTTATCTACATTTTTCTGTGGAACAAAGGGCTTTGTTACAGTGAATGAGAGATCTAAGCCTTGCCCTCATTGGACATTAGAGAAAAAAAAAATCCCCACACAATGAAGGCATTGAAAAAGACTTCTACTGGAAACGTCTGTCATTGGATTTGAGTTTCTTTTGGGATTTCTAAATTCAGCCCTGTTGAGTGTGTAACAGTCATGGATGAGCCACAGCACCCCACGAAAGACTTCTGACAAGGTCCTACAGAACTATTAAAAGCATTAGAGATGTTTTACTGGCAGTATAAGCCAATGCTTTGCTAATACCAAATTGTAGTTGTCAAAGGCAAAGACATTTAGTTTTCTGCCTTTTCAGAGTAAGTATATCAAAACACAGCGCTGTACCTGTTTACCAGACCTGAGACTACCTCTTCTGCAGACCAAGAGGGGTCCCACTAAACCTGAGCTGGTGTCTTTTACAGAATCCACTGCAGAGTAGTACAGCCAGTTTATACAATCTGGATCATCAGAGACCGGCCCTCCATCTTCTGGGACTGTCCACTCATAGGTAAAATTAGAGCCAGGAAGTACATGGGAGGCAGAGGATGGAGTTACATGACCTGTTGGTAAACATTGTAGTGTACAAAATGTTACTGAGATAAAACACACACACGCACATGGTATTTAAATACATTACATACTGTAACAACAAAGTCAATCTTTTCACAGAGTTTATTTTGCACATTCCTTAATGAATATTGTCCAGTATCTGGAGTATTTGTTTTTAAATTAATGTACCTCCAGGAATGGAGTTGTAGAAAGCTCCTTCGTTATATTTATTGAATTCTACACCATGAGGTTGAATGCTGAAAGGGTAGGTCGCCTTGTTAAGGAATGTGACATGGATGGTATCTCCAACTTCTGCTTTTATCACTGGCCCTGTAAACAAAAAACAAAAAAAACAAAAAAAAGGTGAGATACTTTTCTCCCTCTTCACAGCATGATAGCTGTGAAGCAGAGCAATGCAATGCATGTCTGCTTTTATTACCTAGTAGCCCGAGATGTCGCTCCTCCTCGGTCCGCTGCTTGCGTGTTGTAAAAGTCTCGTCTGTGTACTCAGTGTAAACAGCCTTCTTGTATTTCCCTCCAATTCTGTGCGGACCCTTTTCGAAAAATGGTTGTGAATCACTGAAAAGATAGTCAAGTCAGTCAAAAGGGCAAGAGATGTGAAAGCATTATGATGTGTTAGCTGAGAACAAACACTTCAGTGTAGCACAGTCGTCGGCTGCAGGTGCCGCTCATACGCATAGTTAAATGGCAGTGATATTGTTTTACCTGTCAGTGGTTAACGAATCTCCAGAGAAGTGATTGATCCCTGATGGACTATAATCCCAAATCACTTCTTCAGCAGCGATGTAGTATTGTCTTTGAGCTCCACGAGGTCTAGCTCTGTGCACGGGCGGAAAACACGTTTTCACTTCAAAGAAAGCCTGCATGCCAGCTGAAACAAAGCATTGGAGACACAAGATGTGGGTTTAAAGTTGTTTTATATAAACTGAAAACATCTGTGTTGAGGTAAAAGTCATTTTTTCTCTTGTATTATTATTACCGGTATTATTATAAATATAAACTTTTGAAAGATCTTCACGGTGTATGTTATTTTACCATAGCCTAAGATTCGCAATAAATATATATTTGTAATCAAGCATGCACATAATTGAAGTTTGAATGAGCTTGTATATTAATTTCTCCTAAACCATTTTTTATGTCGTTTCATACCTTGAACGTGGTCATTGACTTGGCAGCTGAGCAGCCATTTCCCAAGGTTGTGTGGCACCATCACAGCATTGACAAATGTAGCAGGAAACAGGCTGATGGTGTCAACGTGATGGGTCCTGTCAGTTAGCATTTGCCCACTGAAGTAGACCGAGTGGATATCGACTTCATTCCCCATTCCAAGGAGGTGCCAGTGTATTTTACTTCCAGCGCACATTAGCAGACCAGGCAGGTTTCCATAAACAAAACCGTTTATTGCTGTAATACAAGAGGTGTGTGTTTAAAAACAGCAACTAGAACAAGAATATATCTTTTAAAATAGAAAAGGTTTGTATAGGTGTATAAAAGGGCACTTGAGGCCTTTCTTGGGTTAATGCAGTATGATTATTATTACTGTTCACAAGAACTTTAGTTTATAAAGGCAATGGAGGGCTTGAATCACCAGCAGTGTCCCCTCACACCAGTGTAGTTCTTAAGTGAATTTCTAACCCTGAGCCACCAACAGCACCCACTTGCTGCACCTGGTGTGTATTGCCAGGCCCGCTCCTGCATAGCTGGTTGGTTTATCTATTCATTCAGGACTACACTGCACAGCCTATTTGTTTATTTACTGCACTGTGTTTTTTTTTTTTTTTCCGTTGCTCACAGTGCATTTTGTTGCTCTCTTGAAAGTCTTCATTGTCCTTATCGACTGTGCCAGGGGGCGCTGAGCAATACGTTTTAATGTTTTCATCCAGGTACCAGCTCAGGTTTTCATCAGCAACAGTAAACAGCAAGGTATATATGTAGTCTGCCTCGCTGTCACCATAGATATCCAGTGAACCTGAAACCAAAGATGAGATATATTCAATGAACCTGACAGCAAAGATGTGATATATTCAATGAACCTGACAGCAAAGATGTGATATATTCAGTGAACCTGACAGCAAAGATGTGATCTATTCAATGAACCTGACAGCAAAAATGGGTTTTGCCCGCATCTGTGTATAGGAGCTTACTAACTGGAATGTTTGCTGTTTCTTTTTGATCAAAAACGTTTATCTGATGTGTAGCTATTTTAATATACGATATTCATTACCTTTTTTACAGGTGATCAGAGGTCCAACGAGCCCAGAGGCTACATCCTTGGGACCATCCACGTGCGAATGGTAAACCCGAGTCAGACAGTTTGTGTCATCCTTAGCTGGAGCGTGTTGTGCGGACACCTCCCACACATAGGTGTAGTTCTGCCCTGGATAAACATGATCGTCATTCTTCTGGTTCTTTGAGGTGTTGTCTGGGTAAAATGCACCTTGAGGATAAAGAAATGACAGTGTAGCTTCAGAAGTAGTTTCAGCGTATTGTTTCCTTACTTAAACAGGTGGTTTCCTCAAGCAGTCACATTAATGAAGACTTTAGTCCTTGGATATTCTGTGAGCTCTTTAACTAAATCATGTGATGCTGTCTTGCCCCTGACACGAGACCAGTATGTTGTGTTTGGTATTTTAAGTGATAGCCTGTTGGCAGCACCACCTGTTGGATATTCTGATATTTCTTTAGAGTTTGAGGACAGGAAGTTAAGTAGTTTAAGTACATGTCCGCTTACAGAATGTGAGACGTCTGTCCACGTTGGTAAACTTAAATACAACCTGTTGCATTTATCTCTTTGTAATGTCTGTTTATTTGTAGGAATTATACAACAATGTGCAGTTAAAATGTCCTGTTGCTGGGCTGGGTGTATGTTACCTTCGTGTTCTTTGGTGTATTTCACTCCATGAGAGTGGAGGCTGTAAGGCCTGGAAGCAAAGTTTTTCAAATGAATAATAATTGTGTCCCCTTCTTCTGCTGCTATCAATGGTCCTAAATATCCCATCCAATTTGGCTTGATCACTTCCTCTCTGTAGCTGCTGTTGGTGTACTGCTTGTACACAGCCTTCTTGTAAACACTTCCAATACGGTCTGCCCCTCTTTGCAGAAAGGTGGCAGCGTGCCTTTAAAAAACATGAAGCAAATACACTTTAAATTTGAGTGCTGAAATGTCAGGGGTGTCCAGTCGCTGTCGTGGAGGACCATTCCACTCAAGGTTTAACAGGTAAAATTATATAATTATGTACTTCAGGTTCTGGATGGAGGTTTAATTGATTCATTTAGGCAATTCAGAACAGGATTGGAACAAAGACTAGGAGTGGGGCCAGTTTTGGACACCCCTGTGAAATGGGGTATGGTACAGAGCAAGCCACAAGGACGTTGCTGAACTGGAAGGCTGCCATATTGAATATTTCTTGTGACTGCCTGTGCACTAGAAAAAATTACATATATTGTGTGTTGGTGTGTACTTTGTGCATTTGTAAATAAAGCGGTATATATTGGAATTTAAGTTTGGCGGGGATGGGGTTAAAATCCCATCATTGCAAAAACTATGTGCGGAATGTGGTCGGGCTCAAATTGGATAATTGATTGCCAATTTGAGTCTGACCACATGTATAAAAGGAGCCCGTTCCCTTTGTTCAGGGGCTCTTGTTAGGATCACAGGCCAGAGAAGCAGGTAGGGCGCGGGCAGTGATGAAGCGCCGAGATAGCAAAGCTTGGGGACTTCGTTTCTATGATTATTGATTGTTTGTTTAAATCTCTTGTTTGTTTTGTTGTAAATAAATCAGCAATCTCCTGTCCCCTGCCTCTGCTATTCCTGCTGCTAGCCTTCACCGACCGGCTGTCCTGTCACACTGCATAGCAGACATTTTCACTTTGCTCTCTCTTTTCTGTTTTTGTACCAGTTAATCAACCATAAGAACTTCCATAGAGCCACTATGTAAAATAAAATTATTGCATGGTTGTGCTCCTGATCATTGCCCGTACCAAATATTAGCACTTGGCTAGGTGTGTGGAAACACAAAACACTTTTATTTCACTGTAACAAAACATATTTGGAGCGTGCTGTCTCTAAAGGTGCACTGTTTCATTTCTAATCCCCTTTTGTTTTGTTAGATTTTTTTATATGGAAAATGTCCAGTTGAAGGACAGATAATAATGCTTTCTTATGAGTGTGTGTTGTATTGCTAAGTCACATGTATTATGCCACCTCATTGTAGTAAAATACCACCTGTAATGAAAGTAATCCTCATTAACCTGTTTGCACTTATAACAATACACCTCATATTTGTCATTTACAGTTATATTTAAAAAAAAAAAAATTAAATCAGTGGCATTGCAAAATTTACAAGACGTTGAAATCAGAATACAATTGTTGATTTTTAGTTTAAAACATATATAACTCTTGTATTTTCTGGCTGCAATTTTTGTTTTAAAACTGTGTTTTCTGTATCTAGTTGCAAACTCCCACACAGTTGAACAGAAGCTTCAAACAGGTTCAGTCTTATCAAAGTAAAAAAAATAAAAAAATTACTTACTCATCTTCACTTAATGACTTGTTCAAAACTAAATTCATCTTTTTCGGTGCGTAATCCCATTCTATCTCTTCAATTCCTATATAATATTCTCTGTTTGCTGCCCACACGGTAGTAGCAGCAAAATAAAATGACAATAAAAGGATATTTAAGTTTTTCATTTTTATTCTGGATTAAGAATACTGCATAACTAAGAGCAGTGGCTTCTCATCTCAAAGTAACTTGTTTGGTTTTTATAGGTCGAACACGCAGTGGATTCTTTATTTGCTTTAACCAATAGCAGGACAGGGATTTCACAATGACCTGGCCAGTGTTATCAAGGTAAATAGGAGAATGCTCTATTCCAGTAAATAAATATTTCCAGTACAGCATATCTGATTACTTGTCTTGTCATTGCAGCTCTTTATTTTAATGAGCTAACATTGCGCTGCTTGTGTGAAAATGTGGTCCATCAGCACCCATCATTGTGACAATGTGCTTACCGATGGAGGTGTGATGTTCAAGATCCACTCATGGTTTTGTTTCCATAGCTTCATGTTGCTAAACAACTTGGATCTGTAATCTAACTTGTGTTGAGGAGACAATGTGAGTGACATTGTGATGGCTGGGATGTTCATCCTACTCATCTAAAAGGGTGCAATAATCTTATGTTAACACTCCAGTGAGGCCAGGGCTGGTTGAACAAGAAACTTTAACCTGTTGCATATATATATATATATTCATAAGAAACATCTGCTACAAATCAAGCATTACTGTATATACCAGTAGCTCTTCCTTTTTCTTTTTTTGTTCCAAAAAAATAAATAAATAAATAAAGCAATTCACCACATTTTAGGCCTGCTTTTCAGTCACATATGTGAATATGCAAAGGCATCTTAAATCGCAAATGTGAAAAGGGTTGCAGACCTAAATATGTGGTGGCCCTGAGGCGGCCCTGGGCCAACACTGTAGTGTGAACGTGGTCTTAGACACAGTTTGTTATACTGTAGTTCTTTCACAGTAGTTTATTTTGTGGTGAAGCAGTATCCATTTAACCAGAAGAAAAAAACAGCATAAAGTATCAAAAGACTTGAATTAACCAACTCTGATATTTAAATGTAACGTCTTGCTTGCTTTGTACCTGTCCAGAAAAATAAAATATTGTGTTTGCAAAAGTACATTTAATGCAAATAGTGACTATTTTAAAAGAAATGAATGTAATAATATAGTCTTTAACTACTAAAGCTATTGAATAGCTTGCTAGCAAGCATTACCTAACAGTTTCCAAGGTCTGAAGCAAACCTCATTGATGCAATACCCTATCTGGTAAAGTTTCAAGCAGTTCCTGTAACAGTTTAGTACAGACTGCTTTACCAGAAGAGAACTCTGGGAAGTGTTCCCGTTTACACCAGTTAAACAAACAAACGCATTCCTTTAGAAGATACTAGAATTTATGTAAACTGTGACTTTCTTTAATTTTTAGTGTACAAGCAAAATTATGCTTTCCATCACAAACGACAGTAATACAAGTTTCTGTAATAATACAATCTATTCAAGTGCGTGTAGGTGCTTTGCTTTCAATTTAAAAGCATTTTGTTTTAAAAAGCTGCAATCCTATGAGACACACTGACATAAGCTTCAGCTCACACTAATTCTGAGGCAGTGTACGACCTCTGTGTCTCATGTACTGCACAGTGCCTGGCTTGTTGCCTACAAAGTAGAAAGTTAACAATAAACTAATACCCAGCTTCGGGAAATACATTTTATATTTTAATATTAAAACCAGCAAAGTATTAACATACAAACATTTTATTAATACACCTTTTATCTTTACAGCTTACAATAAACAGGTACAACTCACCTCGTCATGCAAAAATATACAATTCCTTTAGCATAAAATAAATAAATATATACAGCAGTCTACAGAGCTGCATTCAAAAGAAAAAAACAACAGACACATGGAATACTTAATTAATAAACATAAGTGATTTGCAATATATATATGCTATATAAAATGTATATACTGTAGCTTACATATAAGTGTACATATCTTCAAGTATAATAAGCATGCCGACTTGTTATTTCAACATTTTTACTTTTTTGCAGTAACTATTAATATAAAAAAAACAATACTCTACCAAAAAAAAAAGGTATGTTTATTATAGCTTCTGGGTCCATTAGCTGTAACTCCTGTTATATTGCAAAAGTAGACACAGAAGACATGCCCTCTGTTTAAATGAGAGAGTCTACTCAGTATTCCCTGTGACAAGAAGACACAGGCCGCATTCAATTCAATTGATTCAATTGAAGTTATTAAAATCAAGTGTTTAAATATGTCAGGATTTAGATCTGCGGTTATACTGTAAACCCCACTGTAGTAGTGGTTAGGGCTCTGGACTCTTGATTAGAGGGTTGTGGGTTCAATCCCAGATGGGGTACACTGCTGCTGTACCCTTGAGCAAGGTACTTTACCTAGATTGCTCCAGTAAAAACCCAACTGTATAAATGGGTACTTGTATGTAAAAAAAAAATAATATAATTGTATGTAAAAATAATGTGATGTCTTGTAACAATTGTAAGTTGCCCTGGGTGTTTGCTAAGAAATAAATAATAATAAAAAAATAAGTGGCTGGAATTTATATATCATTACTTCTGAAAGAAAATAAGCAATTCTTTCATTATAAATTCACTTGGAATTTGGAGTCATCCATGAAGAGCATTCATGGCAGAAGGGACTGGGACCATGCAGACAGCTATGGACATGTGATCGGGATTTATCTTTTACGGACGGCCACAAAATTTCTTATGAACTGTATTTGAGTGACAAATGACCAGGAAACAGACTTTTTTTTTTTCCTTAAATACATTAAGTCTCTTTGCGTTTCTACATTTATGCCTTCATGCTGTACTCCTGCCCACAGCAGCAGGGTCCACAGATTCCTCCAATCATGCCGTTGATGATCTGCACTACACAGATGATGACTTGCACTCCACTGAGGGTCAACAGGATAGAGAACAGAGTGACGTTCCACTCCACCACATGTGCAGGCTCTAGGCATCTGGTCCACAAATTGTGGTCTTTTAGGTACCTGTCAATCAATGAAATGAAAGTTAAAATACACAGCATTATTATATGAATGACTGATCAATTCAGTACAAGACTATAGAGACAAGTCTATTTTTATTGATCTAAACTGATAATATCCTTTGCAGCACCACTGCATTTTTAACAAAGTGGACAACAAATCACCCCCAATGGAAAACACTGACAGGGTAAATATAATATTACACTCTGTAGATCATTAAAATAGACCCCAAAGTGAAAGACTTCTTAGCCAGTTCAGAAAACAGGGCATCATAAACACCAGAACTAGCTGCAAGCACACTGGCAACCTGGAGGGAGGCTTCAACACATTGGTAATCCACCAAGCCATCAAGTCTCAAATATTCATTATTTTTCAAATAAAACACACAGGATGGAATGCAATATCATACCCTCCGTTTCCATTTGCAAAAGGGTACTCCCACGTGGTTCCTGTCATGCAGTATGGGCCTTCTTGCAGAGCCAGAGCAGAAATTATAAAGCAGTACCCAGATCCAGCTAATCCAATCAGGGCCACCAAGACAGAGGACAGCATCTAAAGAGAAGCAAGGCAAGGTTAGTGTGGTATTGAAGCTCCTGGTGATCTGTTCATTCCAGTACAGGCAACACCACCACTTACCGCACATCTTTCCCCGCAAGCAACACTTCCACAGCACCCGGCGCAGTTGTCATGCTCCAGTCTGATAAAAACTGCAGCAGGCAGGAACATCTAGGAAAACAAACATGTAACGATTGCTGTGAATATTGCATCACTATACCCATTCTGAAAGTATGATTGAGCAATTACAAAAATTCTGAAAAAGAGAAGAATTCAGCATGTAAGACACAGTGCCATTTAGAAATAAGGGAATTAATCAAATATCAATCTAGCAATCAGTGATGTAATCTGATCTTTTTTTTTTTGTATGATTATAAATTTAGCATATTTATTCAAGGAAAAGGAAAATATTTGAGATAACAAAGCTAGAACACTGCTTAATCAAAATGGCTCTTTCGGTGTGAAGAAAGGATCTGCCATTGTTTTTGGTAGTGGAAAGCAACAGAACAAGTGAACGTCAACAACTGCTGAAAATGATACATAAAGATCTTAACACTGTATTGAAAGCAATTTCAATATTCCAACTAAAAACAAAGCCACTCGCATTCCTGAGCAATCACAGTTTTAACTGCCTTGTTCTTTGGCAGGTCATTGCTGACCCGTCGTTCATTTTTAACAGTTTAATTAAAGGATTGTACTCAATATCCTTTTTACATTCCAATTAAAAAATAGGAGCAGATTCTCAAAGCTTTTTACCACTGCACATTTTTTTTTAAACAATAAAAACAATTTAGGATTATTTACCACCCCCCTTAAATGAAATGTCTGATTCGTTTATTTCTGTTCTTGTACAAATGACAAACTGCAGAGAAGAGCTAATCTAGATGTAACATTGTTCATTTTTAAACCTTTTAACAGTGCTTTCGTGCAAGCAAAAGAGATGCATCTGAAAAGTACTGTTTGAACAAGCTTGTTTTTTTCTTAGAAGATATGGTCATCAAAGAACATCTGTTGAATACAATGGCATTTCATACTCAACCCCAATGGTAACAGACAACAGGCAATACAAATAATATTTACAAACTGGTGTTTCTTTGAAACAATGGTGATCACACACGTGAAATTAATTTATTAACAGCATTTACAGCACATCACACTGAATTTCCTTTTACTAAAATTAATGTTGTTCTCCTTTAACAGTAAGATTTTTTTTAACTAAAATGAAAATGTTGTCTATCACTTTAATATTGCAAAAAACATATCACCCCATTGTACTCTATTTGTGTGGAATATAAATAATGATCTGTGAACAACAGACAACTCCAGAGGACTAAAAAGAAAAGGAATATGATATGCATATAATTTTACACTTATCCTTTCTCTCAGTGAAAAACATAAATTATTTCCAAGAATGTTTTCAAAACCGAAAAAAAATCTGCTGCACCTGTCTTGTCCTACTGTATATCTGTTTCTAATGACTAAAGAATAGATGTGTTATCTTTTAAAAAGATCAAAAACATCACCAAAACAAGGTTTACATGTTTTATCCACAAAAGTGGATCCATAAACTTCCCCAAGAAGCTAGCTAACATTTTCATATACTGTATATGTAATTATAAATATTACTCACCAGAACACCCGCTCCCACTATTCCATGAAAAAACCACACAAAGTTAGTCAGGTTATTGTTGTTGGCATACTTAGTTTCTCCATTTGGAAAATAAAGTAAAATATTGGCAACAATGCAGCATACTGCCAGTGGTATCAAGGAGTAACCAAGACACTTTGCACATCCCCGAAAACACATGGTAGGAAGTAGAAAGTGAAATATGTGTACGGACAAGCAGAGCAGATCCAGACCTCTCAGCAGCCAAACAGCCTTTCAGGACTTCACAAGACTTCTTCTGAGTGTTAGTCCTTAAATACAGCAAACTACGGAGCTGGTTACCAGGGCAATGAGCCAGTTTTTTAGGGAAGCACTTCTAAAGTTCTGTCTCAGAGAACAATGACAAAACCACTAAATGCCACTTACGTGATTCATACAGTGGTCACCAGGCTAAAAGGAAGGGAGGATGAGGGTGGGGGTATTATGCATCACAGAATATAATTAATCACTACCAAGGCTTTGTTCTGATGCTTAACCTTGGTAAACACATGCATGCATGCTCTATGCTGTGCCCATGTTCTTTCTATTAGTTTCAGCCTTCTAAGAAGTTCAAGTCTTCTTCTAAAGCAGTGGCTCTCAAACCCGGTCCTGGGGACCCCCCTGTGTCTTCTGGTTTTCATTCCAACTGATCTCTCAATCACTTTACTAAACCCTTTAATTGAACTAATAATTTGCTTAATTAGACCTTTTTAATTGGTCTCAGCTCTGAAAAAGATGCAGATTTAAAATGTTACAGCTCACTTGAAATCTGCAACTAAGTGCTTAAAACAAGTAAAAAGGTCTAATTAAGTAAATTATTAGTTCAATTAATGGTTCAGTTAAGCAATTGAGAGCTCAGTTGGAATGAAAACCAGCAGACACAGGATGTCCCCAGGACCAGCTTTGCGAATCCCTGTTCTAAAGTAACGCTGCATGCGAGGACACAAAGTGAGAAAATTGTGACAACCTTCTTCAGAGAAACAATTAAAATATGCAGGTTTTACAGCCTTTAATGGGCCAGCATGCTGGTTTCTATGACCTCCTCCTTCTTCCCAGGCCCTCTTGCGCTGATAAGCAATAACCGATAAGCTAAAAAATGCTGTCTGCGAATGTTATTTATATTATTAAATGATTTTGATTTCATTTGCTTATCTGCTGTACTAGATTACAAAATAATTTATGTGGGTTGTTTATTTTTTACACTGACTTTTTGCCTACTTCTCTGGCTCGCCTACCGTATACTATGACCTTGTCTAAAAAGCCTGTAACATTTTAAACTTTACTCATTATAGATTGAGTGTACTGCATTTACCTCATATTACCAGCAGGGGCCAGCAATTTCTGTAACAAAAGTCTACCCGCCCAAAACACAATCTGTTACGTCGATGTCCTGCCTTTTACAAATCAAAAGTAGTCTTCAAAAGAAACTGTCTTTATTGAGAGTGATTTTTAAATGAAATAACTTTAGTACATTTAAAATCGTCAAATATGATTTTGCATCACTGTTCTGATTACATGATGTTAAATAAAATATCTAAATTATGTTCACACACACATATATATATATATATATATATATATATATATATATATATATATATATATATATATATATATATATATATATATATATATATATCTCAATCCTAAAGTTCTCGGTGATGCAAAACATTTGGCCATAGCTGAAAGTCTCACACGAATGCCAAAAAAAAAAGAATAAAATATGTTTATGGCATGTAGAGCAGCACACACTGGTACAAACAGAGTGCAACGAGGTGCTGTTTATTTTTGTTTCACCTTTAGGTTTATGATTCATTTTATGATCATTACTTTACCCGTGGGATTCAATAAAACAAATAAAGATGCTCTGGGTGTTGGTTTGAATTGAATTTATTTTACTTTAAGTTTCCATAAGGAGTAAAAAAGATAGCAGGACAATAAATTAAATCTCTGATAAGATATGACAGTTTGAGGTATTTTTATTTAGCACAGTTTCTTGACAACTAAACAACCGTACTCTTTTTGTTTAGCTCCACAGTACACAGGTCACATAGCAGTTGTTACCTGTACGTGGCCTTGAGGCTGCATGAGAGCCCCCATGACTCAGAAGGAACACAGAAACTCCTCACTCGCTGTGGATGTTGCCAGTGCAGAGATTATCGAGTGATAGGGCCTCTCCTCTGGAGCCACGCAGTTTGGATGGTCGTGGGCAGGACTGAAGCAAGTCCCTCTGTTCTAAATGTAGCAACAACAACAAGAGAACAGTTTCATTAGAAACATTAGAGAAAAAAAAATGTAGGCATTCAAATAATTTTTTCCACAGGAAATCAGACAATAGAGGCAGGGCAGGGCAAGTAGTTCTGTCCTTTGTTCAAACAGTCAGATCATTGTGTATTCAATGTCCTTGTAAAGGTTTAATTAGCTGTAAAGTTCTATATGGCCATATAGTGTTACTTTTCTCAAAATTTTTCCCAATCAAATATTTTTTCTCCAGTTTTTGTCATGTCTGTTTGTTTTTTGTGTTCTTATTTGTTTTTTGTTTGGGTGTTTTAACCTATAAGATTTACGAACAAAAGTACCAAGAAAGTTTGTATACTTTTAGTCTGTATACATCTCAAGAACATTCTTTTACTTATTAAGATTCCAGTTTACTGTGCACAATTCATGAACCCTGAATACTAATCCCAAATTAATTGTATTTTCCATTAATCCATTCTGGACAATTCAAATACATACACACATATTTCACATTATTGTTGAAACAAGACTTATCTTGTATTATTCAAATCTCTCCTACAATATTCCTTTTTTATGATATTTAAATCAGCTTTTGCGATGGGCACTGTTGATACATTTCAGAAAGACTAGAGTTTGTCTGCTTGGTTTCTTTCGTTTTAATCAGATTTAATCATTGATGTCAGACCCCGATTAGCATTCTTCCCAGACTACCTTACCTAAGATAACATTGGGTAGTACAAGAACAATGGTAATCACCATCTACAGAGAGCATCACAAGCTAGGCCCTGAACAAGGTAATGTGGTAGACCTGTGTCTAATGTGGAATGGTAGATCTAAAAAGTGGCATCCAAGCACAGTCAGATATTTGCTCTGGGGAGGGTATAGACAGACAGATAAACAACATCAGGTAATATAAATGACAAAACAGAATAGGGAAAGGTTTTTTCTTTTTAGTTTTTTTTTTTATCTGGGAGTGGGGGGGGCAGTAGAAAAGAAAATGTAATTGCATTTAAACTGTAGTAAACTAGTAAAAAGAATAAAGTCAGCAGAAGCTTATGACTCCTTATTGACTAAGCCTCAGTTGCGCTCTGCTTATCAAAATATCAGTGACTGTGTGTAAATATTCCTATCTAAAATAAACATCTGGTGCCTGGTACTCGCAGTTACCTCACAAGGGAGGGTGCTGGTGTGGTGCTCACACTAACAGAAATATCACATGGACAAGCGCAATCTCTTCCTAGTTTCTCCCTATTACTATGCCCCATATAAAAAACAGAAAAGATTAAACAATTAGTCATTTAGCTTTAAGATTACTTTTAACTGAGTTTTAGTGCTTTTGCCAGAATGTGGAGGTAATCTGCACTTTTCTGGTCTATCTCTGTGAACAAAAAAGAAAAGCTATTATATAGAATATTGTTGGGTTCTGTCTCAGAAATTAACTCAATAAACTGACTTTTATTATACTCACATTTGGGTACAATATTTACAAGTCTACATTTACATGTCTGTTTACATTGCCTGACTTACAATTTAGAGACTGAAGTTACATGAAAATCTGCCTTAAAGGCAAAATGAGCATGTCAATGGTTTTACTACTGTAGGACGCTACCAACAGATCAGAATTTATATGCAGTTACAGGCAGGGAATCCTTTCCCCTCAAAATCAGTAAATAATGAATATACAAAACTGAAAATGTGTCTGAGACAAATAAAACATACGGTGGCTGAAATCTAAAAAAAAATTACACCCATAATCAGTTTATATAACTAATAAGTTACACCCTTTCCTCTTGAACCTAGTCACTTGCATATTATGAAAGAAATCTATTTTTATTGAGAGAAGCCTTTCATGGTGGATGCAGTATATACAGTGCAACGTCTGAACTCAAAGTAATTCTGTATCGCTGACCTGACACTAAGCGGTCGATTTGCTTATTTTAGTACCAATTTAGAAACCAAAGAAAGATAACTGGTCGTCGTTGTTGATTGAATGTTGTACAGGAATTTCCACAGTAACTTCGGAGATATGGAAGTTAATAATTACCAAAACATCACATGGCTTGGATAGTTAACAGACAGTAGTAGTCTCTACTGTGATGTCAATTAAAATGGAAGACAGTGACATTTTGTTTTACAAATACATTTAAAAAAAACACTTACTAGACCACTTTTTCTGTTACTTGCTTCCTGCAAATCTTTTAAATAGGAAGTGGTAAGCAAGCAATTTAATCATGCTAGAGCAGAAATTTGGAGAAATATTTCACAAGTCATTGTATTTTTTTTTTTTTAAATTAATTTTTACATATTTATACACATGTAATTAATTAGTTAACAGCAATTTTTGTTTTTAGAGTTGGCATTAAACAATTTTATAAAGTTATCATACTGTAGTTTTTGTTATTTGGTACTTTTTTAAAAGCCTAATTAGAGCTAAATAAACCTATAAATAGTTCTTAATAATATGCCTATTACATGGGTACTTAGAGCCCTACCTTTGTTTGCCATTATCAGAATAAGTGGAATACCTTTGACAGTATAATAAGATAATAAGCAAACAATGGGAGCCAGAGTTCCCTTGTAAAAAACATGACTCACACCCACCTCTTTTGTGAATCAGACTCATCTTACACAAGTAACAAACTCTGCTTCGTTGGTAAAGCATGTACTATAGGCGCCAGCACCACATTACACAAGAGAATCTCTGCCCGTTATGACTGAAACCAAAATAAGTAATAAAGCAAAGTGTTTTAATGTGTGTCTCCTAGATTTTTTGTCTTGAGGGCCTGGTAAGAGAAAGCTTGTCTACCTTGACTAGTTTTCATTGAATAAGATGGTGGAATATAATAAAGCAAACGTTTTATTCACATCACATGCTCAATAATAAATAGCTTGAATGTTTGAGCTAACAGTGGGTTCTTAAACACCTGTCCATGTTTTGGTGGCTGGTTATTGATAAGGAAAGTTTCTTTCCAGGTCTTTCCAGCCCATTTCTGCCCATTGTAAGGAAACCTCTCTGCGAGCTCAATGGCAAGCTGCAGAATGTCACTCAGAGAAAGCTGCAACAAGCCTGTGTTTAAAATGTGCATTTTTGATAAATCAGTTAACAAAACAAATCTAGCTCAGTAAGGCTGAACTACTTGAAAATGCCTTTATTTACATATTAAATAAACAACTTTTGGATTCTTGTTGAAACTTATTCCTGAGCCAATATAAGCCTGTTAAGGGAATATTTATCGCAACATTCGTGTTGTAACTGCAAAAGGCTGGGAACAAATTTCTAGACATATAATACTTTTGCCTAAGTCCCTAATAAGGCTATTGTATGTCTAAGTTAAAACTGGCAACTGTTCAGTTGTGTGGTCTGTACTGTACTGGTCTGGGACTTCCTGAAATCTCCCATCATTGTTCTCAAGCCAAGAATAAAACAGTTTAAAAATGGAACTATGGCAATACATAATAGATTTGGGAAAGATTTATTAGATTTATTTCTTGAAACATTACCAGTTTTCCATTCCCTGAAGAAAAAGTGTGCTTTAGTAAATATAGTACGTTGTGTATTTTTGTTTTAATAAACACATTACTTGGGGTAAGGAGCTTATTGCTGTAGTTCTGTTATTGGGGCTGCCCACTCCATAGTTTATATGCATCAAAACAGGCACACGACAAAACAGATGACAAAAATAAGCTACATTTCTTTATTGCATCTGTGCAATGTGTTTATACTTGTTCTGGTAGCTAGTAACTATTTGCACAATCTTAACACATTTTCATATCAGTAATGTCAGGTCAAGCTCATTATTGTATCTTACGGAGAGGCATGGCTTTTTTAAGCCCCACAGTATGTAACACTATTTACATATCAATTAATGTTTCAAGTGTACCTTTTTGCTGCCAAAGCAATCAACAGTGTCACACCAGCCAGCTGCTGCTCCAGGTACAGTGATGTTCAGGGCATGGAATGGATGAGAGGGGTTTGCCTCATCAAAACCATACTGCTCAATCAAACTGAGCGTGAGGGCTGGAGGACTTCTGCCTCTTCTGAGAGAGTAAACAAAGTGCCTACCTTCCATCATTGAACCAGGACAAATTAGAATTGAGAAGGATTGTGCAGACTCACACTCAACCTAACAGCTCAAAAACACAGCTAACAAAGTTTCTCTGTACTGGTCTCACTGGTTTTATTGCACTTTAACTATTTTTTAAGAACACCAGCACCATAGACCCACTAATCTTGGACTATCTTTGGCATTTACTTTACAAGTAGTGCTAATCAGGGTCTGTGAAACCCGACTTTAAACAATTTAATGAATTATCCAGGGGTAGTCTTTCCATAAAGTTACTTTGTCCTGATAGGTCAGAACTAACAGACATGGAGTTCACGGACAGTTGCAGAAGATATATTTTTTAAATTCTGTTTTCCCTACTTTCCATTCAATCCTTTCACCTCTCTGCTTTCAGCATGTAAAAGAGACAGAAACAGTCTCCACCAATGCCAGTGTTGCAGGGTTCTGACACATTCAAAACAGCCACCACAGCCACAGCAGCATCTGCAGCATTCCCTCCTCTCTTTAATACATCTGGAAGATATTTCACAGCACCCCCAACCCCCCAAAAAATCAAATGCATTTGGATAATTATCGCATATTATGATTTTTTTTTTTTTTTTGCCTGGGAAGACACAAATCTTAAATATAGTGTGTTTGTAATGTGTTTTTGCAGTGCATTAAGATCAATTGTTCCTTAGCGCCAGCAGATCTGACACAAGAGCTGTGCAGATCTGCTCATAAAATGCCCTTTCCATTGCTCCAATGGAAACTGCTCCAACCAGTTCACTGACCCTGCTGAAGAACGATAAAATAATGAAGGACATGGAAGAGCCCAGGTTGGCTGTCCTTGCTCTACAAGTACACACCCTATGTAAGGTATATTTTTCTATATCTGTGTGCATCTTCTCAATTAGCATTTGTTGTAAAATGAAAAGCAGAATTTGCTCAATAATTATGACCCTTCAGACTTGACCATCCCTCTCAAAGGGCACTCAGCGATTAACCCAGATATTTAGGTTTCAGACGTTTAACTCATAACTATATTGACATTTTTTACCTTAAAAAATAGATATATACCTATATTCCTTGAATGTATTTCTGTATAGATTCTACAGAACTGCTCTTTAAACATGCATCTGTACAAGTGTATACATAGACAAAGATTGAAATCAACTTTGTTTTAGTGTCATTTCTGTTTGCCTTTGTTTCCAGTGATTTTATAGATAATATTTTACAGTACTGTATTTTACAATGAATAACAAAATTGGCTTCTGAGAATATGCTTTTTTGGTTACTGTAGCCTGCCTGTAAAACACCTCAATAACATAGACCTACCAAGCCTCATTCCATTGCTGTATTTGCAAGAGCGTATATCCTGGCATTATTATTATTATTATTATTATTTATTTCTTAGCAGACGCCCTTATCCAGGGCGACTTACAATTGTTACAAGATATCACATTATTTTTACATACAATTACCCATTTATGCAGTTGGGTTTTTACTGGAGCAATCTAGGTAAAGTACCTTGCTCAAGGGTACAGCAGCAGTGTCCCCTACCAGGGATTGAACCCACGACCCTCTGGTCAAGAGTCCAGAGCCCTAACCACTACTCCACACTGCTGCATTGTCTACCCATACTCACAAAGAGCATTGACTTCATTTTTTCCCCTCCATTTTTAGAGGTAACATACACCGTTAACATTATTATAAGATAGCCATTTTAAACATCAAAAGTAATTTGCAGATATTGCAAAAAAAAGTGTTCATTGGCTTTTTTTTAAAGTGGTCTATCATGTGTTCAATAAAACAAAGTTTTGCTAAAAAAGAAAAACTCGCCGCTATAACTTTCTCTTGTAAGACTACGCGCTAAAAATAGTCTGCATATAAACATGCTGTACAAAACAACAGAAAAAAAACCCCTCATGACCCCACTGCAATTGAATGTTAAACAGCTAACAAAAACAAACTCCAGTATTTGACACCATCCGGTAAAAACAAAGAAAGCTGTTACTTCACCAACCACTGTGCAGTGCAGCTTGCAAAGGATTATTGGAAATATGTAGTGGGTCTACTCTAGAAGAAGTCGACATTTTATATTTTGTTTAAGGGCTATTTACTGTTCATTAACATACTAGCATTGACTAGCATTGCCCTTTATAGTTGGTCGTCACAATTAACATAGTAAAGTGCTTTAAATGGGAATGTATGTAGAAATGGTTTAGTTTTTAGACCACAACGAAACTCCTGCTGTGCAGCACACTCTTGTTATTTGTTGTATCAATTGGCTACCCTTCTTCACGTGTTCTGTATTTGTTTTGCAAATTATATCCCTGACATATATCCTGTGAAAGGCTGCATCTCCCTGCTAAAGACGGGGTTCAGTTGGCAGGAGCTTCTGTATCCAAGACTGCTGCACATTACTTCTGTCATTAAGGCTAACAGTCTCACACCCTCAACATAACACATAGTTTAGGAATGGGTCTAATAGGACTAGAACCCTTTCACTTGGGTGGAAAAAGGTTAAATGTGGACTTTGGAAGGTGATGCAGCTGTTAACTGATTTTGTTAAAAAAAAAAAAAAAAGGCAATTTGTAGACCAAATGGCCTAAATTGTTTCAATTATTGTTTAGGAATGCTTCATAACAACACACCTGTGCACTTTTGTTTGTGTTTGTTTGTTAGTTTGTTTGTTATTTAAATAGATTGTTAAATATTTCTGTACAGTGTTCCAAACATCAGTTCTGTTTTTCAGAAATCATGAGAAATAAGTGTAAATAATTATTTCTGGAATTATGAGTATGATTTGAAGTAACAAGGTTAAAAGCAAAGCTTTAACTGATACAAATAATGTGTCACAATCTCTGAAATTGCATGACAGTGTCTCAGCCAGTGTAGTAGAATATTAACTGAAGCAGGTGGTTGCCATAGAGCATGGAACTGACCTTAATTATTTTGAGGAGGGTCACAGTGACATCATAGGCATCAGGATCTATATATACAGTTCACCAAATAGAAGAGATCAAAGTTATTGGAAGATTTTGGTCCTATTACATTGGATTCTTTAAAGAAAGGAAAACGGTTGAATTCCAAACCTTAAGGTTCTCGGAATAATGTGTTCTGGTAGCTTTGCCAAATGCCTTGGCATCACTCTCATTCCTCTTGCTATTCTTTGCACCCTTGCAAATATTTTACTGTTTTTTCCAGGAGGGAAAACAGTAGATAACAATGAGAACATCACAGACGAGGTGTGGTACTTCGGAGGGTTAATGGGGTCTGGAGTTCTAGTAAGTGTGTACTTTGCCATAAATAAATAAATAAATACATAAATAAATCTATTTGTGTTAATGCTACATATTACCACTGATATTACCAAATCATTTAGTAATATTAACTGTTATTGTCGTAACACAAGCCTTAATCATAACATTATAGAGAATTGCAGTAATGTCATTAATAACTCTGTAATTATTGTCTAATTAATATAAAGTATGAAATTTTAAATAACTAACTGCTCTGGCCACAAGCTGGTGGAGAGGAGACAGAGCACCACCAAAATCTTCCAATGAATGCTCTACTTATAACTGCATTCAAAGATGTTTTTCTGTTGCCTAAATTCAGTTTGCAACATGCATAATCAGACAAAATAAACATTTACTTGCAAGTGATCAGTTGAAGAGAGCTTGTTAGTAAAGGTTCAAATAGAAGTAGTGTATTTAATATTTTGTCTCTTATTAGGATTCATGGTGTCTGTATTACATACACAGAATGTTTCAGCTCTATGAAGGATCATAACGCACAGTTTGAAGCAGTAGGCTGTAACACGACACATCCTGAGAAACGTATTATCAGTACTGGGGTTCAATTCAGATATGCATTGCATTCCTTTGTAGATGATATTCCCTGCCTTGGTTTTTCTGGGTCTGAAAAACAATGACTGCTGTGGATGCTGCGGGAATGAGAGCTGTGGGAAACGCTTTGCGGTAAGAAATGAATAGAAACATCAAATATGAGCACACCTGAAACGACTGCACCTTGTGTGTTGATAAATTCATAGGGCTGTACAGAAATCCAGCAAACAGGTATTGGATATTTTCAAAGCGTTAATGCTAGTCTTTAATTATAGTATTACAAAACTAGAAGCCAAATAACCTCATGAAATAATTCATGGTCTGATTCACAATTTGTAATATTATTGGGGAATTTTCTCTTTTAAAACAAAACAGGAATTTATTTATAGATTGAAGTAAACCCTTCACCCAGGGCGGCCTACTGAACTTCTCTTTCCTCTTCTTCTAGATGTTCACTTCAATTATATTCGCTGCAGTGGGACTGGTAGGAGCAGGATACTCTTTCATAGTGTCTGCTATTGCCATTGATAGAGGTCCAAAATGTTTGACTAGTGAAGGATATAACTATCCATTTGGTAGTGGGTAAGAAACATGCTTCTGAATGTGATGTTCTAATCCTATGTTGATAATCTAAAAATGTAATTAATTCCAATTAAGACCAATTATTATTATTATTATTATTATTATTATTATTATTATTATTATTATTATTATTATTATTATTATTAATATTATTATTATTATTATTATCACAACAAGCAACACAGAACTTTAGAACTCTGGCAGGAAAAAAATAATTATAAAAAATACTGCATGGGGTAGTGTGTGATAAATGAAAATTGAATGCCCACCCTCGAGGTGGGATGCTTGGATAAACCGCTCGGGCTTTGCCATGCATTATTCTCTATATAATTATTAACGCAACTGTCTGTCTCAAAATCTAAGCAATCCAAATCCATTCTGTGTATATATATATACACACAGTTTATAATGGACTCCACGCAATATATGATCCTTTACATATGAAGTTTGTGCCGTTTGTCTTTACTGAATTATGTAATGACCATTCATTTATTCTACAGGGATTATCTGTCAAACAGCACACTATGGGAAGTATGCAAAGGGCCTGGAGACATTGTTACTTGGCACCTGACCCTCTTTTCCATGCTGTTGATAATGGGCGCTGTCCAGGCGGTGCTGTGTGCAGTCCAGGTCATTAACGGACTCATCGGCACAATATGTGGAGACTGTTGTGGCTGCTGTGGGGTAATTATTTTATGGAGGCAATCTACTTCCATTTATTTCTATAAAGTTGATATTGTGTTTTCATAATAAAATGAATGTTGGCGTACTGTAGGTATGTTTTACCCTCTCTGTGGGGTTGTGGGTCTTAAAGACACCATTGTAAAATTTTTAACCCCACAACAAAAAATGAATACCCCACAAACAACAATTTGAGAATCCTGCATACAACTTTACTGGGTGAAACATGTATCTGTTTTTGATCACCTATGCTATAGAGTTGGACTGTAATGACATTTTCAATTATGATTATAGGCTAACAATGATCCAGATAATCCCAATTATTTAAAATGATGTTTTAACTCTCATTAATTCTGACTTTCTCTCTAGTTAGTATTTCTTTTTCTCTCACTTGCAACAAAATTAAAGTAATGGTTTAATTCCCAGTTAATTGCACTTAACACACTTAACACACACTCACACATAGCATGTCCTTACATGTTTTCTATGTAATCATTTTTTGTATTCTTTATTTTTTAGGGCGATAGACCTGTCTAACTACACTGTATAAAAAGAAGAAGGCGTGGAACATTTCTCATTGTAAACAAGCTTATAAGTCTCATATCAAAATGTTAAATTCTATTTTGCTATTCCAGAAATGTAATATTGTTTCGGGGCATTGTTTTATACTTTGTTGGAGGATGTTTGTCTTATGATAACAGATGCACAAAATGAATGCCATTTTATATATATATATATATATATATTGATTATTACAACTTTTGCAGATTTACCTTCAACTTTTATCTGTTGGAGTATTGATCTGAATACACTTCAAATTACAGGTATACAAACGACACATAGTGGCATTGTAGTTACCATTTACTAACAGTTACTCTATCCATTTAGTACACAATTCTATGACTGTGAGCATGGAACTCCAACATTAACCACATGTGTTTAACAAAGTAGTAAATAATGTAAGTAAAGTGTAAGTGTAGCTACAGTCTAGTCATTGGACTTGTATTTTGAAGTGTATCCAAAAATCTTCATCAACCATTAAATAACTCTTAAACATACAAACATGCTACCTTTAATATTTTGTATTTGTATACAGAGAAAAGGCTGCTGACTATTTTATTACACATTCAGCTATGTACTTCTATATGGCATGTCTTATTCTTAACATTTATCACAAATCATTTAGAAGAGATTAGTATTGGAGGGTTGTTTCCATGTTCACACATTTACTGTGTACCACCTCTGTAAATTGAATTGCATACCTGTGTAAGACCTGAGATTTTCTTTTTAAATAAATATTTATGTCAACAACAAGTGATGTAATCTCTATAATTAAGTTAATTAAATGATATATTAATATATGTCAGGATGCACAAGATTCTAGGACTATAGGCCTATGATAGAGGGCGCTGTAGCTCCAGCCAGCACATGTAATTGCACTAGCTGCCTAAAATGGCTGACATTTCTCATGAGGAGGCCAAACAAACCAAGGGACACTAAAAACACTGTGGGGTCTATTACATTGGTCTTAACCATGGAGGATCTAAATACTAACGTCTTTTTAATAATTTTTAGAAGGGGTTCTTTGAGAACACCAACATCTCTTTGGTGTATTTTTGTATTTAAGAGAAGGTAAAAAAGACTGATTTGGTCCTTAAAATATGACAGTATATAGATCTGTTTAAATCAAATGAATGTACTCCCCTATATTATGACAAAAAACAGGTGCCAGATGTTGTTCATTATTAAAAGAATACGCTTGAAAAGCCATCTGGTAATTCAGTTCGTAATGTCTCTGAAACTCCTTGTTTTTTTTATTCTCTAATCCTGGACTCCAAACCATGTGTTACCCTAATATTGTAGAGTGATCAGTGAAGGTAAAAGTGTTGTGAGAGTATTGGTAGGTGACTGACCCCTACAGTTAAGACAAGGTGATCAGAGATAATACAGGAGACTTTCTTACTGCTCTTTTGTGCAGTGGTTAAAGACCCCACTGGATCATTCCAAAACAAATCAATGATCAGTTCAGATATTGCATATTGAGGGATGTTCTACCATCCTAAAATTAGAATTGTAGGCCAAACAGTTGCAAAATCCTCAAACAAATTATCTTAAAACAAACAAACAAAAAAACATTTCACTGGGTTTAATATTTTTCATAGGAATCTAGCCGGGTGCAAGTAATAGACTCTGTTGTTAAGAAGTGAAGCTTTGCTCCTAATCTCTGAATACACTCTCCTACCATAGAAACCAAATCAGTTAATAAAATACAGGGAAAACAGAGAATGCGCACAGGCCTGTACAAACAGAAGACAGATGATGTGCACAACCAGTGAGGGAGAGATCTGTACAGGTTTCCTCATACTGTAGTATCTGAAATGAAACCGCTGACTCTGAAGCTTCAGTGTGAGGTGTGGAGATACAATTTGAGAAATACACAAAATACATTGGAGCAGCTTTGACTCCACTGGCTGTGCTGTGTGTCCTTGCTGATGTGCTGCTGTATTTCATTAATGGGGAGATCTGCTTTGCCACTGACAACAAGCTCACTAACTTTGTGTGGACTTGATGCATGCTGTATTAAACATTTAAATTAATGTGAACATCTTTGACTACATATCAAATCGTTATTTCAGTTTACCATAAAACATGGACTCATTTTGTTTGGATGCTCCACTAAATATAGAGTAAATAGCATTTTGACTTCACGTTTATATATGATATAAATTATAAGTGGAAATGTTGAGTGTGGGAGTGGCTGTTCTGTAAGACTCGTTTTGTTTCAAATCATACAATAAATATAAAGTGTGCTATGCTTTGCTGGCTGTTGGTTGTCCTGATTGGGATAGCTGTCTCAGGATACTGTTTCATTGTTTCAGTCCTGGCTCTTACTGAAGGTCCTTACTGTTTAACCACCAGAGGATAGCGCTATCCCTTTGCAAAGAGCTTTGGCAGGTGCTATCCAAACCTGAATCATACAAAATGTTTATTAAAAACTCACTGATTCCCAATACCATGTTGCACATGTTTATTATGCTATGAAACAAGTCTTGCCTAGCATGGAGCTTGCAAGCAAAAATAAAGATTAAAGAAAATAAAATAATATAGTTTCACTTCACATGTAATATTTGCATGTATCCAAATGTAGTAAAAACATAACGTTAGAGGAAAACCCGATACAAGTTACACAGGCTTTGTGGAAACTGTAACTGCTGTAAGCGGGTATTCCATTGCACTTTGTACTATATGAGATAAGAATTTCCCTTTTTTGTTCATTCGAATGCAGAACAATATCCCTTTCATATACAGTATATTGGACAATAGATTATTGTGAGAGTAAATTCCCCGCTATATCATAAACTGAATGCTGTAGACATACACTACACCACCTCTGCTGGTTTAAGTATGTGCATTTAGTGTACAGTTTAACCACTTGTGGAACACCTGATATACATTTGTATAGTAATTTCTTAAAGAATTATATAATGTACCCAGCAAGTGTTATTGGCTTAGATAGCATCTACATTGCCTGTACCTTCGCATGAAAATTGGGACTACGAAGGCATCAGTTAAGGGTCTTTTCCAGGGCTGTATGTCCACTTTGTTGTTCACATTGCTGCACCTGTGTGTGTGTGTTTGTCTCTTTTCAGAGCGCTGAGCCAGGGTGAAGATGGCGCTCAAGAACAGAGCAGATCTAGTTCCAGATATACTTTGAAACCGTTTGTAAAATGGGTTCCGTATTATTATTTTACAAATATAAGAGCTAAGTTTCTTTTGATGCTCAGTATACATATGCTGTTATGGTCACCAACTCATCAGTAGTTGCTGTGTGGGGTGACTTATTATATTATTGGTCATGAGAGCTGCTAAGCCATTTTCTTTAAAGCTGAGGTCTCACAATACCATTAAAAACAACACATGCTCCGATTATACTGTATACATGGCAATGTTGTGTTATGTCCAGAAGATGGGTGGATAATATAGATGTCTCAACATCTGAATGCTGGTCTAAAAATGGTCTGCATTTTTACCTTGGTAAAAATGTATTGGTGGAATTACATTGATATCTAGTGGACGAAGTCAGTATTGCAGGAGGCTGTTAAAACTGCAGGATCTTCATGAAAAAGGTCAAATGTAGCCCAGATGGAATTTATCTAACATATATTTCTAGTCATTTGTATTGGCAGCTATATTAATTACCCAAAAGTAAAATGCACGCCAATAACCCCAAAACGGCCTAATCTTCAAAGGGTTGACAAAAAAGAAACCTCAATTACAATAGTGGCCACCAGGTGGCATGTTTAAATAAGGTTTCATATTTAGATTTTAACTTATAAACAAACACGCATAGTGGAAAAATTAACCAGTACTTGTTTTGTGCTCATTGTTGTTGCATTCTGATTCCCATCTGTATTGTTATTTGAACTGAGTTAATCTCCGGTTCCCTCAACACATCAAAAGAACCGGTCAAATCGCCTTTTGAATCGCATAAAAAGTAAAAGGCCTAGCACAAAAACAGATATACACTAATTTTACAAAAAAAAAGCTTTACTCTGTCCACCAAATAAGAATTAAATAATGCAAATATAACTATTGGAAAGCCTTATCAAGACACACTGTTCAGGGCGGTTACTCATCCGTTTCCATTGTTCAAACTAAGGACCTTCTTATTTTTATTAATGCTTTATATTAGCACTGGAACTGAAAATTCCCTGAAACTGTCGTTCGGATAATTTCTTCAGAGCTAGTGAAATGCAGCGGGCAGTGCCATCATTTGGGCACTTAAGCTTTCTTGTAAGAAAATACTGCATTGGGTTTATTTTTTTGAGACAGACATGGGATATTCTGTAATGACTGTGGTCCAGCATTTGTCTGACTACAAAGTAAGCCCCTCTTATAGGGCAGCAGTGTGGAGTAGTGGTTAGGGCTCTGGACTCTAGACCGGAGGGGCGTTGGTTCAATCCCAGGTTGGAGACACTGCTGCTGTACCCTTGAGCAAGGTACTTTACCAAGATTGCTCCAGTAAAAACCCAACTGTATAAATGGGTAATTGTATGTAAAAAAAAAATAATGTGATATGTTGTAACAATTGTAAGTCGCCCTGGATAAGGGCGTCTGCTAAGAAATAAATAATAATAATAATAATAATCTTATAACACGGCCACTTCCAATCGGCTGCTGTTGCTTTAGGCCAATCCCTGAAATCCCCATCCCTTTGCAAAAGGCCATCTTTTACTATATATGGAGATATTGAGCTGAATGAAATCTGAATGTGCCATCACCCCCGAATGATTTACGAGAATGATTTAAAAAAGCACTGTACAAGCTCCAAACAGCTGCCTTCTACTGCATGCATGACCAAGAATTTGCTGTGTTTTAACAGCCTGTGCATTAATCCTACAGAGCAACATAAACATTTCGTAACAATAATCTCTGTGTTTTAAAACATATATATTTATGGAGGTGTTGTGAAGGAAATGGGCTGGAATGAGAAGGAATGATCCGTTAGTTTGTAGTGATGTATCACAATCTGGGAAAGCAATGGTAGTGCTGCAGGGCTTCTTTGTCATTAAGACATGCTTCTCATCATGTGCCGATGTCTGCAAGCTCCACAGTGACAAACCAGACACACCAACATGGCCTGCAGTCAAATTCACCTTTCATAATGGCAGAACCATATTTGTACAGATTCTTTCTAAACCGTCCAGTCAAAACCACTGCTTTGTCTAAGTGATAGATTCTGCAGCCTGCATAACGTTGCTTTGAAAAAGGCTGTTGTTTTTTTTTTTTCTTGTTGTTTTGTACCAGACAGCTGAAATGAGTTAACGTAGGTTCATGCTGCCTATGCAAGGTCCTGCTGATCTCCTGACAAAGGATTAGGATTCTCATCAAAATGTCTCGCTTTTAAGATCCAGACATTGTGAGTTAAATGTCTCAGACTTTGATGTTGAGAATGCCTTGCAGAAAGATGCCAAATGTACTTTAGTAAATGTATGTAGTGTTGTCTATAGCGCATACTCACAAGTGTCATCATAAATATATTTTATTTGTCAATTTGTATTTATTGTGCTGTACTTTCAGAAAAGACAGGAGACCTAACTTCCGTAGTTTTAAAATGTCTAACACTACAAATAACAGTTCATAACACATTTATAGATGTGTTCAATATGCATTTACAAAGTTAATGTTCACTGAAATAAAATAATGCTGAAGATGAGTTGCGTTCATTAAGCTGAGGGAACACAACGCCACTTTTTCAGGAACAGTGGTTTGAAACCTGGTTCCTGGAGACCGGGAGACCTAGTCTGAGGAAACTTTGCTGTATCAAACCCCAAATCTCCCCTGGTGTGCCAGCAGTGGCCTTAAACCTAGTTTCCTGAAACCAAGTTCCAATCCACAAAGTGGCTTTGTGTTCCTTCAGCTTAATTTACCAAACTAATCCACCATGATAATTCATAATTTGGATAAGGAACCATGCTGTTCCTTCACTTGCTGCTTACTTGCCCCATTTTTCTTTTAACATGGTATCACATATAACTTTGAAGGTAGAATGTTTAATTCAGTTATATTTGTTTTTATTCTTTTTTTTTTGTTCAGGTACAAGACCAAAGAAATGAAAACCAGTACCAAACAAGTGTGTATGATAAACTGTAATGTGATCGGTTTGACATATACAAAAACAAGAACAACAGAAACACACACCTCACTTGAAAACAACAGGCACAAAACAGTATGTATCACGCTTACAGAGAAACATATCTAATATCTTAACAATCAATATTCTATTAAAACAGAGAGAGAGAGAGAGAGAGAGAGAGAGAGAGAGAGCGCATTACATGACTAAATCTCCACATGGAGGGTTACATTCTTATATGTGAACTCCACACGGTTGCATGTAACAACATTAGTTTGCGATTCCAGCATTTACTGACATGCTATCACCACTCACATATACTAAAACCTTCTACTGATAAGAGCACAGGGAGGACTTGTCATTGCATCCCAGTAAATCCAGGCACTGCATGTATCATGACTGGAAATGTGACCTGGCTCCACCTTTTCATGTACCTCGCTGATGGGGCATTTTTCTGACTGCTATACAGCAACTAATTCAATGTTAGCAGGAAAAAAATACAATTTTGGGGCGATTCTGGTTACTATAATGACTTTGGAGGTTTTCTACATTCGGATAACTAATACTTTTACCAGAGTTTTTTTTTTTTTTTTTTTTTTTTTTTTTTATCGTAATAATACCATATAGTAGAAAATAACAGAGCTTAATTTCCATGGAGCCAGTTTAATTTGGGATACTCACTGAGCATTTTCTTTATTTAGTGTACGATTTACTGACTTTCTGTTTAGATGTAGCCATCCATTAACTCTTAGAAACTGCAATCTTCTTCTCAGTGCTTTTGCCAAGAGCATTCACACTGACCGTTCTTTTACCTGCTTTTTCCCCCTTTGTTGGACAGAATAATCTCAAAAGTTCTCCCTGTGCAAACACAGCGCAACATCCTGCAAATGTTTAGTCTGTTCCCCCTCACGCAAGAAAAGCTGGCAGACGGTGATCCCCTCGTTTTATAACAGATGAGTCACAGGAACTAGAACTCTGGACTCCTGTGTACGTAAGAGTCCAACAAATAAAGTTAATATACTTTAGATTCAGTTTACAGAAGCTGGCTTTGCTTGGACGTCATGAGCAGTGCTGGAGGAACTGCTTTATGTATTCATTCTGTTTTTAATAATCCAGCAGCTTTGTTGCTTTCTCAGTCCTTTAAAGTCTATAAGCCCTTCGCATGAAACTCTAGCTGGCTCTTCATTCAAAGACAGTCTTTTTTAAGTGTTTGTAAACATTTAAAAAGGTAGAGACTGTTAAAAAAAAAAACTGCATAGACTCTTTAATAAACAGTTCATGGATACCAAATTAATAGTGAAAACAGTCTTTAAATAAGGCATATGCTACGGTTTCACGAATAGGACTGTATAAAATAAAATAATATAGAGGACATGATAAATAACATGATTATAAATCACCTATATCAGGAATAGCAGGTAAGGCATCCAACATGCAAGAAAGAAATACAAGATTACCATCACAAATGATCAAGTTGTGCTGCAGGTGGACTTCAGAGTTTCTTATGATACTGATATTCAACCCATATTTTTCTAACTGAAGATATCACTAATTTTATGTACATTAATACTTAGTCAACCCAAGTAATACAGAATTATAGATTTTTTTCGGAATCCCTGCAGCACACATTTCTATGTTGTTGTCTTTAGGTACATAATTCTAGCCCACTTTGCAAATATAATATTCTCACAAGTTGAAGTTAATATAAAAAGTCTGCATTATGATGCCATGCGAACACATTTTTTTGCATTAAAAGTTACAATTTACAAAGTGGGCCCTAAAAACTGTATTTAAAATCTTCTCCCAAAACATACAACATTGATTTTTGTTTTTTTGGAGAAATCTTACAATTCATCGCTGACTTCTAGTGCTTAAAACATCACACACCTATTTTTAAAATCAATGATTCTTCCCAAATTCAATCTAAAAAACAAAAAAACAAACAAACAAACAAACAAAAACGGTGTCTTTAATGTAATCAAGATCAAAACGCAAGCTGTATTTCTAGAAATCTAACATGGCACCAGAAACTAGAATACCTAATTGGTTTCTTTGATTGGCTAGCAAAGTGTGTTTATTGTAATTGTGTTTAAAAAAATACTTGAAACTGTAAACATACAGTTTATGTATAATCATTAAAGCTTTACTTTTCACAAATACATTATATAAAAGTATTTGGTACCATCTATAAATAAGTTCACCAAACTTGTACTCTGCATCAGAGTGCCTGAATCAAACCAAGCCTTTCTCAGCAATGCAGCATGTCCTTTGGTTCATTATGAGCAACAAGCATCGGGTGTTTATTCCCATGGGGCAGAGGATGAAGCAAAGGTCTATATTCTAGAGTTATGAATGGTAGACCACAAAGGGAGTACATTAAATGTAGTAAATATTGTCTACATGTGACAGAAAATAAGTGTCACTTGAAAAGGCTATGAGAGAAAGCAGAAATAGAAAGTCTTGTTAGCTGGATGGGGTGGTGGGTTTGTTTGCTCTACATCCCTCGCCCTCCAAAAGGAAACGTGAACAGTTTGTGTTTTTTGTTTGTTGAAGCTCCACCCTGCCTAGAGCCAGGTGAGGAAGGGCTCACTCTTGTTGAGCACGGACTCCACGTCGTTGAGGATCGGGATCAGGTCTTCTCCCTCCAGCGTGCCGAGGTCCACGTTGGTTCCCGGGAGCGAGTCCAGAAAGTCTGGGAAGCGGCTCTGCTGGTTTACGGACATGGTGGTCTGAGTCATGCTCTCTCCTGCAAGGGGCGGGAATAACATTCACAGTTATGAACACTTTCCACCAGCTTCAAACACTCAATCACAATTTCAGACCATGTTAGTTCCCTGTTCTGTGGTGCTATTTAATCACTCTATAATTAGTACAATTCCAGAAACTTATGTGAACATTTAGCGACCACTTAAATATAATGTGCCTCTGGAGAGTTAGAGTGAATGTCGATATAAAACAAGGGGAATCATGAAGGGGCTGTATCTTCTGAATACTGCTGCTACTAAGATTTTTTTAATTTGATCCTTCCCCCCAAGGATATAAAAACAATAACTCACATGGCAAAATCACCTGTATTAAGTTCTCGGATTATATGCAAAATGTATACTGCATGTTTGAGAGACACAGCAACCAGTATCTGAAATGAGCTAGTATTCCAGGCCATTTAGAAAAATAAATCAATGTGCCTATTCTTACCGGTGTCCATTTCATCGACATTGTTGAGAAAATCTTCGGGAGTAGTGGGGATGCTGTAGCAGCCTAACCCTAGCCCGCTGTCTGTGCTCTGTTCCCTGGAGTGGTATGGTCCGCTAATCGAATGAAAAAACAACAGCGGAACACTTCATTACAACGCATTCCATGAAGCTGCCTTTCAAATGGCTGCCAATAGTTCCTCAGGGGTCCAAGCTGCTACCCAGTACTGAGGTCCCACTATAAAATGTGAGAGAGGGTGGCAGTAAACACGAAAGCACTTGCCTGTTTAGGAAGGGGTCAGAGCCGTTGGTTGGCATGGTTCTCATGTCCTGTGTCATGGCGGGTGTGTTGACTGCTGTCTGTATTTGAGCCATATTGTCCGATTCCATGGGAAGCTGTCTGCACAGCGCCACCTCCTGGGGCAAAACAACACAGTTAACCTTCTTAACAATATTCTTTGCTTGACATACAGTAGGGTTAGCATTACTGCCCCTCTTAACTGTGACAGGTAAATGGCACGTTTTTCCCTGCTTGAAAAAGATTAAACAAGGTTTTACTAGCAACCAGGTTTCTGTGTGAACAAAACTGGGTTCTTCTGGTCCCGCTTTCAGAAGGCATTTTAAAACTAGGTAAAACAACCAGACATGTCTGTCTCTGCAGTTTGGGAGGGAACTAAGCGGCAGAATGTGAAAAGAATTGAAAAAACAGAACCTACTGTATTTTAGTCACCTGCACTGCCTGCCTGTCTGCATTTTGTTGCCGAGATTGTAATCTCAATAAGACTTTATTTAAGAAAGTGCTGTTTTAAAGAAAATCTGTGTGAGGAATTTTCCAAAGAGAGAGCCTATTATTTAAGTGTAACATTAACTGAGGACCTTTTGACAAGGCATGGATGATCAATAACTCAATGTACATAAGAATTTTCTGCCTCTTTAGATTTTTACTGCCAAATTGCTAGGAGGGCTGTCTTTCAGGTGTCTGCTGTTTATACCACAGGTAATGATATCCTAGAAATCTGACGCTCAACACTGTTCTAATGTTAGATAATTGCTCCAAGTTCGGTGCATTAGAAGTAACCCTTTTCTTGTCACAGAGTGGAAAAAACGTTTAGTGAGAAACCATGTCTGCACTTTAATTCCCAACAGGCGCCAAGAGGGGGTGCCTAATTCAGGGTAAAGCCAATGAATGAAAGATCATTTTTAACTGATGTATTTTTTTCAGGTTCGATGTTTATTTTTAACAGAAACATGAACAGAACAGAAAAAATAACACACGCTACTATAATATAACACATTCTAATAAAATTAAGAATATTTCTCAGTTCAAATCCACAATTTTCCAAAAGAAATTCCCTTTTTTTTGTTGCCCTAATTTTTTATACTAGGAGTACTTTAAAACATTTAAATAAAAACACTGTTTTAAGTGTCCAAAGCATGTTACAAACAATACACACTTTTTGCATAACAGGACATTAAATATGTATATATTTGCAATTAAAAGCAAAAGGGTTTAAATAACAACCTTCAGAAATCCATGAATTAGTGTTCTGCTTGACTTAATATTACCGATATCAAAAGTACTTTACTCCTGTCCTGGTGGCCACTGCTGTATTCGATTTCTATAGCTCTTGTTTTTGAATTACAAAAGAGGTATTTTGGAGAAAATCTCCCTGAAACTCATATCACTCAGAGCAGGGTGTGGCTCCACACTGCAGCAGCTGCAGTGTTCAGTCAGGATAGTAACATCCAGCCAGCAGCGAGCGAGGGACTGATTCTTACAACCAGCCAACTGCATTCCTTCCTTGAAGGCCAAACACTGTCAAACAGCAAGTAGTGCAAGCTGCACCCTCAGTATTGAAACGCCTCTGAACACAACCCTTCATAAACACGCACAGCTCATTTAGCAGCATGTTTTACTGTTGTATGTAACGCCTCGTACACAAGTCACAGTGCAGTATGTCACGATGTTAGTGATCTGTTTGGCCACAAGACTCAGTTCTGTTCTATAACTTTGCAGGTGATCTGTCAGCTAAACACATTTCAGTTATACCTACAGGAAGAAGTGAGCATAAAGGAGATAAAAGTGAGTGGATAAAATCTGACATGGAGACGGTTTACAATATTCTGTCTCTAGGTGGTAAGGTGGAAATCCAGTTAGCATCAGAGGTAACCGATAACACATTTTAAAAGGGAAAGTGATTTTAGCCATTCGTTTGGCCGATCACACGGCCGACTAAAACAAACAAACTGCTTTAAATCACCTCAAGCGAGGCCAGTGTTGCTATGGCTACCTGTCTCATGAGCTCCTCCTGTCTCATGCGGATGCGTTCTCTCTCCAGCTGGATCCTCTGCAGCCTCATCTTCTGTTGGAGCTGCTGCTGGGCGGTCAGTGCGTTAGGCAGGTTTATCATCCCAGCCTGGGCATTGGAGGGTGGGAGGTTCTGCTGGGAGACTGGGGGATTGGAGGTCATCTGCTGCTGCTGCTGCTGCTGCTGGTGGTGATGGTTCATCACTGCAGAAAGACCACAGACACATTTGTTTTGAATTTCAGAGCATTTACAAAATCAGTAAAAAATTTGGTCCGGTATACCAGTTCGACTTTTTTGGTGCCAAAACAGAAAAGTAAAAAAACAACAAACAACTGACAAGGAGAGCTGTGGTACTAAAGATACTGAGGAGGAAAGAAAATGGATTTTAAGAGGCTGGCAAGCAATGTACATCTTTAAAGGGAAAGGATTAGTCTGAGTGGGTAAGCCATCAATGAGGGGGGCACATCAAAGATGTGCACACACATGGGTATAATGATTACTATTAGAATAATTAGGTTTGCATTCTTCTCTTTAACATAATCTATTCATAATTTAAAGGGATCAAGAGAGAGACAAGGCCAGAGGAAAGGTCTGTTACCGATAGCAGAGTAGAATTACTAGTTAGATGGACCACATAGTCAAAATCATACCAGTCAAATTGGGGGTATTAAAAAAAAAAAAAGTTGTTTGAAAAAGAAATCTGCCGTGCGAAACCAAATAACTTGCTTATAGTCACAACATCAATTGGCTGTTTTCCCAGCTGCTTGAAGATGAGAGCACACTGCAGGCTTGTATTCCAAATAAACCATTAGATCTGTTTAATGTCAAACGATGCAAGTGTCTCCTTAGAGCATTACTTAATCCTTCATACATGAACACTGATAGAACAGCACCAGCACTAAGCAAAGTCCAGCCGTGAATGTAACCTTTGCTACACTTGAGGGGGTCAGCTCTGAAACACAGGGCGGTGTTGCTGCTGTCAGCTGATACACTGTAATAATTAAACAGACGTGAGCACGTGTTTGACTGTCAGTTTCAGGTTAATGCAGGTTCAGCTGTTGTTTTCTTCCAGGGTCTTAATGGTTTGCATGATAAGTCCCTGTGAGTTATTTCCCCTTGAGGTTTCAGCTAAATGTCAGGGTTACCTTGAAATCGGCTTCTTTAAAAACAGCACAAATGCTAACAAAAAAAGGAAATTACAGCTGCTGCATTAACAATGGGAGGCATTTACGTCAGCTCCTTTCCAATTGTTTTACTGCTGAAGACCATTTGGGCTCAAATAAAGCACTGCTCGATCTCATTTAAAACTGCAGAAAACTTTTCCAGAATAGTGAACAATGTGAAAAATGCTTTTAAAAAAGTACCTGACTGAATATTACAAAATTGTTCACATTAATCCATTCAAAAACGGGATAGCAGATTATCTCCAGTTCTTCAAGTCAGTGCAATTAAGAATAATTAAACAGAACACTTCTACCAACAAAAAGAAACTCTGGGATCAGGGTAGGGTCTGTTTTAATGATCTAAAAAGAGACAGTAAATTATTCGGATCCGCTGCTGTTTAGTTCAACTAAACAGATCAACGTGTATTTTAAAGGGTTTCGAGTTTTGCTTTTTAGTTCTACTTGAAATTTTAACTCAAATAACATTTTAATTTTTTTATTTTTTATTATTACTATGAAGTCCTAAGGCCCTGTGCAAAATGAGAATCTTTGGATGGTGTCCTAGCTAAGCATTTTTTTTTTTTTTTAACATGCCTTCCATGAAAAGCTTTTACACATTAAAAAAAATAGCATTCCAATTCAAACAAACATTTCTATAGAGTGGTTCATATGAATAAGACATCAATGGGAATCTAAAAACGAATTGAGGAATTCAATAGGGTTAAAGGGGAACACATTATTTAACCTAAGGCTGACAGAACTCCGAATACACAGGTGTGAATTGCCCCTGACAGATGTACTGCCTCACTTGTACAAGTTATTATTTCAGTGTCTAAAGTGTACTAGACCAGCTGTGGAAGACTTTAGGCACAGCTTTCGTGCAGCTTGAATCTCAATTCATCTCCACTGGCTAGCACTAGGTGTCACGCAGCACACTGATGAAAAACATATGTCTGCAGAGAAGAAAGAAAAACCTGCCAGAACTACTTTCCCAACGTAGTCACGACATCTTGTAGAAAAAGGAGCAAGAACTCCAGCTCTGCCAACAAAGAGCTTCTTGATTCATTTATTTCCCAGAAACAGCGTCAGCTATCCAACAGGGTCAGCAAAAAAGCACTGCTTCCTATTGGGGGAGGGGGGGTTCAGTCCAAAAATCTGTTAAGCATAAAGTCTGCAGTATCCCTTTCCAAACAAGACTTCTTTTCATAGCCTGAGCCAAAACCAACCAAGAAGAAGTGATCTGTATGAACATCCTCCTGCTTGAAAGAGAGTTTATAACACCTTAATCACTTGCTTTTGCAAGCGTTTCAAACAGACGAGGCTTTGGTCAACACAGGGTTCTAAAGGGTTCATCTTGGGGATGCTTCACAGCTAAACCCAGATATTTAACTTGGGCCTTACATCTCCTGGATATTTTATTTTTCGGATTTCTGATTTATGTGAGGGTTTATTATTCATCAAATTTGTCTGTTAATCAAGTAAATGGTAAATAATGCTTGCCATTTTCTTGGCTGCTCCATGGTGACGTTCTTCTACATGAAAAGAAGACTGCCAGATCTATTAATACAGAAAGGTTCTTAAATCAGGCCTTGATAGGCATATTTAACCTCCAGCAATTTTTCTTTTCATCAAAGCCAAATTACGTATCCAGAGTTGTTTGTTTTAAGAAAATGGGAATTCTATCATACCACAAATACACTGAGTTTTGCATTACTCTGGTTTCAAAACAGCAAGTAAAAAGATCACGACGACTGTTGTAATTTGCTTATCTCATTTTATGCATATGAACAGGACCTGTGTTTCACAACCAAGAGATTTTGGTGTAAAAATGGAACCTATACATTACAAACCAGCAAACCCATTGCTTGATCCGTGTACACTGTCTACTAACTAGCAAAACCTGGCACCAGACTTCAAGACACAGTTTGCAATTAGCACCATTTCCAGTGCCTTGCTAGTTCATCAGGAACTAGTGCATGACCAGCGGAATTCATTGACAATCATTGAAACAGCATAGTGTGCACCAGGAATTGAGAACAGTATTCTGAAAATGCATCTTTGGACTAGGTTACAAGACACTGGTGCACGGAGTTCCACTCAATCCTTACTCCTGTAGACTCATCTGGATATATTTCAAAGCAGTCCCCCAATTCTGTGTTTGTAGGACGCAGGTCACAGGGTGATGATGGTGGGGAGGTTTTCTGTTCTTTAGCGTCACGGTTTTGAATCGGGCAGGTCACAATCGACAGTGGTACTTACTTGCATCCAACCGCGGGTGGAGCCAGGACGTGCTTTGGGTTTTGTGGTGAATGAAGTACATTTCTCCCTGAGATGTTGTTGCTTGTTCCCAGCCTTCAGGCAATTGTCCTGTTCAAGCAGGAACATCAGAAGAACCGTCAGCAACAGCTCCTGACCTTTGGAGTACTTTTGAGTAATCAAAGGTATTAAAGGAAGCCTGTGCTTAGAAAAACGTCATTAGATGACTGTAATACAGATGGACTCTCCCAGTACGGTTATCTGGTTATTCAACTTTTTATTTCCATTTTTCCAAACTGGATTTACTGAATACAGGTATCTTTCCATAAGGTATACAGACACAAAGTAACCAGAAACCAGTTTCTGCTTTATTGTGTATAAAATAAACCTGAAATAACGACATTATGAAAGGCTAATTTGTGTTGAGCAAGTACCACTTTTGTGATTCAATAACCACATGTATTTTCTGGGACCAGTTCATTTAGTGCTATCTTGTACTATTTTTTTAAGAATTCCAAGACAGCTGCATTCAGTTCATGTATCAAGAGCCAATACTGTATGTCCTTTAAGAAAACAGTTAATATCCAGTGATTGGTGGTCTGTCCTTATTGCTAATAGTATTGACCAATTCACGAGTCTGTGCTAAAGCATGTTTTTCAAGCGCAGAATTATTTAATTTAGGGGAGGGCAGCTGTATTACATCTGCTGTTTGTGATGCTTATGCCATGCTGCAATGAGGCATTCTGAAGGTGAATTCAAATTAGAGCTGGAATACTGCCAATGTTACTAAATTGGTTAAACTGTATCACACTGTAGTCCATGCGTATAGCTCTGCATACTGGGAAAATATTGGGTTAAATCCACCACATTCAAAGGATATTAGTTGCAAACCCAGGTCTGCCTGTCAGAATACAAATTTTAAAAAGATATATCTGCCTGGATCTGTTTAATGATGAAGGGAAATATATATGATCTATTTGCTGACTGCGAAGAAAAAGCAAAAGACTGGTCTGAGGAATCTCCAGGGGTAGTCATGAAATAACTTTGCCAGCAGGGTTCACTGTGTTACAAAGATGCAGGCATTGCTCTAGTATTTATTTTAATAAAATTGTACATCAACTATCAATATGTTACATTCAAATCCAACTACTAAATACAAACAACAACCAGCTATTCTGGTAAAAGTTCGTTCGTGATAATAATCCATGTCAAACTACTTGTGATTTTGAAGGCAAATTGACAAATTGTCAGATTTATCAACAGGAACTATTAGCTCCAAATATAGCACTTAAAATATAATATAAATATATCAGTGTTAAAAAGATAATACGTTTCCCTGTACATACAAACAGATGATCAATAAAGTGATTACTTAATGGTGAATGTTACTACATTTCTGTTTTACCCATTTCAAAAAAGGATAAATACTGCAGTAAGCGGAAAATACCCATCATAACAGCAACAGACTCAGCCAAAAGAACTGCTCTTTAAAAACACTGGGATTTGTTCCAGCATTGTTCCGCTCAGCTACTAGATGAGAGGGGGTGCTACCAGCGTGTTGACACTGCAGTCCAGATACATTGTTAAGACTGATTACAGAATCCCAGTGTGAATTTACTGCTCCCTGCGGTGGTCAGACTATTAAAAAATTCCCCTCTTCAGAATAGGGGGCCCCTGCATTGTTGACGTGTGAAGGTGGATTTCAACCCTCCCACCCGCCTGGTAAATTGTTTTCTCTGTCATGCACAGTAAAAGTGTTTTATCCATTCTAGCATTCCCTAAAGCATAAGCCAGGATGAAGTAGACAGAACAGCACACAAAGGTGATACTGTACTTGGTTATTTACCTTTCAGAAAGAGATTGTCAACTTTGTGAAAAACATATCTCAGCTCAGCTTTTTTGTTGTTTTTTGTACGCTGTCAGTTTAAACAGCTGAAGAAAGTATAGAATACAGTCTCCAAAGGTGTAAGATGGATGGATTTGTACTGTGCCTAATACTGCTGAAGAATTAGCAAACATAACAGGCTTCTGCTAGGAATGCCTGATTAATATAACAGCATTAGGGTTAGCAATTACTTCACAGCTCAGAGACACTGAAATGGGAGTCATGAAAACTACTGATCCGGTCTTATGTTCCATACTTCAGATTTTCAGCTCTTTTATTTTCAATATATCATGGGGCATTCATTGGTGCTTTTTCACAACCAAGAAGATATTTTTTTCCAAAACATCAATTCATTTAAAAATTATCATACAGGCATATATAATAAATACTGAATGCTAGTGTGATATTTTCATGAATACTTAAAGTCAGATTTTACTGAATGTGATCCATTTATTTACAAAACCTGTAAGTCACTGTGCAACTTTCAGACTCTCAAACTTACACAACACCATCACTCTACCTAGCTATTTGTACAATGCTATGAGGCACCAGAAGCACACGTCTCAGTTAAAATCATACAAAAAATGATTTATTTACGCTCTCTTACACGTTGCTTAGCCGCAGCGCATGGGCAAGTGCCTCCGTGATTTTTCATGGCTGACTACTGCCCTGTTTTATCAATTACTTTTCTTCTTCATTACAGTAAGTATTTCTAATGATTGATGAGTATCCTGTTGGATCCTGATTCTCCTTGGATATAGAGCGGTTTAGTGGTTTGCTGTTTTTGAATTCTCTGTGTGTAATTAATATATACACATACAGTATATAGATAGATAGATAGATAGATTTACAAATCATTTAGATCCCATCCCCGAGTATCATTGTACTATTATTTACACACACAGACACACTTTTCACATAGCTTCAGAACCGAACAGCTGGCATGCGCGCACACTTGCTTAGCAGTAGATGTAATCTGGCTCTTTCATCATTAAAACCTGCCTCTAACGACTTTGTTTGTGGTCAGAAGTCCTCGGTCCACCCAGCTGTCTTTGAGCAGGGTCCAACTATAGACTCTTACACGGGGTGACAAGGCACATGATTGGGGTTTCTCTCCACAGGGCTGTCGAGTGAGGAAAGGCTGCACTCGAGCGAATGCTGTCCCCAGTGAGAGCCTCTTGTTACATTCCCTGCTTTCAGTTCTGATTTATTAGATATCAACTCCTGTTTGTTGCATCTTGAGCTGATCAAGGGCTTCCTGCAGTAATGAGTAGGATCATTTTCCAGTGTATTTAATCCTGAGTTTCCACCACTGCCCCAAGCCCTGTAGAAACGCCTTGCTTCACACGTCTGTTTGTTGTTGATTCCTCTGATACTCCTCTCAGGCACCCTAATAAGCCTTCAGATAACAGAGCTTCAAGGAGCTTTTCAAGTGCTTACTTGCAAAACTCGCAGACAACACCTTTTCTCCTACTGCACAAGACATCTAACGAGGAACTGACATTTGGTACTAATTTACTGTACAGACTGACAGAGATGAAATAGTTTAAACACATGCCACAAGGCAGCTTTTCTTTAGGCTTGCCTGCAGTGGGAAAGTAACAAAGAAGAGCGTCATAGCTCGAGTCATACACTCTCTTCCCAACAGGCTGCCACTTGTTTTGCTGCCAAGATTTCATTTTTATCTAGTTTCCAGCTCCTTTCCAGTCATATTGGAAACTGATGAACGTTAGTGTTTAATGTTTCAGTCTGTCTTGCGTAAGAAGCTGCAGTTACTCAAATAAACTACCCACATTTGTTTTTAACCATATCCTTTACCATGTCAGGATGTTAGTGATGTTAAGCTAGCAATTTTAAAGTTATGGATGGTTTATACAGTCAATGGGATTAGAGGAGTTGATTGTTTTAGGCTTTACCAAGATATGACACACACACACACACACAAGAAGTGAAGAGGATGCCACGTTAAAAATAATTTGAAGCAAAAAACGTAAACGGCTATGTCTAAACCATAGAACTTATCAACTATATGAAGCTCTACCGTTGGAAGTAATAAAAATAAAAAATAATACTACATCAAACACTACCTTGACATATTTAAACTGACTGTTAATTTAATGATGATGATAAGCTTTAAAAATGCATGGGTAAACACTACATACATCTATATAGCATTTGAGACGAATATATTTTTATCACAGGATAAGAAGCTATCTTAAAAAGACATCTTTTTTAAAGAGTTTCCTCTATTAACTCATTAACTTTAAAATCAAGAAAAAAATCTTTTTAACATTGCAAAATGAGATAGAAAACACATCACGAGTGCTTAAGAGAACTTGTAAATATAGAACACAGTTGTTTGGTTCTAGTTTTGTGACATTAACAGGTGTAACTTTCAAAAAACAGCTGTTAATTCAAGACTGGATTAAACGCTTTGAAAATATGGCCCGGTGTATTGAAATAGCAGGGCCCACAGGAATGCTGGTACCGCATAGTCCTGCTGAACCCCATACACACTCCTGGTCTGGAATATGAGACGCTCTGACAGCGAGCATTGGTCAGTGTGGCTCATCCAGGTGAGGAGTGCCCCTGGACGGGAACAGGCCAACAGGCTGAATCCCAAACAACCTCCTGCTCTTGGGGTTTTGTGATTGGTGTCAAAAAGAGAGGCTCACCCAGGTTTGGTTGAGACATTGCCATCGATCTCTGCTGCATTGGAGTGGATGTAGCCGGTGGATGGAGGCTCATCTGGTTCATCGCTTGGCTCATGGTCTTTCGTGGATCCTGCCATGTGGTTATCTTTTCCATGTGGCTGTACAGGGTGCAGAAAAGGAAAACACGTTAACTGTCTATCATATTACTTATTATGTTTGCTTCAGGTACAAAGTTTTACAAAAGAGTTTTTCAGATCTGAAATGCATGAATCATAAGGAGGTTTATGTATTATGTTTAGGCTATGGCTGCCAGGGTCGGAGGGGGGGGTGCTTCCTTGGTGGTCCTGCAATTCAACAAAGTACCCGGCGTGTAAAAAAAGCAGCTAGATGCTAAAACAATGAAACAATGCTTTTGCAGCTGGAGATATTTTATAATAGCAATGCAGCAGCTCAAGCTGGCCCCCCATGGTGGACTCAATCTTTCACCCATGCCTTGCTTGACTGACAGCACCTATAGGATGACAGCTCGGTTGTCTTGCTCGGTTATTGCTTAATCAACTCATCAATTCAAGAATGCTGCACAGCAGGGTTTATAAAGACACAGTGGCTACTCCACCCTCTAATGTTTAGCAGGTTTTACAAGGAATCAACTGTAAGTTCCATGCTACAGGTTGCCCAACAGTTACATATAATAAGCATCATAGCAGTGAATGAAGACTTTCACCCAAATTCAGGAACAACACTGCAGTGCCAGTTCTCACTGCAGTGTGCAAAGTTAATGGTTGCTTTTATTTAGAAAGCACACACTTTGTATGCATTAGCACTTATGCGCTGTTTCTGAAAAAGGCCATTGATAAGCCGAATGGAGGGGTATCTAATTCTTTATTTGTCTAAAAGTGTTATGTTTAACAAATATGCTAAAATAATAATAATAATAATAATAATAATAATAATAATAATAATAATAATAATAATACAAAGATGTATCCAGCATGAAAGAATTGGTACAGAATTGGAAACAAATGAAACTTTTTAATTCACACTTTTTCTCTAGGCTGCTGTAGGTTTGCAGTTGAAATGTGGTTGAGTGAGGGTCAAAAAAATAAATAAATAAATTTAAAAAAAGGGATGTTCCTAGCAGTGAGTGACAGAGATGGTAATGTTAGAGTCTTTGTTTAAAGATTCCTAGAAAGAACATTGAGGAACATATATATATAATTGTGTTTTATCAGCCTTGAAAATGATTATATGAAAATGGTTGCTTAATTTGTCTTACAACACATCCCCAAAGCCTACTGTCTGCAAGGCATCTTCATTAAAAGGGTGGGCCTTTCAGTCTCTGGTGATTTTAATGTGTCATGGCAGCATGCAACACTGGTGCCCACATGGCTGATTTATCCTTCACCTGTAGTTTACTGTCATTTAATAAACTGTCCCACCTACATGTATTGGCACACTCTTGGTGTTTGATCATTCATTAATCAGTAATTATCCTTGACTCTTAAACTGCTTTCGCAATACAGCAGCACCTCATTCATGTTGTACTTTCATGGTATACTGAAACTCTCAACCCCAGCTTGTTTTAATGAGCAATACAATCAAATATTTACCACTGCCAAAATGAAACCCAAATCCTCAGTTGTCTTATGACTTTAAAGACAGTGAATTGAATCTACATTTATATTTTTTTGAATGGTCATTGAAACAATACTACTGTCTGTCATTTATAGGAATCTTACAGTAGGATGCCTATCCATACTATGGAATCTGTAAGGAAGTCTTCTTGTGTGGTGAGAGCAATGTCATTTCCTTATTTTCCTTTTGTTCTGCTTTTCAGTCTGCAGACAGAGGCCGACTTTCCTTGAGCACCTGATTCTCATGTCTCGGAAGTCTGCTGTTTTGAAATTCCGGCTGTCTTGCATTTGTGTAGGTTGCATCAACACTTAAGTAAGAACAACCCTGTCTTTTAAAATTTTGCCCACTGACTATTGTTTAGGCTCCTGCTTTCAAAGCTGGCAAAGAGTTTACTAAATAAGCAAAAACAGTTTTCAATTCAAACTTACAGCAGGTATGTTCAGTATGTTTACATTTCTTTTTTTTTCTAAATCTAAATGAATCCAGACATGCATTTATATTGAAGCTATAATACCCAACAATGGACATATTCAGATATTACACACTATAAACATTTCCTGTGTTGTTTACCACCTGTCACAATGTGTTTTTCCATATCAGGTTTTGCCACTTAGTGTTGACTTCTCAGAATTCATTATATGACCTGAATTGCAACACCACAAAGCCTGATGGCTTGCCCGTCCTCTGGACTAATTAGCCCGTCACTAGAATCTTAATCCAGCATGCAAGAATCCCAAACTTAGCTTTTATTCCAAATCAACTCGACATGAAAAGGATGACATGAAAAATTAATCAGATCAAGTTTTTTTGTTGTTGTTTTATTCTTTAATCAATTTTGCTTTGCCACAAGTGCTTTTTGACAAACTATATTCACAACAAAGATATGCCTGCGTTACTCCTATTTTCAAACAATCAATATAGTTTCCAGCTTTGTTGCAACATGAAATGACTTTCGTTTCGTAGGCATAGCTACACACTTTTAATTAAGACAAAAGAGCAGCGCAGGTGGCATCCCGTGCTTACAGACTGGGATGTTGACAGTGTGTGTTTATATTATCTTTTTTTTATTTTTTTTATTTGAGGTCCAGGGGCCACGTTCGTTATAGCCAAAGGTTTCTTATAATGAAGGCCGTTATAGCGAGGGTGTACTGTAGTTTCGGATTCAAATATGTGAAAGTACTGTGGAACGTATTAAATTGTTTCATCTGGGCCTGAAGCCGGTTGATAAATGAAATGATTTTGGAGGCCTTAGTTGGTCTCAATTAATTCACCACTTCGGGGACGGAAATAAGACTCCTACTGCACAGCAGTTTCACCCATTCCAGGTTTTACTAAGTGTTTTAGTTGTAGGCAATCTGAGTTTAATGACCACATTTAGAAACAACACTTAAGTGAGCTTTCTAAACACAAGTGACCATTAACTGTGCCCCTTTAAGTAAGCATTAACACCTAAGTGTTACTTCGCAATACCGCCATTATACTTTTAAAAATACAAAAACACACAGTAGGCCAGTAGTATCAATGTCTTTGCACTCAGACAGATACCATTTTGGTGTTCCTGAAAGTTGCAGAGTTGGCAGTAAAGTATTTAACAAACCAGGGACAGCACAAGAGTGAGCTTCCCCACGTTGCCCTGGCAACATGTCGGAAGCTTGCCCTGGAGTTACCATACTCTTAGGCATCGAAGGAGCAATACAGTTATGACCACCCGACCTTCCAAGGCTGGCTTTGTGTGTCTGGAGGTTTGGTAGGCGGGGAGTTATCAGGACAGGTTTTCTTGTGCCGTTTGACTCACTTAAAGGAAAACCCAGTGCAGTGCAGGCAACAAATCTTTGACTCACCACTAACAACCAACCCACACAGAGTGACTCATGCTGCACCATTCACAATGCATTGAAAAGATTAGCCACTTCCTGCTGCACTGTAGACTGCCTATTTTAAACACCAGGAAACCTGCCACCCTTTTTTGTTGTAAATCAATGCAGTTACACAACACAAGAGCCGGTTTTATTGAGGTTGAATAGAAATACGGATACATCCTATTGAATTCTTAAAATAACTGATTGCTGCTTGGTGAAAATTATTTTCTATTTTTTTGCTGTGTAACCTTGTTTCCCACAAGAGAGATCTACAGCCCTCTCCTGGTCGGCCTGCCTGCCCTAGAAACAAGTTCAATGTTGCCAGGGTCACGCCCTGCTGCTTAGGGGGCCCAGCCACCCCCAGGATTCTACCCCAACAGGTGCTGGGCAGCTGCGGAGCTGCAGAGCGAGTCTCCCATGAGGCATGGAGGGTAGGGGCAAGCAAAATGCTCACTAATCCCAAGATGAGAGGAACCAGTCTCAGATTTTACTACCAGATCACAGTAGTAATGTAGAAAACGATCAAATTACTGATTCAGAAATATAATATAATAACCCCAAAGAAAGATAGAAAGAAAGAAAATAAATCACAGCAGTTCATAAACTGGCCTTCTTTTCCAGGAACTCAAAAAAAACCTTGTTTTGTCTCACCTGCTACAATGGATATCTAGCGCTCTGCTGAATGCTTGAATGCTTTTGCCAGTACCAAATATAAACACAGAATTCAGACAGTATTATCTGATCAATCTTTTCTTTCCCTTAAAATGGGCATCTTCGTGAGCCCTAATGTATTTAACAGTTTTATTGCAGGCCATTTTTACTGTATATGAGAAGGTCCAAGTCACAATATCTCAGCTACACTGCACATTCTTGGATTTTTAGTTAGATTTGCATGTACTGTATGCGTATAAATATCAAATGCTTTATGAGCTGCAGCGACTGTTTCTGTTTTTGCGTGACCCTGACTTTGTTGGTGAAGGAAATGGACAGAAACAGTGTTTCCAAGCTGTTTCTGTGAACCACGAGTCTGGGGAAACAGCCTGCACTTACATGGCTCTTTTATCTAAGCCAAATACACACTAGCACTGCTGACCACATCCTGTCGGATGGAGAACAATAATTGCTATAAGTCTTGTCTCTGCTCTCTAGACTGAACTCGCCCTGCTCTTAGTCTTTTGGAACCAGACCTCCTGCTTCTATTCGACAGACTATATTCTTTTTTCAAAACAGAAATGACACAGTGCATCAGCAGTTTAGCTTGTGTCAGTCGTATTGTTTCATGTAATACAGCTTGGTTTGGCTCAAAAGCCCAAAATAGAATAGGATAACGCCCATGCATTAATTCCAGGCAAGCCGTTAAGATGTAGGCTTCATTAGCCCAACAAATCAGAAATGATGCTTAAGTATGTAACCATAATATTTCACTACATGTTGATATCTTCAAGAACTTGTGCTATGGAATGTTGATCGCATGTTTTGTGTGACAGTCACACCAATGGGTGTATGGTCATCTCCACTACACAACAGTCACGGAGGGTTCTGGAGGGTTTTGGATTCCTAAATGGTCGCAAGTGTAATATTTTTACGTTCTGTTGGTAAGACTATACAAAATAATACTGGTGATTCTAAAGTTCCTATGGGGTGTCCAGTTGCCACTGTTGTCATACCAAGTCTACAGATTTGAAGAATGTGGATAAAGACTACTAAAAATAAACAGGCCATGAAGATGCTGAGGCTGGGCGTAATCAGGCGGCAGCTATGGGCAGCTGTTGGGAATTTCCATCCTGCTCTAGGCTAGTTTCCAAAAGATTCATAACCCAGATCCATTGCTGGTTGCTTTCAGCAGCTCCAGAAAGACATCTTACCTGCAGCATCTGTCAGTGTAGGGGCAGAGGTCAAAGGACACTTTTGTAATTATCTAACCCGGGAGGATATTTTGTCAAGTGGTCAGTGCACAGCACTAATACCCTGTTTCCACTGACACAAGTGGGCTGTGTTCTTTTTGCAGGGCCTTACCGGAAGCAGGCTTTGAGTCTGGTCTCAGGCTGTTGCTAAGGGGGCTGTGTTACTGACATTCACAGAGCCTCTTGAACTTGAACATGTACTTTCACAGAATATCTCACAGGGATATTTGAGAACCTGTTCAATCTTTTTATTTTATCTTTTGTGCCATGTAATCCTTTAGTTTGGCACAGAACCACAAACAAAACTTTTGAATGTTGCCATGAAGTTGCCTGAACAGAAAGTGTACAGTACCTTGGGACAATACTTGAAATGGTGACAAGAACAGAACTACAGTGCTGGTATAAGGGTGTTCTGAGGACAAGAGATCTTATCGGGTTAAAACTGGCCTTCTATTACAGACAGAGGAACCAGAGAGTCGACTAAACTATCAAATCCCTGCAACTCAGCCATTCATCAACCATTCATTTATCAGATACGTAAACATGGCAATTTATCAGATATGGACTAGAAGGAGTTAAACGAATTTAAATTCCCTGTGACATTAGTTTGCTTTTGTTACATTCCTACTGATGTCTCTCTCAATAACCCTTTTTACATTTCAAAACGGACTCGACAGGGATAGGTAATAATAATCTAGTACTGAAGGGTTTCATTTGAACTCCCCTTTCCCTTTTAATACGATACATTTCACACACAGTCTTCTGTTAGGGCAAACTCAAGACAAAGACTCTTTTAAGAACAAAAAGTGAGGACTTGGTAATGCAATTATCACATGTGCATGGTACGGAAGCCCTACAGTATACATACCTAAACCTGTCCCACATTCCTTATGGCAATATACTCTAAGTAAGGGGCCCACATTGTATAGACTTGGCTGTTTCTTTTGGGATGTTCCTGAGTGTACTATTTAACCTTTATTTTCTATTTGCGTTTCTAATCAGATGTATTCTACAGAAAGCACCGGATAGGTTATGTTTGAAACTGTTTAAAATAGACAATCCAGCAGAACTTGACAAGATGTCCTTCTCCACAGGGCATGTCTGCAAGGTCTGGGCGCCAAGGAGAGCAGTCGTATAATCTGTCCTTTACAATAGGGAACGAGGGGTTTCCTAGTGCTACATTACTGATGAAGGCATAGCTAAAGCATTTCTCTTTTTGACTGTTTAATCATTGGTTAGGATTTTACGGGTTAAAAAATAAGTTAATTTGTAACCTGACCAGTCTAGAAATGTACATTTATGTTGAAGTCTATGGCAAGGTAATATCTTGAGCCCCCACTCTACCATATTCGTTAATTAGAAATAGTCACATCAATGTCTGGTTTTAAGTGGTTTGATTTTGTAACTCATTAAAAAAAAGAAAGCATGTAATTTGGCTGAGCACTGTTTTATTCAAAGTACAGCAAGTAAATACAAGTTTCCCCACCCAGAGAAATCTTAGGATTCAAATTGTTTGTAGCTGCTGCAGCATACCAGTTGGAATTTTGGAGCCAGATGTATTAAATTGAATTACAAAATGGAAGGGAGGGACGAGAAGGAAATGGAATGCAGGGCTATTAATAGATTGTTCCATTAACCAACACAACACTGTGAAGCTGCTCTGGATAATCAAGCCAGTACGGGACTGTAATGCAGAGCCTACCAAATACATGTCTGAACAACTCAAACTGTGCAACTTTTAACCATGTGTCTGCTCAACCTCAAGAATGTAATGTCTGCATTCTCAATGCTAACATTTATTTGAATTACATTTCTAGTCCAGATTGCTAATACTTATATCAGCACAGCAATATCAGCACAGATTCAACGTGATGAGTCTGCAAGGTGTTTCATTGATCTGGAGGGATACAGTACATGCCAATTCCTTGTTAGGGGTGGTAATTTGCAACAAAGTAAGTTCTCACTAGAAGAGAAAGTTATTTGTGTGTCTCAGATACAGAAGCACCTGGGAACTCAAGTCTGTCCTTAAAGTCTTTGAAACAAAGCGGCACACAAGAATCAAGGGTTTTCACCATTTGAAAGTAGCCTTAAAACATGACATTTTAATACAAGGCACTTTAATTATTCCAACTGCTCTAGTTCTTAAACATGAAAGAGTGAGCTGCAGAATTTCATTGAAGTGGATAGTGCTGTAATCTCAGCCCTTACTGTAAACGAATATTATATTTTATGAGTTTTTTTTTTTACTTCATTAAATGTCACATGCCAGTAACATTTTTCAACTAATGACAAATAGGCTAACCAAGCATTATACAGTCAAGAAGATAAATGTTTCAGCTATGCCTTCATCAGTGCTGAAGCACTAGGATTACAATTCCATAGAATGTGAGTGCTATAGATTTATAGTAAGTTTCTATTGAAATACTACGCAAATAGGCAGCTGCTCACCATGTATTTTCAAGCATAAAACAAAAACTAAGAACAAAAAGTATCCGGTCATTAAATATACTAATATCATCACAGCAGAACGATATCTGCAATAAAATTTATATAAAACCTATTCAGCAAAGCTTTTCTTAATACGTGAATGTGACAGCAATGCTTAATCTTTAATCAAGCATGTATTTTTGGTGCGACCCTGGAATATTTGTAGGTTCGTAGATGGGCTAGTTTCCCTTAGGTCCACTTTTACAGCTGTTGCAAAGCACTATGGGTGGCTCCTCTTGTTACCCTTGAAACAACTGGTGGGAACCCTGCACCAGACACTGAAGCACAGTTGTTCATGGAACGTTCTAACTATAGCTATCACACTTCTCTGCCAGTATCAGTCACTAGCTGAGGGCTTACAGTAGGAACTCGCACAGAAACAGTGTGGAGCCACCAAGCTTAAACAGCTAGAACATCAAGGAAGAATATTGCTGTGCACGCAACAGACAGTAAACAACACACTCAGAGGACACCTTACTACAAATTCATAATCCTTATATAATATTGTAGATATATAATGATTTTTCTTCATTGGCATAACATTATAGCGGGATATGGACATTTAAAGAAAGTAAAGTACGTTTAACAGACTCCCAGTAAAAATTATTTTGAAAGTATATTTTTGCAGCAGTTTCTATGGGCAGTACTGTACATGTAAGTTGCTGCAGAATGTTATGCCTCTGTGAAATATAACTACACAGCGTGACACTACATACTCCAGTGTCTTTGCAGCAAGATAATTGGATAAACCCTTTAAATGAATTTTCCACTCAAGTGTTTTCACACAGAAAAAAAAAACCTGTAGAAGTGAATAGGGTTTAGGAAATTAGCTTAACCTTCTTAAAAAAACAGCTCCTTTCATAGGACGACCACCACAGACACAGCTTGGTAGACAGTGTGCTCCGTCATCAAACCTCCTAATGACTTATTAATTACAGCTAACACTAACAAGATTCATTTCCCTGTATCAAATTCATTCATGTGAACCTCACCAACAGTGAGACAGCAGCACGAATTAGAAACAAATGCACCATTCAGCCATATTGATAATATAATCTGAAGAGCTTGGCTACAGGCCCAGTACGCTAAATAACTGCAGGACTCCATGAAAGGGGCTCATGTCAAACAAGAAGATAATTGTCAAGTTAAACATTCATATGCAGAAATACTTAGAAGAGAACACAAAGATCTATTTTTTTCTTGATCTCCAGATACATTTGTGCATGTTATTACCTTGTGTTACAATGCTTTTTTAGTATGATCTGAAAAACTATGCAAAACTACAGTAAGACCCAGAGTTTGAAGAGCATTGATGTCAGCTTCCTTTGATGGCAATCATCAGAAAAGTTCGGAATAATTAAGAACTACACCATAATAGTGATGCAGGACTTCGGGGGACCGCAGTGCCTGCAACATACTTGAACTTAAAGATATAAATGGAGAGGAACTTAAAGAACACACCTAAAATCTAATTACACTGGCTTCAAAATCAGATGCTCTCATTAAAAACAAACAAATAAATACAAGAAATGAGGAAACACTTCTCCATGATCATATTATTGTCTCCCAGATGATCATATTAATAAAGTATTAATTATATAGCACATGTAATGATTAAAATAAATATCTAAGAAGAGGTCAGAAAGAGAACAATATGCTAGTTTAACTAAAAGAACCAACTCCACAAGCCAAGACAACAGACGCAAGTCTATGAAATGCAGAAGCTAGTTGGGAGTATTTGGCTAAACTTCTGTAATTTATGTTTTGCATTAGTTTAAAATCACTGTGCTTAAGTGCTTTCTTTGCAAGAGCAAAGAATGTTAACTACAGTATTTGACACAAGTTGAAAATAAACTGATAACTAACAGAGATCCAGAATGAGTTCATTGCAGTTCCCCTATGGAAGTCTGAACCATCATCTTAGCTCCCTCCCGTCAGGCCGTTTCCAGCTGATAAGACCACAGGGTCTCCAGAAATTTTGTAAAACAGGAAGCTGGTCCCAGAGAAATAGGTACACACTGGTACAAAGCTGAGTCTGGTACAACACCATCCATTCTCACAACCCTGGCTTCCAGGTCAATAAATTGATTAGCTTACAGAAAACAGTAACAGCTTCCAGCCTGTACCTCAGTGAACTTGGGAAGCAACGCTTGTTTGGTGTTTAATAGAAAATAGGAATGCTGTGCAATCGGACCATGCAGAGATGTACTGGGCCTAAGCTGAATTTCGTAGCCATGGTTACCACGTATTAGCTCTCAATGCCCAGCATTCCTGGTTTTAAGATGCTGAGTGGAAAATGGCTTGGAAAGTTGTAACATCCAACAAATCATTGGTTTTAAACACACACACACACACACATGCACACACATGTTTGCATTCCTATATTTGTGGGGACTTCTCATTGACTCTCTCTATATTTTTATTTACTATGTCTAACTCCAGTCAGACAAAACTCCACACAGAGAGAAAGTCGACAACAAACTAAATATTTTGGCACTTCTATTTTAATTTTTTGAAAGCTCATTTAGTTCTTAAAAATGTGTTTTACAAAGTGGGGACATCCCCACGACGTAGTTTTTTCAGGTGTACTATCTTTGTGGGGACATTTTCTCAAATTTTGTCCGCACATTGATAGTAATACCTGCCCACACACGCACAAGTAGCTAGTTAAATTGGTGATATATTATATATTGATGTCACAATTTGTCAATTATTCATCCTTATTTCTTTATTTTTAGACAATCATTGTACACACAATGAATAAACAATTAACTCAACACATACCTGTAGGCATTTGTCTGCACACATTTCAAATCACAAGTGTTCAAAAAGGACCACCAAATCATGTACTAAAGAAGAATGCTAGTGACGGCTCTAAAAATATTGGATAAAAAAAAAAAGAATTATTCAGTCTTATTAAAGCAAATGTATATTACATTAACGTGAAACAAGAAAAATCTAAAGCAGCTGTTGCCACTGAAACAAAACAATACAAAAATAACATAATTGTGATCAGTGGTCGGGGTGTATAAAAGTAATTTTTCATAGATACTCTTTTGGAGAGATGTCCTCTTGCTACTCTGGTGTGGTGTTTAGAAAGATCTCCTTTTGCTAGTCTGGTGTGGTGTTTGCAGGAAGCCCTACCAGACAGTCGCTGTTTGCTGAAGACAAGGAAAAAGGGTCTGTTGCCATCAAAAACAGACTTTGGCAAGGCCTGAATAAAAAGGCCTGTGCCTACAGAAAACCCTTCCAAAATAAAGAAACTGTGTCTGCTAGCAGCTAATTGACCCCTGCTTTGGAAAGGTAGCAGGGCTCTTGTCATACTGGCTGCGTCAAGTCCTAGAACTTAACCCTCGGGCAGTGGCAACGTTTGCTCACTCGACCTCCTGTGTTTTTTGACACTGTTGTTATGAATGACTTCCCGAAATCCCACTTTTTCGTGACAGCTGGGTTAAAAATATTAGTGCTGTGTTAGTTGGAGCTGATCTCTGCAGTTCTGTAATGATGTACTATAAATAAGAGGACAGACACGTCAAAATGACAAGACACAGACAGCTTCAACAAAACTATATTATACAAAAGCCTGTAAAACATTTTTCATTCAATTAATGAGTTAATACAGCAAACCCTTGTAGCATTAGAATGCAGTTAGCTGCATGGCATGTACTGTACCAGTACCTTCCATTTGAATGCCTCCAATAAAAAGCAATCTTTTTCTTTGCTTCTTGTGTTGAAGAACTTGTTTTACTGTACATACAGTGTAACAACATCTCTACCATTGTGTTCCAACACACAACAGCCACAAACATTTAAAATACCGTATACACTTCGTTCGGAGAAATAATACATCACTTGAATTTAGCTACACCTTGGGACACAAAGGAACCCTTTGTTAAAAACCCTACAGTAGACATGACAATGAAGACAGGCACCATAAGGAATCCTGCCTTCAATACAGATTTAAGATTAATATTTTGGCATGTAGACTGAATAAGGGACCTCCTGCAATACAATTACTAAGCTTTTTTTCTATTTCTTTCTAGTTGCATTCTTTACAGCCTGCAAAGGCAGGCAAGGACAGACTTTTTTGTTATTAATATGAATCTGTTTAATTAAATAGCTTTTGTAGTCAGCAATAACTCCTGTTTTTTTGCACCTGCCCATTGTAGATCTAAGTAACAACCTGCTCTTCTGTTGTTTTTTAAAATAAAGAAATATATGCATACATATATTACAAGATCAATAAATGCCACTTAAACAGGGGACAGATTCATGAAGCATTTACTCCAGTACTAGGTTTGCACCAGTAAACAAAGGGGTAATGTTACAGAGCTTGGGTATGTGCAGCATGGACTCCTAACATATACAGTATAGGGCCCTATGCTTGAGCAGGAGTGAGTGCATGGTTACATTTTCTTGGAGGAATAAAACAAATATTAACAGCATAAGACTAGCAAGAAATTACATCAAACAATCATTTGACTGCTTTTTTATTATTATTATTATTATTATTATTATTATTATTATTATTATTATTATTATTATTTATTTCTTAGCAGATGCCCTTATCCAGGGCGACTTACAATTGTTACAAGATATCACATTATATATTATTTCACATTATACAGATATCACATTATTTTACATACAATTACCCATTTATACAGTTGTTTTTTTACTGGAGCAATCTAGGTAAAGTACCTTGCTCAAGGGTACAACAGCAGTGTCCCCCACTGGGAATTGAACCCACAACCCTCCTAAGTTGTCGCTTGTTAGCTTTATACCGTGACTGTTGTTTCATTAACTTTCTGAGACTGTGCTGGCTTCAAATTAGGGCTCACCTGTTGAATGTTTTGCAGCATTAACATTTTTTATTTCCGTTTACAGTACAAACATATGCAAATAATAACAAAGACAGTCATTTTACCACTTGAAACTGGTCACCAGTCGCTATTGAAACAACCCGAGAAGTCCTGACTGAACAAAACAATAGGTAATTCACAAGTAACACTCAAGAACCGTAAGCAACATATTCCTACAGCAAAAGCTATCTAGATACAAAAGTGTAATAGCAAATGTAAAAGCTATATATTTTGAGACTGTTGGTACAGTCATGCAATTATTGTTACGTGTATGTCACTGAACAAGGCAAAGTGAACCAAGGGAAAAAAAAAAAAACCTCAAGACAGCTGCTCTGCAGCAACTTTCTCACGATTTTCTGACTTAAAAAAAAAAGGTTTGTGTGCCTGCAACTATGTGCATGAATAAGACTCATTGTCTGTCACCACAGAATGTTTTTTTTTCTAGTTTGTGTTGTCCTGATGAACAGGGTGTGATGTTACAGCTGCAATAATTGAAAAAACAAACTACAAAACTGATACTGGGAAAGCCATCTGTGTGGCAAGAAGAGGCTGTGCTGTTAACCAAGACCCCCGGGCCCCCAGGCCCCCGAGCCACTCATGCCCTTTCTTTCCTCTGCACCACCAGGAACTCAAATCAAGGCCCCTCTACTTGAACACCTGGAAATCCAATGAAGTGTATTCAGTAGGAATAAGACCAAGACATTGGTTTACAATTTTAAACTACCGGGCAATTTCTGGGCAACATGTTGAGAGGGACATGTTTAATCAATTTTCACAGTGTGAATAGTTTAGACCACAACACAGAAACAATCTTGATTTGAGCTATTGAAAATACCCCGTAGTTGATTAGAAAGTTGCCAGGAAAAAAAGTTTCCTGGTGTTGCATTAAACTTGTCTTGTTGGTCTTAAGGAACAAATCATGTAAAATATGCCAGTTCCTACCATTCATTTCTGACTGAGATATCCATTATAAATGTCTATAAACAGTATACAGCAGGCCAGTAAACCAGGCTTGGGTATTCCCATTTATAATATTTCCTATGACTTTTTCCTTGTTTATCTTTGGGTTACCGTTCTGTGTAGTCACTAAGTGTCCAAAGGTTAAAGACAGCTGATTTATTAATGAAATAAAATGAGGTGGTGTACTCTTTTAGGTGTCTTTGCAATGCCTGCCAAATGTGCACACAACCACTGGACTGGTGAATGAAATGCCAACAGTATAGAAGTGCACTTGGGTTTGATAAATCCTTTCTCCTGTTGTGAACAATACACCCACATAGCTACTGCTCACATTCCTGGTGATGAATAGAGGGCTCCCTCTCCTCACCGCAGCGCAACACTGCTTTCAACTCAATAAGAGACACACTGAAAACTTCCCACATGCACTTATACAGAGTAGATATACTGGAAATTGTGTGGGGTTTGTGTGTTTGTATGTATGTTTGATTGTATGTGCAAAAGCTCTTTCTGGCAGTATTTGATTCTGTAAGTCCTACTGCATATATTCTATATTACAGTTTGTGTAAAAAAAATAAATAAATGGGGGCGGGGGTTGGAATGTACTTTAACAGGTTTTTTGTATATATATTTATTTTTTTTTACAGTATATTAAAATCACAATTTCTCTTACACAGGTAAAAAAAATGTGGCTCTAAGGAAATGTGAAAACCTAGAGAGCTGCATTATGGATTTATTCCATTCTACAGCACAGTCAGTGCTTCTAAAGTTACAAAATAACTATTTGTGTGGTGGAAGGTGACATTTTGTGCAATCACAGAGAAGGAACTACCTTCTACATCTGTGAATATCCCTCTGGTGAAAGAACAGGCTTGTGAGAAACATGGACAGGCCAAAGGAAAGCACTAATTGGGTTTAATTCTGAAAACCTGGCAAAGAAAGCAGCAATGCTGACAGGCGTTGTGAAGTCTAACTCTTATTTTTATTTTCTTACCATAAGGAAGTTGCTCAATGACCTTTCACCCAACTCTTTTTTTAACTGCTGCCCATTACAGCGAATGTTTATTTATTCAATTTGTTCACTTTAGTGATTGCACATAGTGATACACTTACAGTGAGTCAAGCAAGGTTATTGTACTGGTCTAAGCAGGGCTTGAACCCCACACTCACCTGCAGCCTGCCCTGGGTTCAGAACTGCCCATTATTAAGTATATTACTTAAGTGATCAGGAGCTTGAAACTTGAGCAATCCAGTCTTCTATACCTGCAGGGTAAACTCCACTTATTGACCCTCCTGTACAGACTTTGTCGTGCTGATACAAGTGCAATCAGTCCACATCAGCATGGACCCAACAGCTTCAATTCAATCAGAAACCTGATTCACTCAGGGGCCTCTTAAGCAGAGAATGGATCTAGTCCTACTGTCAGAGGTTAAAGGGAGGCTGATGAATGAACCCACTGTGCCACCCTAAAACTTGAAATGTTTTAAACAATTTGCTTAATGGCAAACCATAGCAAACTTTTAAATAAAAAAAGTTCTTGCCTGTCACCCCCAGTAGAGAAAGTATCTAGAAACATGAAGCCACTTTTTCAAGAACGGTGGCTTGAAATCTGGTTCCAGGAGACCTAGTTTGAGGCAGCTTTTCTGTATCAAACCCAGTCTCCCATTCTCTGGCATGCAGTGGCCTACAACCTAGTCTCCTGAAACCAAGTTCCAAGCCACAAAGTGACTTCACGTTCCATCAGCTTTACCCATCCATTTACTACATAGTCCTTACTATATAAACAAATTTGTACCATGTAAACAATGTTTAAAACAGGCTCTTGTTTTTTTCACTCTGCACCACTGTAAGCGTTATCTTAAAGTACAAATTGAGTGCAGATGTGCACTGGTGTTTCAACTCTGTCTGGCTCTACAGTACCAAACAGGATATCTCTGTTATCATAATAGCAAAGGAAAGCTTTTCCACGTTTTTTTTTTTTTTCCTTTTTCCAGTGAGGCACTACTTTGCTTCTTCCTGTTTTTTAAAAGGACCATTAGTTTATTGTTTTTGCAATAAAAAAAAACCCCACATGAGCCATGCCGTCGCTGCAGCCATTATTCCTGCAACAGAGGAAATGACCATGACTCATGACTTTTTTTTACATATGAAAACAATTTTAATGTAATGTTTTGGAGAAAGAGTAACCTCCCTGTTTACCTTGGCGTGCATTTTGTGTTAGCGATATAAAACCGAGAAATTTAAAAAAATCACACATAATTATTTCTGATACCGTACACCAGTAATAGGCCAATAAGATCATAGAAGGGTATGGCGGTCAGATAGCACACTCAGGCACGGTTAAGAAAAGATACGTAAAGTAAAATCACTTTTTACGTACAAAAGTTGCTGTGTGTTTGGGATTTGAGTACACAGGGTGATTAGAAAGTAAGTTTACCACATCAACGCACCATACGCTGTATAAATACAAGTTTTAGTCTAAGTCTAAAACTAGCTCTACATAAAATCTGAAATTCCTGCAGAAGTTACTATAATGTGGGCTCATAGCTTCTGAGAATTTTGAAACAAACAGAATATGGCATCAATACCAAGCATTATTACTGTAAAATAAACCATTATAAATACAGTATATTTTCAGACAATACTCTAATGCTAGTGAATCAAGACATTTTAAAAGCACTTATATGGGATTGAAATGTTAGCTGCTGTATTTAAATCAATATGGTACTGTTCCCAAAGCTTAAACTGCTTGGTAATAAAAATGCATGAAAGAAAATATTCATGTTACTTGTTAAACTCGTTAGGAAACAGTCAGCTGCTGTCCTGTTTCTTAAAAGCTGTTCAAGTTATAGGTAAAAGCTGTGAACACCAGAGGAAATACAGCTATGGCTCCCATTTATACACATCGGGGCTGCTGCAAAGCCATAGCCAACGAGCTGAAGATCGTCCACGCTACCCTTGTCATGAGGGTAACGTGGGATCGGAGCCCAAACAAGAAACCAAAACTGCCGACGGTCGCTGGTGTAGCTGGAGTCGGGGTCTGTTTATTGAAAAGTCAAGATTAGTTCATTGACAGGTCAAGATTAGTTCAGGGATTGTAGATTCCCTTAAAGTATAGAGAGGTATATAAGCAGGAACTTTTTATACCTGACGCCCCGCTGGGACACACCTACCTGCTGATTAGATTTCACAGCTGGTAATCAGAGTCAGCAGGTAAGCTCTCCCAGGAGCACCAGACACTTCATTAATGATTTACAATAATTACACACAATACTATTTATAATAAATACATGCACAAAAACCCCTCTTCATGTGCAGAGCTCCTGCCTTGCCACACACCCTATAGGATGAACTCATTTTGCTTCATAATGTCGAATGAAACCTGCTGAATAATGTTCCGTTAACATATTTAATTACATACCGCTTTGTAGTTTTCCACATACGTAATGAAAAAATTCCCAAAAATAGAAAAATGTGACATTTCGAAATCTAATCTGAAATGCTGTACTAGTATTATGGTTCTGGTAGACTTTTGAGATATCATTTTGTAGTTTCTTTGATTACATGATGTTAAAGATCTAATGTTCATATTGGTTTTTTTTTTTTCAATCTTAAAATTCTAGGTGATGCAAAACGTTTGACCATAGCTGTAGCAGTTTAAAGCTGAATTCTAGCAAGGTTTTGCAGTCAAGGTTGCTCTCCTCTCCCAGGTGCAAGCGCACGGTCTGCTGCAGGGCAACAATCTGCGAGTGAGATTCAGTACACCAAGCCAGATACAGGCTTGCTTTTCATAATACAATTATAGAGCAAGACATATACATGTGGTTACACAAAACCCAACACTGAATAAAATCCAGAATTAATCTAAAAAGCTATGGCAAAAAGAGGGAGAGGAACAGAATCCATGACTCACAAAACAGGTAGACTAGATTTAAGAATTTACTGTCAAATTTATATTTTGCTTTTGTATTCATTTCAGTTTCAATCAATCAATCAATCTTTATTTCATACAGCGCCTTTCATAGTGGTCCACCATCACAAATCACTTTACAAGAAGCAGTAACAAGAAAATCCGTAATACTTTAAATACAGAGAAATGCATAATACATGATATACAAGGGAAAAAAAAACAAAAAAAACACAATGCATAGTACATTAAATACAGTGGAAAGTGCATAATACAGGATAGTAGCATAATACATGAAACAGTACATTAAATACAGTGGAAAGTGCAAAATACATATAGTAGCAGCAACACAGCAGCTAATAGCAGATATGAGGTTTTACACATCGTATTCAATTATCAGGGTACTATACATTACAGTATAAACAGTGTAGAACAGGGTTAATTGTTGTTTGTTATATTTCATTACTGAGTGACTGGAAGCCATTAGTGTAGCAGTAGCTACAGTAATTAATAGTTTTTTTTTTTATGACAAGCTCAGATGGTACACTAACAAAAGGCTGGAGTCCTAGATCTGGCATCTGAGGCTATTTCTCTTAAAAGGTCATCAAAGGTTATAAGTCAAACGGGGTCTGGCAGTCTCTGTCTAGTTCCCACTGACCGTAAATAACAAACTGTTTCTGTGTGCTGAATAACTGTGCTGGGAGGCCCGAGCCAGGAGTATCTAGAAAACTAATACAGCAGCTGCTGTGAGGCTGTCAGGCGATGCTAGTGTTAAAAAACAAACTGCAGTGTTGAACTGGTCCAGCAAATCCAGCAACATCCTGTATATCTCCATCCCTTTGCTCAGGAATATCGTCTCTTTCCTCTCGTACAGCTGCTATGTTTTACGTAGTGAAGTCCTCAACGACAGCTCTGCGTGTGTGTCTCAACTTTTTACTTGTAAGTTTTCTGAAGGGGTGCCAGGATTAAATTAAGAGGGATAAACACAAAACTCCCAACAGCCTCTCTGATTCTCCGATAACTGCATTGCATTGATAAGCATGACTACACAACAGCAGCAGACACCACCTGAGCTTTTCAATAATACATTTAAGGGTATTATAAAATACTGTAACTGCGTAGAGACTCCAATACAAACACACTGAACTGAAGTCACGACTGAAGTACTGTACTGCAGATTACATTATCCAGCCAAAAAAAAAAACTTTAACCATGCCACAAACCCGTAGGTTTAAATTCAGCCCACATGACATTTCCTTCAAGTTTAATTGCTTCCATACAATTTATATCTCCTAGTCACGCTAGGCCCCAGAGCGCTGAACATGCTCTGTTACAAAGACACTCTTGTCCTGTAATACTCTCCATCAGCAGAAGAGAGGCCTGTGGAAAAGGCCCAACAGGCTGAGTGAAACAAACAGGTTTTCAATCCCTTCCAAATTACACACTACACACAGGAAGCGATTCAAGCCTCGCCACTGGCTCTTCCAGTAAAGGTCTGAGAGAAAAAAAAGGAAAAAAACTCGAAATGATAGAGTGCACAGCACACTGCTTCTGCTGAGAACGACAGGCTGCAGCAATCTTGACAAATCTATTATGGCTGTTCAACAGATGGGGTCTGAATTGAGATGATGTTATTTACAACTGCAAGCCAAGTCCATTGTTTTTCATGAGTTTTTTTTTTTTTTTTTTGCGTGTCTATATGTGTATGTGTCTGTCATTAGGAATCTCAGTTTGATTTCTGTATAAAACTTCCAGACAGGTCACAACGTATGTTAAACATGGACATGTCTAAAATTGAGTGCTAGTGAAAGGAGCTGATTTGATTGCAAGGGAGACTAAAGACTGATCATTATTCCCAGAAAAAATGTACAGCACAGTAAAGGTTCCTAACACTGCCCTACAAATATAGCCTCAACCCTGAAACCCACCATTAGATGAAATCCTTCACTTCCCATAGTCAGAGCTCAAATACTGTCTATCTGCTTCTCCTGTGACAGCCCCATTAAATCACTTTCTTGTTTCTTTCTTTGTTTCCTGCCAATGGTTGGCCCCATCTCACGAATGTGTGTTTTTGTTTAATCAAATTGCTGTACTTCGAAAGCAACAAATTGCATGTTTAGAAACAGCAACCGTTGTTGTAAAATAATGGATATTTTGAAACAACCTACATAATACTTCAGAAATACCATTTGGCATTTAGAGTGAAACGGAACTGGACTGTACCACAAATCACAGCGTGCTGTCCAAAAAATACAGAGGTTTTTAAGACCACATGCGACCAATGGTCACAAGATACTCGTTACCTCTGGAATCTCTATCAGGGCCTATTATCTCTACTGTAAATGTCAGCAGCTCGATAGCTATTAAAACGTAAGCTACGTTCAAACAAAGATTTCAATGTCTGTCATATCGATTGCACTTCCTAGGTCTGCCCACTGCTTCTGACTGCCTTTCAGTTGCATCGGGATACAAGGGGATGTGGTTTTCATTGTGTTTCATAAGGGTATGCAATTTTCACAGACAAATCACTGCTGCTCTGTATGATATACTTAGATTTTGAAGATTAGATCACATGCCTGCAAACATATTGGGAATAAAACACAGACCTGTAAAAACAAAGTACCCTGTTGTTGACTAGTTCATTACTTCTTGCAGAATAATCCAGGTGTAACAACAGGATAACCTTAATCACATTTTAAAGCAAGAACTGGATTGTCTTCTTTCAAGTGAAAATGGTAGAGCCTTGCTGGCAACCACACCTTGTATTTGAGTGCAAGAATTCAGCTTGTGTCTTGAGAAAACCCCAAGGGGTGGGTCATTTACAAAACCTCAAATGGTTCATAACCTGGGCAATGTTATGCTCCGCACATTTCAGTCCCTCATCATTATTTCTAGTCTAAACTTACATGACAAGTGTAACATGTTAAGAAACTGTATGTTGTTCTAGCGGAATTAAAAAGTGACCAGCTTAATTGCAAAACATCCATCTAGTTTTATTGCTCGTACCCTTCTATTATTATTATCGCAGTGCACTCCCTTGGCCCCTGCATGTCTCAGCAAGCACTGCATGCTCCTTACACAATGCGCTTCTCTCCAACTCACTAAATACTAAGACCTGACCTTTCCTACGTTTGCATCAATCACTGGATTTCCAGACCTAAAGGCCAGCAAGAACAAAACCTCCTACTCCCCTGTTTTATTGGAAGAACTTAATAAAACAGGCTATTATTCAAGGCAGTATGAAAAAAAGAAGCAGAACAGTTTCAGGTCATTTTTTTCCCCTTGCCAGAATTCCATACAGGGGACCAGGCTACACAGGAAATCAAGTGGTGACCAGAAAAAGCCGTCTGGACAAGTGAGGGAATGTTGCGTGAACGTGCTTCAGCAGGTTAAGCAAAGGCAAAGTGGCAAACAAACATCAAAACTCCACTACAGCTCATGCTATCTCTACAGTGCACTGGCAGCATTTATACCAGGACATTTTTAGTTCATTATTTTTATCACAGTAATAACACGCACGTTTTGGTTTTCATTATGTACACGTTTTACAGTCAAGTATAAGGGCGCAGCAAAGGTACTGTTTGTGTATAACTAACTATAGTTGGCGTATCCAAGTATAAATTATTTTATAAGGTTGTGTCAAAAATTAATGAATTTAAAAGTATAATTACAGAAAGTGCAATTTTCTGACCTTACTAAATTATATAGGTCATGCCTTATGATTACAGAAGAGTGGAAGATACAGGCCCAATGTTGCATTCAAAACTTCAAACACTCAATAACAAGTTCTGAGGTAAAAAGACTCCTCAGATAGTGGCAGAGCTTTGACACTGTTAGTTATTGATATTTTTAAAGGTATTTCAGTTAGACTCAGGAATTACCCAAGTAGTTTCCAAGAAGCATTCATTACCGTCACCTCCTATGACTGGAAGTTTAATTAAAAAAAAAAAATGTAATCCACATAGTTAATGTACCTGTTGTTTAAGTATATCCTATAATATTTTAGTTGTGTAATCAGTCTCTTGAGTCACACGCTGTACATGGTTTAGAATATGGAGTAGTCTGTTTTAGATAACTAAACATTTAGACATTTTCAACTGAACTCAGAGATGACTCACTAAAGTCATTATTTTGTATTTATGTAAACAGTTCATTTGTATATTTAGTAAACAACGCATGTATTTCTTGCTAAATAATGCAGAGCTTACTCACTCCGAGTATTTGATGTTAGCTAGAGATGAAACTGTTTTGTGTGGCATTGTGTTATTATTTGTACAGGAAAACAAATAACGTGCCCTGAAAACATTTTCTAACAGTTGAAAACAAGCAATGCAGAAACATAAACAACCCATAGCTGTGATGTTGTGGTGTTGCTTCTTACTTCGTTTGCATACAAGGAGGCCTTCTTTACATTGTAGCACCGTATGTGATAAATAGTGACATTTAGTGCTCTACATCAAAGTGCCTCAGAAATACGTATGTGCTCTGAGCCCTTGAGTTTTTACCTGTTAAGAAGAAAGGTAGTTACCCAACATGGAGACTTTGTTTTCCTGTAGATTTAATTACAGGGTGGGGTAGACTTTGGTTTCACTCTTGTTCACATCTCAAGCCCAGCACCTCAACAAGTGCCAACACGTTTTTATGTGTTATTCATACAGCATGCGTGCAAAACCTGTCCAGACAGAAAGAAACAATTCCCATTCTTCAAAAGCATGGGCTGTGTCAAAAAATACCAATATCATGGAAAGGAATAGGCCCCTTAGTAACTGTGGCCAGTGAAGCTGCTTTATTCTTAACATACTTTACTTAAACACTGCCTTGAAAACAAATCACGCACTAAAACAAAACTGCCTAGTCATGACAGTCCAGTGGAATATAAACAAGACCTGCTGTGGAGAGGCTTCTGCCTCAGTGTGTATATATGCTCCAGACCGTCTTGTGTGGCCACCTGTTTATTTATTAGTTGAAATTAAATGTTGGCGCCACTGTTCTTAAATCAGCTTTGAAGCAGAACCACATAACAACTGATGAAAATCATGTGATAAAGGTAATTGGTATTTTGATGGGGAAATTATAAGTTTTAGCATAACCGAACTGAAATGATCTTTTTCACAGTTTGCTACAATTAGGATCGCAACACAGAGCATGTGAGAGGTGACTAGTTCTTAAAAGTTCAGTTAGTTACAAAGAGAATGGGTTTGAGTTTGTGAGTTAACAAAGACAATAAAAGTGTACTCCATCAAACTGGGCAGGCAGGCAGGCTGGGGGGGGGGGGTGGGCTAACATGCACTTGCTAGAAAGCATTGTGTTGGGTCATCTGAAAGCTAAACCAATTACAGACTTTGGTTTAGAATATTATACCACACTTCACTAGGGAGCTGTAGCTATTTAAACACCATCTGCCAAATGCTCTTTTGAAAATGCATACAATATAATGTGTCCAAGGTTTTTAAACCATTCTGTTATGTGGGGTGGGCTTTATGGTGAATGTGGAGCCTATGTCAACAAAACCCCTAATGATGTTATATCATCAATATTGCCGTCAGTAGGACTCTTATGCTTCATGGAAATAGATGATAATGACAATCATTCAGTAATTCACTTCAGTATTTTTCACATCATTCACTGACACTAAGGACCTTCAGAACAGCAGCCATATCGTCCCCTCTCTCCTGTATGTATTGGAACTTATCACACACTGACATGAAAGGTCAGCTATCGCAGTAAGTACAGGACAAAGCCTAGTATTAGCGCGTGTATTTTAAGTTATATGCATTATTATAGATTATTAATTAATAACATACATTAAATATTTATTTTAGTAAACAGCAATGTTACTCTAAATGTAAAATGTAAAATTAATGGGTACTATAACGCATTTATAACGCATTTACTCGCATTTACAACTCGCGCCGGCTGCAGTCAAATCTGTAAAGTTACTGCCGGGCACGAAGGTTCCACCGAAAAAGGCACCCTTCTTTAAAAAAAAAAAAAAAAAACGTTTAATAAAATATAGCTAAATTGCTATTTTAGTACTGCAATTAACATTGACTTCGCAGTGAAGGTAACTAACTTAAATTGAACTTTTAAGATACTGTATATATTTTGCATCACTTACTTTAGAAAATATCTCTGTCCGGACGGGGTGAATGCCATTTCCCAGCCTGGTGGCAACTGCAGTTCATCGGCGACATCGAAGGACTGCTGGCGGAGATGTGCGTGCTGAGTCGGGCTGGGGGTCGCGCTGGCTCCAGTCCCAAGCTGGAGAGAGGCAGGGGAGGAATGTGATCGGACATGTTGAACCGTCAACCGGGGAGGGAGGCTGCCCGAATCGGTGCTAGACTGCCGGGAATGCGAGCCTGACTCTGGCTCCTTGAAAAAGGACTCTGGGAGAAGTTTTTTCCTCCAGGAACTCGGCTTGGGGTTCATGACCGAATTGAAGAGCTGTTCCAGATCCGTGTCGAGGTCCTGGGCGACATGGATAACTTGCTGTCCCGGCAGAGGGTGAAGAGAATTGGTGTTCATTTTCTTTGGGAAAATAGACAATACAAAAAAAGTGCTTTAAAATCCTTAAAATCTTTACGCTTAGTTACGATCAGTCTAAAATCTACAATAGATTCTATTTCTTCAAAACAAAGTTTTATAAGTAGGATATATCCCGTGTGTTCTTTCCGATTCTCCAGATCATTGATCTGAAAAATAATTTTATTGTATCAGTATTTTAGCTTTAATTCCTGATATACCGGGTTGCTTGTTTTCCCAGATTGGGAAAAAGTTATTTAAAACTTCTCCTGCCTTTTCCCTAATCACTGTCTCAACGTTCCGACACTCTGTTCTGGGACTCTCCTCTACATAGTTTGTAAACTCAACTTTCCAAAGGCGTCTCTGGCAGCACTGTCTCATTAATTATTCATGAGCTCGGGGGATAACTTTCTAAATAAATTCGGTCTGTGTGATCATAGTAACAACACCAAGAAGCCTACCAAGTGCATACAGAAAACTTAAACTGAACACAGTAAGTTTTAAAACAGTTATTTACAAAAAGTAAAAACAAAGGGTTCTTTTTTTTTTTTTCCACACAAAATTGTTAGCAATAAATCAAAGCTGTCAAGTTGTAGCCGCCGCTTGACATCAGCTGTCCGGAGGTTAACAGAAAGTTTATTGGTTCCTAATGTTTAAGCATGTATAAACCTAATCTAAAACCATGACAGTTGAATCAGATAGCAATCCGTTCCCAGGTTCCCAGGTTTTCGGTATTTATGTGTTTTCTATAGTTTTGTGCGTCTGGAAATAACTTTCTCAGTGGCTCCTAATTTTACCATATTTAGGCAGAGTAACTAAAATCCACTCCCACATATGTCTTTGTGCTATATAACTTTCTGTTTCATAATTCTAGCAGCTGTATCATTTGGGGGCAAAGGTAGCTTAAGTTTCTCTTTATAGTTGCACAGTTACATCATCTGTAAAAAGTAGTATAAATATAGAACTGAAAACAAAATGTTGGTCTGTAGTCCATTAAAGAAGGGCTGTTTCAGTGACATAAATCTGTCACACAGATAAAAACTGTAGATTGAGGTAGGTATGTGTTAAGATAAGATTAGTAAATTAAGATACATTGCTAGCAATTGGTTTATACCTTAATATCAATTCATCACAATAGGCTACTGTTTCCAATTTTGTTCTGCTTCCATATTAGATCTATCTTTTTATGTTATTTACCCAGGATAACAGAGCTGAGAAGCAACATCAGTTCTCCAATGGGGAAGGCATTGATACCCAAGGAAGCACTCTTCACCATCTGTTGAAGCCTGTCTCGTGCAGTTTAATGTCCCGAAATTAATTCAGTTTAATGATGAGAGGACTGAAGCACAGGTAGGTCAAAGGTGTCACATTCACACCAAAATCTACAGTGTGTCAGTTTTATTAAGTACAGCAGCCTCTAAGAGTGGAGATTGAATTACACAGATCTCAGTGTTTTACTCCAGAGTACACATCTTTTTTTAATTGTCTTGTGTAGTTTGTCACTAGTTTTGTAACACTAATTGTATTTTCCTTTTACAAAAATGATAACAAATTATTAATCAATAGATGTCTTTGTGTGCTTTTTTTTTTTTAAAAAAACACACATTTATTGTGCAGATCTCGCTTTTCATTGTTTACTGTTTTTAAATGTTAGTTTAAAGTGAAAACTGAAATATTTTGTGTGGCTGTACTCATCGTTACAGATTTTAAAAAAATAGAATAACATTCCTTACTTCAACAATGGAAAGCTTCTTCTAAATGAGACAGATAATTATCTACTTATCAAAAGATCAGAGTAAACCACACACATACACACACACACACATACACACACACGCACACATGCATACACACACAAGGCTGCATTTTTATCTTTAAAGTGCTATTCTATTTAGTAAAAAATATTTTACAGTACATACTGTATGGTGTCTGTAATACAGTATCCAGTATATTAAACAAAGGGAATATAAACAACTTCAAAAGCAAAGACAGCTCTATATCCAAGGAGAATTGGGATACAACAGGATACTCATAAATCACTAGAAATACTTAAAGATGAAAAGATAGCATGGTAGAAAAGGTTCGGTAGACTGATGTTTGTACCGTGCTATATGAAGAAGGCGGAAGATGAAATGTAGCTAATTATTAAAATAGTGAGTTTTCAGTGTGTGTGTGTGCGTGTGTATTTTTTTTATATAAAACCAGGATTGTTACTATGGTAACAAACATGCACAATTTGTATTTCAGTTCTTATCGAAGATGGAAAGGGTCAGGAGCAGCATGTAGTGTTTCTTTGCACTCTTTCTGCCATGTAGGTTCAACCTTCAGATACCTTATTACTCTCAAATTCAAAGGGTTCAAGGGATCATAACCAAGGCTTTAGAATAAGAGCTACTTGGACAAGCAATGGACTGGCTACAGCAGTGCAAATCACAGAAACCTTCAACCCTGAACACCACCAGCTTCCACTTGAACTCTGTGTCAGGAGCTGCATGGGCCTGCCAGCCAATAAGGACAATCCCCAATTATTTGTCACTGTACAAGGTATTCAACTTTAAATACAGTTACTGTGTGTAGGCCAGCATGACTAACTAGTCCATTAATGTGGATGAAAGTGGTCTCTCTCCTTTAGCTATAGCGGGACATACTGTATGAATAAATTATCTCAGAAGATGACTTTTTGTATGAGAATCACAGGGATGTTTTTGAGTCCCATATTGACCAAAGTAAATCCCACAGAGACATGATTTTATGTTGCACACAATGGCAGGTTTCAGGGAAATTGTAAGCACCATACATGGTTTAAATCTGGTTGTAAATATAATTAACCACACAATGCCTCGTCTGTTTGTGTAGGTTGAACTTGGATATGCTGTGTATGGTAAATGAAAAGGTTCTTTTGTGTATGGTGTGGCATAAAGGAATCAAACCAGACATTTTCCTTATTGACATCTTTCCTATGCTTGCCTTTTCAGAGCCTAAAGAGAATTATTGTAAGAACTTCTAAGCACAGAACCAGAATACTGCTAGGATCTTTCAAAGTATCTTTGACAGTAACAGCAGGTGTGATTATTGTGAGTCCACCAATGGATGTGCTCTCATTAAATATTTGCATTATATCTAAATACAGTGGCTGAAACACTTTACTATACTTCCTATATAAAACATAGAAAAGCTGTGTTATATGCACGGGCTGACATCTGAACACAAGATATACTGGTTGTGCTGGACTCTTGACCAATCTGAGATGATTGGTTCATTTCACATGTGATTCATAGCAATAATCATATTAATCATAATAAAAAGAATGTTCTTATAGAGTCTTCTGCACAGCACGCAGTGTAACACAATATAAATATGATTTATTTGAGTCCATTCTAATTTTCTACCACTGTGTCAGTCTCTTAGGCTACCATTGCCCAGCAGTCCAGGACTGTTGCTTTCCTATTAATTGAAGATCACTTGGTAAGGAAATAGCATGTGTAACAATATGCAGAGCATGTACACAGGAGGCAGCAACAGGAGATACAATGTTGCCAAAGTAATGGGGAGTTCTGTAACACTCTGAAGATCACCTGTTGTTAGGGGACACCTGTCTCGACAGAACAGTTGCACTCTTGAGCAGATTCAGTCAGTTGCATTCATTTAAATCTGTTGAAAGATAATCAGTTACAGGACACCACTTATATCCAGAACCAGGAGTGGTCACCAGTAACAGGTTTTACCTGATCTTACAATTGTACCAGTGTTTCATAAAGATTATGTCTACACAGGGGGCAGATCTGCTTGTAGCAATCACATTTTCAAGGAAAATCTATTTTCATCTCTCTGGTTAGTTTAATTCCACTGTCACTACTGGCTTTACAGATGTCTAGAATGCATTTCCATACAGTATGTTTAATCTCTTTTCAATATATTTCTGTTTCAGGTAACACACACTTCCAGATGGTGGTCTTCATGCTTAACAGCATTGAAGGTAAAGAGCATACCAATTACCTTTTAGGAAAGGAAGTGCTGTTTTCGAGTTGCTCAATAGTAAGAACATAAGAACATAAGAAAGTTTACAAACGAGAGGAGGCCATTCAGCCCTTCTTGCTCGTTTGGTTGTTAGTAGCTTATTGATCCCAGAATCTCATCAAGCAGCTTCTTGAAGGATCCCAGGGTGTCAGCTTCAACAACATTACTGGGGAGTTGGTTCCAGACCCTCACAATTCTCTGTGTAAAAAAGTGCCTCCTATTTTCTGTTCTGAATGCCCCTTTATCTAATCTCCATTTATGACCCCTGGTCCTTTTTTCTTTTTTCAAGTCAAAGAAGTCCCCCGGGTTGACATTGTCTATACCTTTTAGGATTTTGAATGTTTGAATCAGATCACCGCGTAGTCTTCTTTGTTCAAGACTGAATAGTACATGCCCTTGTTTTCAAAGGGGGCATGCAGTTCTTTTTCTTGTTAAAAAGTTAATGCATAAAATACCGGTTTTTGATTAGTGGTACTTTCTGTTAGACAACTTAGTTCTCTTTATAGGCAACATGTTTTTCTTCACTCATTGTTAGGCACCAGAGTGTGCTTCACATTAAGGAACTCCAACATGGTTACAAATCTGCTTAGGTAGAAATCCGCTGAGCCAGTTTATTAATGATTGTCAGATTTTTCCATAGTAACTGTGAATATATAAACCAGTCAGGTTGAATTATATTTTTTTATTTGTCTACCAGGTAAAACATCAAAACATTGTCTACTTTTGATGGCAACTGGGTTAAAACTCCCAACCAACAACTCATTAATTAAGTTATTTACTTCACTTAATCATTTAATTAAGGTAAAAAAAAAAAGTAAAAAATGATGTTTTTTAAGTATGTTATTGTTGTGGTTTAATACACTGTAATCAGTTCCAGTTGCTGCTTGGCACCATTAGGCTGCCTTAACAATTCCAAGTCTTGGCTCCCTTTGAATGGTAGGGAAGCATGCACTTAAGCATTTGCTATATTTTTTATATAAGCAAATCTGAAATTACAGGTGGAAGAGCCTGTATTGAAAGCATTTTTGTTTGGAAACATGATTTGGTCTTGTGTTTTAAAATGTAGCACCTGGGTTGAATCCAACGAAGGAGGGTCCTAAAAACTGAATGGCCTTACAGCAGATGTATTTTGTCCTGCTGCACTTCATAGTCATTTATCCATTTCTTTACAGGCAGTTTCTAGAAGATATACTGAGCATCAAAAGAAACGTATCACTTATATTTGAGCACCCAAGACGGCGAGCCACAGTACGCTGCCCTAGTCCAGCCTCCGACATGCCGATTGCACGAAGGTGCTGCTCTCTTGACAGATGTGGCATATTGGTTTTTTTCTGTGATTTTCTTTATTGCTTTTATTCAAGCTTGCAATTCAACAGCTGAAATCACTCCATATCCAGTGTCCAATCAACTGTCTCATTAATTAGGTGATTAAGTGCATATGCGTCAGTACTAGTCACTCAAGGCGTGTCATGGTCAAGAATGAATGATCGAGTGATTAAAAAGAAACCAAAAACATTTGGTCAATGTCCGTCATTTATATTCCATTTTTTTTTTTTCGAAAATAAATGTGTTATAATAGTAATAAGTTTATATTGATGCTCGGTATATAAAGGATTTGTCCCTTGCTGTCCACCACACAAACTCTATTTGTGCAAACTATACAACACACGTACAGTCACTGGTGTTAATAAGTTGAATGCAATAGAAGTGGTATATGAACATCCAATTAAAGAAAACCTACGCCCCCTTGTGTTCATGCAGTGTAATGTCACAACATTTCTGTGCTAAAAACAAAGCAAAAACAACACCTAGTATGTACAGTATATGCAGCCTGTATACTCCAATATAAGTATTGCCCCTTCTGTGAAACATATTTTGATATGACTCAATTCTGTATGCATTAACAGTCAGTTGCCAAGCCTAACTATATTTTAAACACCAATAAAGAGACACATTTTATGAAGTGAAACAAATTTTCTTGTTTCACTTTCATAAAATTGTATTATTTAGGATTAGGCTAATACTAATACCAGAGGATTTCAAACCAGATCATTTTAAAATACTGCTATGAATAATAAAGCAAAGACATCTGTCAGATTATGACACATTTTTATTGTACAGAGTTCTGTGATGACACCGTTATGAAGGACACTGCACAGTATATAAGCGTTACGATGCAGTCTTTGATTTCCGACTTCATGTTATAGTGAAATCGTGATGTCGAGTAGCCCCAGTGTGTAAAGTCTCATTCAAACATACTGTAGTGTTGCGACATTTTCTAGATACGATGACCTTTTGGCTCTAAGTTGAACAATTCAGAGGACTTTCATCTCAGCCATATAGTCACCCTACAGTCTTTACAAACAGTACAGATCATACTGCATTACAAATCTGCAGTGTCCGATGGTATGTGCTGGTGTTTAAACCCATACTAAGATTTACTGGTTCAGCAAGATTATGGTCTCCATTTGAAACAAGATAAAATCACCACACTGTAAATATATTGAATTATACATCCAGATCTTTGAAGAAGGAAACACTTCAGGAGCTGTACCAAGGTTGCCCATCAGCACGCTGTTGGCTACAGAAGCAGAGCAGCTCTCATACATGGAGTCAAACGGTTACAGAAACAGAAAAGCATGAAATATGAATATTAAAACAGGACATCCTTACTTGACAATTATCATTCACATGTGAAGTACTTTACAGCTTACTGTGCGTGAATTTAGCGCTTTCCGTACACTAGAGCAATCGTTAAGGTTGTCTGAAAGTTTGGTAACAATGTGATATTATTAAAATTCTGCTAGAATACAAGGCATTTAAATTCAGAACTAAAGTGGGGATTTAACCAATAATACATTTGAAGGAAAATGAAATTCTAAATGGAATATTTAAGCCAAGCAGATTTTTTTTATTATTATTTTGCTAGCTTGTTTGTTTTACACTGATGGTTCCAAATATGGGTTGTGCTTCACATAAAATATCAATCAACTACTTACATAAAAATAAGGCATTGCAGTTCTGTATTTAAACACCTGATCTGCTGAACTTCAATACAATCGCTGCTTGTGTGCGGACTGGAAATACTACAACCCAGGCACTGAGCGTACAGAAAGTACTGCTGGGATAGTTATCAGCACCTGACCTGTTCTTTAATTTGCCCGGAATAAAAAACTAAAGGAGCTACTCTGATTTTGTTCTGAATTCCTGTGAAATTACAGTATACAGTATTTATAGTACTGCAAGTGTGAAGGAATGGTCCAGAAGTGCTTCCTTACTCGTTGATGCTATTTGATATTGCGCACGATCCTCCGGCAGTGAGTGGTTTTCATCTCCCCCAGTGCCTGTTCTAGCTGCTGGATCAGGTGCAAGAGGGTTGCGGGGTCAGTCTGTAACACTTTAGCACTCTCCTCTCCATTTTGCTCAAGGTGCAGTTTGAAAGTCACAGTTGGTTTGATCTGCTGTCTCAGTGCTCTGCTTGCCAGCTAAACACACATAGAAGATTTAGAAACAAAATCATTACCATGTAAAAAATAAATAAATAAACTGAAAATACAATTAGTTGCTAATCCTAGATATATCCAATTATCCCCCCATTTCCCAGATGTTCTTGATCATTTATCTTTACAGCTTGCATTGCTACCTAGTTTAGTAATGCACAAGACCTGAAGTAAGATGATAAACACCCCATATGATTTCATAGCGTGTTGCTGCTGTCATACTGATTTTAGCATTTACTTAGCAATTTAAAATTGTATGAACTGACACTTTCACACATTTTTTTTACTTTTCCTTATTATACACAAAGCTGTCTACAATATAAGGGCCATTACTCACTGCCATATAATGGTGGTAATATCCTTTACTTTGGGAATTAGCAGAATTATCAAACAGTTGGCCAAATCCCTGCCATTAAACTGGCTGTGATCTTTGGTAATTCCCCTGTGTTGGATATTATTGCTTAAATGGAAACACCTGCTTTAGCAATCTGATGAGGAGCAGCTGTTTCTGCTGCTGCTGCTTTATCAATAGGAACTACAAGTTGAGGTTTTTCATGGGTTAAATGAATGGCTTGCCTTGGCCTCTGTCACTGCAGTTTAAGGTTGTGACAGGCTTGGGGTGAAAACCAGTGATCGTTCTCAGACAATGAAACAGGGTATAATTTAAGACTTCCGTTGCACAGCAGTTTGAGCCATTCCAGCTTAATTAAGAGACTGCACATATTTTGCACAGGTCACTGTACCTGCACATCCAGCCTCCACTCCAGATTATGGTAGTGAGGCAGGTTTGGTGCCAGTTCACTGAGGATATTCCGGATCTCCTTCTGGTTGTCCAAGTAAAGCTGAAGCAGGAGTTTATTCAGCTCTTCTGGAAATCCCAAAACCACCACAGAGTCCTGGAAATCCACCTCGGAAATCTAACAAAGAAAACTGTCAGGTCACTTGAGGATTCATTTTACCCCAGGTGTAACAGTTAGTGGCACTTTCAAAATCCAATTTGAAAATAACCTCAAAAGCCTAACGGCTGAGCAATATTTCAGACATCTTTTCCGGCTTTTTGTTGGTGACATTTTCAGTAAAGTAACTTGAACTTTGCACATAGGCAAAGATGCAAGCCACCAACAGCTAGTTTAAATTATTGCTAGAAAAACTGGCCTTGTGAAATAGCATTCGTATTTACCATCAGCTTCGAGCTCTCACTGAGGAGGTACATTAACCCCTCCACTCCATGCTGCACAGTGTCAACGGCAACGTTTAACTTTCCTGTAGAAAAAAAGAAAACAGCTACTTTGTTCACATTAATAATGTGTGGGGAGAGGAAGGTTAACAGTGACTGCCGTTTCATCCCTGCCATCAGATTTAATCAAAAGGCAAACAAATACTACTTACTTGCTGCTCCTTCGTATATTTTAGAATTGGATCCTTTCTTTAAAAACTCCAATGCGATTCTTCCAAATTCCCCTACAACTGTCGATAATACAGCAAAACATTAACAGCATTTAGTTAAACACTCCAAACAGTGAGATAAAAGTAAGGCTATATACATTGTTCTGCGTGGAATTGGTATCTAAATAAACAGCAGCGAAAATGTAAGCTAATGCTTTTACTGTATTTAAAAACAATTAATATTGCTACTGTAGTTACCAATGTAGTTTTCATAAATATTATATTCAAGTACAAGATCTGTAGTATGTAGTGTACTGGATTGGACATCTGAAAAAAATTAATCACATCACACCCAGAATTTCATTTTTTAAATATTTTCAGTAGCGAATTGCATTGTTACTACAGAAAACCTCTGACCAAGTCTGAAAGAATGACATTGTAAATGCCCAACATGTACGGATATTAAACCGTGATCTTCTTCAGGACTGTTTATATTTTTTTTTTAAAAATGAATGAAAATGGAATGCGTTCAGGGTCAGTATGTTGACATACCTGCAGAATCAACCTCCGGAAGGAATGCCAAATGTTCTTTATGCTCATCGGTTAGAACTAAGAGCATTTTCTTTTCCTTGCTAGGCGCAATTTAATTTAAAAAATGTTGTTTTTTTAATCTTTCACTAAATGTGTATTTTCTTACTCATCCGCTTCCTGTAGTCACCTGACTGCCTCTGTTTGTGATTTTCTGTAGATCCCAGCTCCGTGTGAAACTAGAAACTAGCAACTCAGTTCCGATCAGTTATGAGTTCCTGTAAGGGAGGTGCGCCGACTTGTGGACAAACACCAGAAAAGCAAGGCAAAGTACATGTAGAGACGTGGGGAAAAACAAACAGGTCAGCAGTGCGTACTAAAAGTTTGATGCAACTTCTGTTGAGTTTCACAACAAAAGGTGCCAGTGACAAGTGCTAAGCAGTGCTGTGAGACCATGAAAATGAATTCCACTTAAGAGACAGAACTGCATATTAATCAGGTCCTTTGATATCATCAAAGGAATGTTTTCCATAGCTAGGGTTATCACAGAGATATGAATGAAAACAAGCTGCCCAACACGACAGCCATCTCAAGTACAGAATCCACTCACTTTGCTTTTCGTGATCCATGCCAACACTGGGAGGGGTATCTTAGATTGGAATCCAGAATTTAACCTGTAATTTGCTATCTATATTGATAAGGAGTTTATTGCTCTTAGTAAATATTTTCATTTTGGTGGACTATACATAGAACAGTAGATACTGGGCCAACCCTGAATGTAGACTTCAGTTTCACCTTCAGGAAAATAAAAATGTTTGGATTTGGGAAAGCAAACAGTTCAGTCCTCTGTCCTTCCATTCCCCTGACATTCTATCTGTATTTTGCCCTTGCACTGCACAGCACTCATTAGATGCCGGTACCTTACTGGTAAGTAGTTATTGTTTTCAACTTTGATGAAGCCATAGCCAAAACATTCCATGCATTTTTATATCATTTACAAAAGAAACTACAAAACAATTGGTTTGAAAGGGATTTTGCAGAGGTTGGTTGATGGTTGAAGCTCACAATACTTTCACAATGATTTCTGGAATTCCCTCATTCCCTCATTGCGTGTGTGTGTTTCTCATGGATAAAACTAAATCCATCTTCTTACTTATTTCTTATTTCAACCACTTGGCTACTCCCACCACTATGACACTAGAGCTATTAGTGGTATCTCTTTTATAGTACTTTTTTTTTTGCTATGCTTTCCTAATAATAGGGAATATTCACACTTAAATCTCACATGACTGGGTCAAATATGTTACATAATGTATTAAAACACTACCAATAAAAGAAGTAAAAGAACTGTCATAAAACTGCTGAAGACACAAGTAGAAATGTTTGTCTGCATCAACTGGTAACTTGTAAGTGTTTACAATTCACCACTTGCATGACTAGCTTTAGTAGTGTGGGGGGGGGGCTGCTTTAGAGAATCACTTACAAGAAGCAATGAAAAGAAACCAAGACTTGGTACTGCGAAGAGAAACATTCAGGAGTGGGAATTCTGAATAGGAGGCTGGTTAACTGCACTGTTGGGTTTCCAGGAAATACCAGAGAGAAAGGGAAATGCTAGAAAAACAAGTACAAAAAAGAAAACCTCATGCAACACATCTCAAAACAGAACATTTTCTTTATTAAGCTTATCCTTTATGGTTCTTACACTGATAGATATAAAAACAGACACAAAATTTAACTTCTATCATCTGTTACTATCCCTTGGTGCTACTTTATTTAAAGCCAAAAGGTTTCTTTTTAAAGGCACTGAAAAGGAGGAAATATTTCTGTTAATCAAAAAAGAAGTCACTTATTTTACTTTTCTTTTTTTTTTTATTTACGCTTACTTCAAAGACATTGTTGCCTGTCTCTGATTGAATTAAATGAGATGAGTTGAAATTCATTCTGCAAAATTAATGAATATGGTAATTACACATTTTATTAATGCAGTGCTGTCAAAGAGGTCAAGGAAGCCCTTTAATGTTCTCATTAAATATTAGATTGATTTAAACAGGTTTATTCATTTTTTCTCTTCTCAAATGATCTAGGTCTCTTATGTGTTGTCTAATATATGCATTCATGAAGTAAACCTCGTGCTTTTTAATGCTTAATCCTTATTGCTGTGCTTGAAATGAATTCAGCCTGTGCTCCCTGTGTTGCCTTGAAATGGGTAAATCCCTGTTGTTTTTTGTGTTAATACTTTCTGGTGTGGTATCTTACTGGAGTGGCCACTTTATAAGGCATTTTTAGGCAACTAAATATGCTCATCATGCAGCATGACGGGCTGTGCAGTATAAAAGGCCTGGAGTAGTTAGCTGTTAAATGGGTAAAGGCTATGATGGTGGTCTGTATTTCAGATTGCAACTGCAGCAGGGAAATCAAAGACAGCTACTGGTCTACCTTTACAAATTCAGATACAAAAAGAACTAGTACCTGGCAAGAGCCAAACAGTAAATAACATTTTCTCTGGGCGTTCGTCCGCTGTGCTCGGAAAAAGATTCCAGGGAGGAAGTCAGAATGAAGGAATCAATTGGAGACGCGTACATGAACTGAGGCTGAGGGTTGGTGTCTGTTCCTGTTTACACCTGACAGGATTTCCATTGTCTTCCTACTTTTAGCCTTCCTGTTCCAGAGTTTCTCAGGAGCTCTGCCAGCTGCCTGCACCTGAGGAGACTGGATATTCTGGGATGCTTTGCTGCAAAGGGGAAAAAGGTTGTTTTCCTTCTGGCCTTGGGTCTGAGGCAGCGCTGGCAGAGCACAGCTTCTCTCTGCTGCACCTGCTTTGTTGGCTTTCCTTTTCAGTTTTGAGGTCATTTCTAATGGCGTGAAGCTGTCAATCAGAATGATATCCCCTACCCTCGTGTTGAAAGTGGCAGTCTTTGCTCAGGAGCTTTCTGGCTGTGATTTGTTTCCGTGGCTGACATGGGGATAATGCTCGACTGCACCATCAGTCTGCAGTCTGCAAAGATGAGATGCTTTAATGATGCACAAAGGATTCACTGAGCACTGTGATGGTTTGCTTGCTTCGGCTGACAGGGTAAGCAAACATCCCCACCCTTTCGTAATGACATGGATAAGCAGTTTAAACAGGCATGTGCAAACTTGCTTGTGCAGCATACAGAGTAAACACGAGATACACATGTCAACAAGATGTTTTGAATTATTTCATCATGGCATGTGTTTGTACACTGAAAGCCTGGTTGCTATTAGCTGTGGCCTTTTGAAAATTAAATTCATACCTGCCTACTTCTAATATAGTATAAGGCACAAACCGCAGCTTAACTCTGACTTGATATATCACTGTTGCTTATGCTGCATTGTGAATGCTGGAACATAATGCTAAGCTAAAGCACTGTAACTAACTGGTCAACCTGTAGGGCAGTGGTAGTCCTTTCCAGGCCAGGACCTTGTTCCAACCCGGTCCCTTCAATTAAATAATTGAAGCTGTGAATTGACAGCGTGCTTCAGAGATTACCCTGACACCTGCTCCACGTCACCTTGGGAACACACCTCAAACCTGCATTGGAAGGCAGGTTTTCATGCCCTGCCGATACTTGGCCTCTATATTTTATTGACTGCTGGTTTTGGACTATGAACTTCCAAATCCTGTTTCATTAGTGACGTTGAACTGTATTGAAACCCAATGCATTCTGATATGTTTTACCTGTCTCAGGTACCATTCTTACCTTTAAGAGAAGCAGGACTACGCTTAACAGAATGCATTGGGTTGTGAGTTGAAAAGCCTGAACTGTCCCAAACTGTCCTGCTGAACACGGAGCCATATGGTCACCTTATTGCTGACCCTCCAAAAACTTTACACCTCTTCTTACAAGGTGCAAACCATTGTAGAAGCAAGTAACTAAGAGCTGTATAAAAGCACACACCTGCAGAGACCTGTCATTGGCTTCAGGATGGCTGCTGTGGTACACTTCCTGATGCGGTGACACTTGAATCTTGTTGAGGAGAGGCAAGAACACGTTCGGAGGAGAAGGGCAAGACGAAGAAGACCCTGCATATTCAATCCATGGGTCAAGTTTGTATGTGATGCTGAAGGATGTGGTGCTAAAGCGTTATTGTCTCACTCTGAAGGCCATCCTAGACCTAATAGCTGGACTGAGGATGAGCTAGACCCCAGCGTCAATCTAGGTACCACTATCCCTGTACATGTGAAAGTGCTGTGTTCTCTGCACTACTTAGACTCTGGTTCCTTCAGACCACAGTTGGAATGTCTGGAGGGATAGCCCAACCCACCTTTTCCAGGGCAAGGCAAATTTCTGGATGTCATGCTAAAGGACAGGCCAATACATATCATTTCCTAAGGATACTTGCATAACTGATGTGGGCTGAGACTTTTCCAAACAACTCCATTTCATGCTGAGTGATCTCAGCCGTAAGGACTCTCAGCTCCTTATAAGAAAATGTTTATTTTATTTTCCATGCACCAAGAGGACTTTTCTGCTCTTCCTCTGACATGCTCCACAAATGTCATACAGTGACTACTGCTCTCTGTACTATAAACTCTGCAAGTGCGGCCGCTAAATAGACCACTGCGCCCATTGAGACCCTCATGATCATAATTGCGAATCATTATTTGTGTGTGTTGAGTAATTTGCATTGCTCTTAAGCTTACATAGGGAGGGCGCAGTGCAAAATAATTACATCACCTGCAGTAATAAGGGTGTTGTGTTATAGGATGAACACCAGGGGGTCCCAATGAGCATGCAGTATGCATTGCAGGTTGTTTGTGACCTTAGTTAAAAGAATGATCAACGGAATGATTTGGTGCACAGCAATGGGCCAATTCAGAGTCCTGGGCAGAGTCCAGCCAGAATCTAGAAACTTGAAATTTAAAAAAAAACAACTTTAAGATGGAAGGTTAGCATCAGAGCATTTATCATATTTGTTTCCACATACTTCTTAGTTGGGCTATAATGTGTTAGGGTTACAATATGACTCCATGTACACTAGGACAGTATGAGACAGTTTAGGTTTTTCAATTCACACCCCAGTGCATTCTGGTATTTGTTTTACCTTTCTCAAGTACCTTATACAACAGGACTACACTTACCAGAATGCATTGTGGTGTGAGTTGAAAAGACTGAACTGTCCCAAACTGTCCTAGTGCACATGGAGTCATAGTAAACCCTAATTATGGGGACTAGTTGTATTAAAGTTGCATTTGAGAAGCCCTGTTATGTATGAAGCTTTTTTTTTTTTTAACAGATTTTCTGAGGTTCACTTGCTGCTGTCTGGTTGGAACAAAGTATTTAACAACAACACACCATAAAGGCTGGAATTAGATTTTGATAAGAAGGTTATTTAACACCCAGCAATACCTAGAAATCACATGGCTGCACAAGACTTAAGATCACTGATTTATAGCTGTGTTCCCATTATCAGTACTAGTGCATCTGGGGGTGGGGTTCAATGCGTAGAAATGATGTGCATCTTAAATCCCTCACACTGCCTAATTTAACAACTGCAAGCATGTCTCACTGGGACTTTACAAAGTAACCCTGCATGTTTATTTAGGTGCAATCTTTCTTGAGCACAAAAACGACCTTGATATTTTGTGGAGCCTGGATCCGTTTGATTAGTTTATGTAGCGGCATTAGAAGCAGGTTGATGGAGTGTTTTCTAGCCACGTGCTCAGGAGGAACCGGCAACCACCTTGGTTCCTTGCTGGTTTGTTTGGCAGCGCTATCCACCAATCCGCATTCCAGTTTCTGCGTCACCTCAGTCGGGGGATAGAGGGCGGGTATGTGATCGTTGTTGACATTCTGCTGTAGTGCTTCACAGCAGGAACAATATGGAGACCAGGGTCAGATGCAATTGTGGGACGTGTAAATAGAGTGTACATAACTGGAAGGCGCGTTTTTAAAGGGAAGAATATCGCTGTGACAAAGGTAAGACCAAATGCGATGGACTGCCTAACATTTTGGGGGTATTTTTGATTAGCGAAATACTTTTGTTCAACTGTTAGTTACCGTTAAACAAACAGACAGCAATTTGGCCTTGCAGAAAAAGTGCAGCGGGCTGCAGATTTTTTGTCAATATTATTTTACTTAGTCGACGGATGCAATTACATATTACTCTGTTTTGTTTGTTAATGCGCAGTATATTAACAATGTATACAGAATCGAGTCAGAACCGAACCGATCAATACTGGAGCCTTATTAACTGCTGCCGTGTAAAAATAAATAAATAAATAAATAAATAAATAAATATGCATACTAATAAGGACTCCCAAAGATAACATTTAATACTTTGTACCTCGCACGTGGGCAAAATACATAAGATATTGCAATGCAACGCAGACACCCTTGCTGCTACCCATAAACATTAACAGATATTTTCATAGACACATACTGTGTCCTATAGACAGAATGACAATCTTGGAATGTTATTTTTTATTTTTATTTATTTTTTGGGGGCGGGCGGACAAAACAATATTTTCCAGGGCTTATCATAGAAGCAAAGCAGTCTGACTAAACTGTCTGCAACAGGGCTTGGCTCATCCTTGCTCTCTCGCAAGTGTCTGCAAGGCTTATATTGACATTTGACTGAGAGTCCGCCTGTTGCCAGGTCATAAAACTTAGCTAGGAAATCGTAAGTCTCTGTCTAATAAAGCCTTGACTCTGCCCTGACTGACTGTCTAGACACATTCAGTGCGTTATTAAAACATGTCTTAAGCAGACACGCTGCATTATTCTTGAGCAAATACACGTTTAAAATGTATTAACATGTATTGTTGGCCCTGTGGTTATCCAGTCAAGACTGTTTTGTAACGTCCAAGGTTTTTAAAACCAAGCTCTTTAGTATAACGACATTCTCACAAGTCCCTTTTATTAAAGTTTTCCAGGATTTGGGTGGGTTATGGCAGCATATTCTGCTCTAATCTTGCAGCTGATTGGTGCTTATGGACAACCAAATGGGGCGAGGCGAATTTTTCTTGTCACTACCCAATGACTTCACTTCCTTTGCAGCAGGTAATAGGCTCCACCTGCACTCTCTCACTTTCTGTTCTGCACAGTAGAACAGCTTGTGGGGGGGATCAGATGGGCGGTGCTGCAGCTGCATAGAAATTGAACTGGACAGTAGGGGGCGCTAAAACGTGAGGAGTACTATTCCCCAGCCAATTTTCCTTCCTCACCTACAGAAAACCAAAGGCCAGTACAGTGCCCTTTGTGGACCTCTGGACTTATTCAGCATCAACAGAATTCAGAGTGGTCTCGCGTGACTCACTGGAGACCTACAGAAGTGATCATTATATAGTGCTTTACAGGTTCAGCACCCAAATCGCTGTTCAATTTCGGATTGTATGTGTAATTAGTCAGGTCTTAATTGATGCATTTCAGCAGGTGGCTTTGTGACTATTAATTTATTTACTATATTTTCAACATGGCTGTTTTTTATAGATTTTTATCTTGATACAATCCTTATAGATATTTTTTTTCTCTCTTGGCTGTTCTTTTGATGAGAGGGTAAGTCTTAATAAGATACATTCCAAAATGTCACACAAATTTTATTTAGTGTTAAGGCTTGTTCTGGCACAGTTCACATGGTAATGTTTATAGAGAGAGTCTGTTAATGATTTGTGACATGCACCTGGTTTCTTTCTATCATGAATTTCAGAGCACTGAGCTTTGAAGTTTGATAAAACTGGAACTGCAGTTTACAAGCCATTCCATCTATGCAGGCAGTCCCTTCTGAACAATCAATTTATATTTAATGTCATTAACTTCATCCTGGGCCAACTATTATATTATACAGTACTGGCAACAGGCTTATGTCAACATAGCAATCCATTCATCAAAAGGAGGCTTGGTGGTCCAGTGGTTAAAGAAAGGGGCTTGTTACCAGGAGGTTCCCGGTTCAATCCCAGCCACTGCCCCACTGTGTGTGACCCTGAGCAAGTCACTTAACCTCCTTGTGCTCTGGCCTTCGGATGAGACATAAAACCAGGGTCCTATTGTAAGTGACTCTGCAGCAGCAGTTGTGATGCATAGTTCACTCCCAAGTCTGTAAGTCGCTTTGGATAAAAGCGACTGCTAAATAATAATATTGAGTTTTGTGTGGCTTTTTCTCAAACCAAGTATCAGTAATTCTCGAGTGAATTTCTCTTTTTCTTTCCAGTGCTCCATTAAGAATGAAAGATGCTGCTGTCCCTGGGAATGCTGATGTTGTCTGCCACACAGATCTACACCATCTTTACAGTGCAGCTGTTTACCTTCTTGAATCTTCTGCCCGTGGATGCAGACATTGCAGCAGTGAGTTTCATGCTTAACATGAACAGTGTCACTCCGTATCTGTGCACTCAGTGGCACGCTCACATGTGGGTCGTTGGGCATTTTTTCTAACTGAGAGCAGGTCGGATTAGTTTGAAGGCATGTATATGTGAATGCACCAGGCAGTCTCTGTCCCCTGCAGAGTTTGTTTTAATTGCACAGAGCGGTCATACTGAGTTTGGTTGATGTCTTTCAGTGCCAGTTCAGAGAAAAGTGGAAGCGAACCAGCAACTGTTCATTGAGTTCTTGTAAACTGAAGTGTGATGTGAATTTAAAAAGACTGTTCATTTGGAAACAAGGCACCTATGGCTCATAACACTGTCTTTATACCAGCAAACATTTACTAAAGCAAAAATCTCTCTAGAATGTAATTATAACATTTCCCTCATGTCTGAAATGGTGTTACAAATTACATCTGTATATAACAAGAACTGTCTGTTTTTTTTATCAGAAACTATCAGAAACTACTTGTGAAACCGGAAAGTGTTGTGAAAGTTATTTTTTAAAACTATTTTTTGTGTTGCAGTACTCTACTGATAACAAGACCCAAACCTTTGATGATTTACCATCCAGGTTTGGTTACAGACTTCCCAGTGAGGGCTTAAAGGTAAGAATGTGCAGTGTGTGCAGATACATGGTTTAAATAGGCCCTGTTCTGCATGGAAGATTTGGTCAGTTGTGTAACAAGTACACATCGGAGCGTTCTACATAAGCAAGCTAAGAATACACACAATTCTTACATTTGTGTGTGTATATACTTTTGCTTAGTATCTGTACTGCAGCAATAATGTAAAGTATGTAATTGCTTCATCCAAGGTAACTTTATGTAGTCTTCCTGTTTACAAAACATTTGCTCTGTAGACTTTTTTTCTTCTGATCTTGCAGCCCTCTTGTCTAGTTTCAAGTGGTGTGTCTGGTTGGCCAGTCAGTTCATAAAGTGTGTGGACTGTAACTGAGGTTATATCATTATATCGGCCCTCGCTATATTGCGGATTCGGGTATATCGAGGTCCTGGAGTCGGCTCCCCATTTTTACAGTCTAACTGCGCATGCCTTAGCTGCAATATAGGCAATTTCACTTAGAATTACTGTTTTGTTTTATTTCGTACTGCACACCGCAAACAAAAATATACAAAACAATTAAAAACAAAGCATGAATATCGTACTGTTGTTATATACACACGCATTGCACAATAACACAAAGCAAATTAAATATCTACTTGCTGAAGCGGTATTTATTTTAGCCAACGAGGTGTTCACTTGTGGAAGCAATGTACTAGCAAAAGTCACAGGGCAGTGACGTCAGCTCCCTAGCAACAAGCCTGTTGGGAGTGGATTCTTTCAATGCAGCGGGTTTGTGCATTTGAGAAAGGAAGACTCATTAAATTAATTGGAGACTTTAAGTTGATGAGAAGCAATTACCCTCTGCAGTACGAATTAAAACGGTGTGCTGCTTTTTATACAAAAATTGAAAAATCGGGTTGCGTAGAGGATTAATATTGGACCCTAATGCCCCCCATAAAACGAGGGAGTGGTTGTACAGTATTTGTTATTAGCCTATTTGTTTTTCTATGGGTCTCTCGCTATATCACGGCCCTCGATATATAGTGGATTTATATTGGACCCCGACACCCGCGATATATCGAGTGGGAGGTGTATGTGTTTTCAATAAGAACATATTTCTGTTGTCTTTTCATTTGTATGAGGGGAAAATGACTTCAAATCACAGACTTCCTTGATGGTTTAAAAAATAAATAAATAAATAAATAAAATAATTTCAAATAGATTATAGTTGATAGTGTGACTATACAGGCATTTCCGTTCACTGTGTTTGAAGTGAATGGTTCAATGGGCTTTTAAGGAAGCAACGCATCACATGTTTTAGTTCTGGGACCAAAATTTGCCTGCAGCAAGGTTAGTCATCAAAGGATGATCAAATGCATAAAAAGATAACTTTAAGAAATTCACATTTATAATACAGATCCTCATATGAAGAGCCGATTCGTCTTGTGCAGTCACACCGGTGTCTGGTGCAGCTGTCAACAGAACCCTAGCAGAGCTTGTCTTTGTGATGTCACTATGATGATTTACAAGCTGGTTTGTGAAGTAATTCATAATTGATTCTAAACTACACTTTATTCAAGACTAGACTCGATTCTTTATTTAACTGGGCAGGTTTTCGTTCACAGAGGTGAGAGCTGGGATGGGGAATAGAAAAAATAATTTTTTGAGAATTCATCTGGGTACTGGCTATGGTATTATAGTAGTTCAGTTTTATTTTCCTTTGCACATGGTGCAGATTGCACTTTGGTGTAACGGTCTTGGTAAGTTTTGCCCATTGTTTAGAAGAAAAAATACTTCTATTAAATTGATATTCAGCCAACAGAGGACACCAGTGCTGTTTCCTAGTGTAAAACACTACTCCTGAGTAGTGGGAGTGTAGGTTCTGTACTGCAGCTGATGCACCAGGCTTCTCCTGGGATTATCATGGAACCTGGAGCGGGGATCTGACACTTACAGCTGCTGATCAGCAGCTAGCTGTGTGGGTGTCGGTGGGATCTGTAATAATGTATTAATCCCATTCCCTCACTGACAGGGCACATCCTAAATTCATTACTGAGATAAGTAACCCTTGAGAGAGCAGCTGGTAGTCCTCACAGGGTGCTAATCTTATTGCTGATCCTGGGATGGTTCCCCTAGTCTCACACACACATACAGTATGCACATCTGTGTGTGTAATCAGATACGTTTGTTGCTGTTATGGCCACATAAGTGTCCTGTATGTGCCTCAATAAAGGTTTGCAGTGTTCAAAGATTAAAACTGTTTTCACATGAGGCCGGGGAGTTCCTTTGCAATTTGCAGTTTCACACCTGTGCTCTATGAAAACGAACTGCATGCTTCTGTCTTGCTTGCAGTATAAACAGCAGTCACTTCAGTTGTGCAGAACTCATAGAAAATAAAAACAAAAACATGGTAACTGTGTTAAGCCGTTGTTTTTAGGCGAGGAAGTGTTTTTAAATAAACCAGAACCCTTTGCTACACTGTACAGTGTGTAATGTGCAGGTGGTTCTTGTCCTCTACGTTGTTTTGTAAATGATTGCATTGTTATTGAAGAAAAGTAAACATTCTTTGGTGGACAGGGTAAGTCAGTATTCATTTTGTAATGGGAGTCCATTGGTGCAGCGTAGAGCTAAATGTATTGGACACCTGTTTCTTGAGAAACCTATTGAGCCATATGACTGATATTGTGAATTGTGACAATAGTAGACTACATCAAAGGCTTTACTAATCTTATCCTTGTTTTTTTTTTTTGTTTTTTTTAATGATACTCATAAAAGCTGTGAAATGTACTTATTGGATTATTGAGAAAAGCTCTTTTGTACACCATTTGTTCTTAAGCATTTTATTTATTTTTTTGCCAATTTCTAAATTAAAATAATGGATTCCCAGTCTTGGAGTTTCGTGTTAGCCCCACTTAGGTGTCTGCTGAAATCACATGTGTATGTACAATGTTGTCTTGCTTGGTCTTGCAGGCACACGACATTACAGATTATTATGCAGTCTCTGGGCAGCAGTGGCTGTTTCTCCCTATTGCATGTGTTTCTTTGTGTTGTAGATGTTTCATTCAAAAGGATCACTTGCTTAGAATGTTAGCACCAGGCTTCATTCATCAGGATTTAACAGTCGAGTCTTCTGGAATGCATTCAGATTGTGTTCCGGGACTGTAAATCACTTGGTTTCTTCCATTTCCAGGGATTCCTGGTGGGTGCAATGCCGGAGAATGCCTGTGAGACCATTAACCCTCCACCCCTAAAGGACAACTCGACAGGCGCCTTCATTGTGTTAATTAAACGCTTTGATTGCAATTTCGACGTTAAGGTATGCGTTCTAAAGCACTTTATTGTTCTTAACTAACTGAACCCAATTTCTAGTGTTAGAATTAATATGTGTATTATTATTTTTTTTTTTGAGTTATTATTATTATTTTTATTTATTTATTTATTTATTTATTTATTTATTTATTAATTAATTAGCAAATGCCCTTATCCAGGGTGACTTACAATTGTTACAAGATATCACATTATTTTTACATACAATTATATTATTTTTTACATACAATTACCCATTTATACAGTTGGGTTTTTACTGGAGCAAAAAAGTACCTTGCTCAAAGGTACAGCAGCAGTGTCCCCCACCTGGGATTGAGCCCACGACCCTCCGGTCAAGAGTCCAGAGCCCTAACCACTACTCCACACTGCCGCCCCATTACCTGATTTAGATTAATGTATTATGTTCCTGAAGCACTTTTTTTTGGTTAATGCAGCAGCCTCATGGCACGTTCTGTTTTATTGTATTCGTTTTAGTCAATAGCAGCTACTGACACATTTCCCTGGTCTGTTTGTTTTGTTGCATAACTGCTGATGAGGTAATGTCGACTGTCTCAATGCCTACTGCTTTTACATGACCCTGTAGAATGCACCAGCTTTAGATCTTGCAGATTGATGGAAGTGCATTTAACTGTATTTTTTTATTATTATTTATTTATTTATTTTACCTATTATTTTAGCAATAGTGTTAATGGTCTCCTTCGTTTCTGTTGAAGATCTTTCTGATTCTTTGGTTGGATTTTGTACTTCAATTTGGAGTATGCAGAAATCTCAAAGACCATGCAAATAGATTAACAGTTTTTGCAGCTTCCTGATACCTAATCACTCTGTGTGTTGCAGTTCAAACTCACCCCAGTGCAATCAGAACATCTGACCTACTGTGCAGAAAAGGTACCAGGATGTAGCAGGTTATCTATAGCGGCATATTTGAAATCTTTGCATAAAAGTGAAGAAATAAAGAAGAACCAGCCCTTTAATAATATTTGGAAAACTAATGAGATATGAATTAAATGTATACTTATTTGATTTGTTGTCTGTCCGTTAAGTAAAATAGTGTTCAGTCTTTACACAGGATCCTGGAATGCTGTGTTAGTACAGTGAGCAAACACACTATTATAGCCCAGATAACATGGCTCTATGATCTTTAAGTGCCATAGTACGGTATAAGGTTTTTTTCATCACTTAAGTGTTTTCTTGTGGAGACTGAAATCTGATCCCTGTTGAACCGTGGGTCTTTAGCTATGCTTACTTCATTACACACACGTTGCATTACTGAACAGATCCTGCATTTGGTGCGGTGCTGAACTGTACCCAGACAAATGGATCCCAACAAAAGACCTGCATAGTATGCCATTTAGTTAGTGACAGTGCTGTGTTGGCATGTGCAGTGTGTACATTGAGTAATAAGCAAGAGTGTATTCAACGTCCAGAGCTGGCTTTGAATAGTGAATGAATTTATACCGGAACAGATTTCTGCAATGTGAGATCTTGTTGGGGCTGCTAACTGCCTGGTCCCCTAACAAGCATGTTAAAATAAGTGATTTAGAAGTTATCATCCCTGTTTGAGGGGAAACATGATGAATGACACTGTACACATTTTACTCAGTTGCAGTACCTCCTAAAATGTGAGACCGTAGCTCTCGAAACAAATGACACAAGGTCTTCTGCCAGACTTCTGCTGTCTTCTAACCTCTACACCAGATGTGGCTAATGTGAGCTTTTAAAGGTTTGCCCATTGACTGTAGTGCGATGTCAGAAAACTGCAAGTGGAGAACTCTGCTTTCTTGAAATTCCTAGAGAGTACAGGGGTGCAGTTTAGATACGAGGGAGAGGAGACTGAAGGCGGGTAGACAGACAGGGTTCTTCAATTTTGTGTCTAACTTGTTTAATGCCTTTAGTGTATTTAAAACAAACAGTGTTGCCATAAGTCAACCAAGTAAAGTCAAGCTTAATGCTATAACCAAATTGAAATATCATTATCACCAAGTTACTAATCGTATTCATCCGATAATGAAGATATTTCATTGCGTAGTTAAAAACCCTTTTTAACCGGTCTGCATTGTAATAATAATGGACGTGACTTTATTTGTTTCTCACCTTTATGAAGTTCAAATCAAGTTGTTATTTTGTTTTCATAAACAGATTGGGATCATTTTTCTTTTCCCTCTTTTATATGTTACATGTTTTTTCAATGTAGAAATGCAATTGCCGAGCACAAACATGGGGGACTGAGTTGAGAAGTGTTTGAATGGCAGTTCCAGTTTATATGTACCATGCTGCTAAAACATTATAAAAAATCAAATCCTGTATCCTGAAAACCAAAAGCAGAAATACAGAAGGAGTGATGTATGTGCTTCTCCGCTGCCACTCCATGAGTAAGCGTGAACGTGCCAGTTATGTGGCCTCCGTGACCCCAGCTGTGGCTGCGGCCTGTGTGGGAGGAGACAGCACAGGAAACCTGACACCCAGTTGTCTGAAGCAAGGGGCACTGCAATCCATGACGTCAGTGAGAGCAAGGCCAGATTGTTAACCCTTTCCTGGCTGCTGCAGTGCTCGGCAAAGACACTGTATTTACATTCCTGCTTGGAATTGGGGGGGAAGCTATTCCCCTTACAAGTCTTTGTTTTCGCTAAGGCCTGAATCAAATGAAAGTGTATGCTGCTGCTGCTGCTGCCACAGCTATACTTGGTAATGTGTATATCTGTGTCATATGGTTTTGATCCAGGCCTCCAAATTGCTTTTTGTCCTGCTGTAAAATACTGCAGCTGCAACAACTGGTATACAGTATAGGGTACATTTACATTCAGATCTATCCACAGAAATGTTGCTAACCTGTGTCCCCTGAAACGTCTTTGTAGCCCTGCTGTTACACAAATCCATCTTTGCATCCATTATGTGTCAATCCAGCCTTACTTGCCTGGTTGAGGCATGCCTTAAATGCAGTGCTTTATGTATCCTATTAATCTTGAAACTCAAATTTTTATCCTTGTAAAAATCCCGGAAGACGTATTCAAAAATCCTTTTTTTATAGCCTTTTGTAATCACTATGTCGAGTGCGTCACACAGATTTTAAATTACTCCAGAACTACTAGAAGGGGAGGAGAAATAAGTGTATGTGTTAATGGGAGAAGAAAAATAGCAAGTAGGGTTATTGAAAATTCAATATGTGTCTTACCCGTTACCGCCCCTCCCTGTGTTTCAACAACTCTTATCTAATCTAAAACAACTCGGCTTTTAACCTCTTAAGTAGCGAAACAGCGTGTAGATTTGTGCCAAGGAAATTGCTGGAATTCTGAAAGATAAGTCTTCCATTTGTGCGCTGTTCAGTAAGAATACATAAACACCAGAGAAGAGGAGGTGGGGTAGTACAATTGTTGCTTTTGGCACTCATTGTGTATGTAATTGTTCAGACTTGAGTTAGGAACCAGTGATCTGGGAGTTTTCCATAAACAAAACCTGACAAGGTCATGCACTTTTTGTTGTGAGACTAGTTGTTTATCAGGAGTGTCTTTAGCTGGTATACGTTAGGCTAGTAAGTGTTCCTAAGGTAAGGAAATAAATAAATAAATGTCCCTGGGTACACGTGATTAAGAAATGTCTTTGCAGTTTATGTAGTTCATACATTACTGTTTCACACTGCAGCAGTGTCTGTAGCTTTAACCCTCTGAGCAGGGCTCCTGCTGATGATTATCACTTCACCCGCTTCTATAGAGAGTGGGGGAGGAGCATCCATTAGAAAACTTGGTATTCCAATCCCAACCAGTAACTTAACCTGTTCCAGGCATTTTCTGATTAATCCTGCTTCACCAATGCCTTATTAATAAGAGGTTCAGCTCTTAATAGTACTTGCCCCAAACAATTTACTCATTGTCTATATCAGAATTCAAGTGAACGCTCTTTTTGTCTTGACAGAATGCTTTTGAATCTAAACTGTTTTTCCTTCTTAAATCCTTCTTATTGGACATCGTTTTCAAGTGCAGTGTTGAATGATGAGAGCTAGCAACACTGTAACTGTATATTAATGTTACACCAATATATGTTCTCCTACTAGGTTCTTAATGCCCAGAAAGCTGGATACAAGGCAGCAATAGTTCACAATGTGGAGTCTGAGGATTTGATTAGCATGGGATCTAATGACGGTGAGTAGATATAATTAAACCGTTAATAGTATAACAGATTTTCAGTCTTCCATGTCATGTATTCTAATGAAACAGAAACTTCTTGAGAATGCCAACTATGTGCATTCCTCTGGTCAGCATGGGATTTGCTCCAGTCTCATATTTTAATGCCATCTGTAATCACCCAACCACCAAGAGATGTTATCATCTGCTCTTCTTCATCCCTGATGAGTGCTGCTGTGCCGAGGAGCTCCTGTCATCAAAAATAATGACCGTTCAGTGCTTTACTTGTACAGTAATTACTACTACAGTTTGCAAGTAGGGGCCATATTTATATATAAGTGATAGCAAAATCTTGGGCATCTTTTCTTTTTTTTTTTTTGTTCAGCATAGATTGTCACTCCTATTGTCGCTTCATAATGTCTGCTGTACCACAATTATTGCATTTGTAAAGGCTTAATAATTCCTTATTTCCATTTACATTCAGTGGACATTGTGAAACAAATAGACATTCCTTCAGTATTTATTGGCGAAGGGACAGCCAGTTTTCTTAAAGAAGGATACTTTTATGAAAAAGGGTGAGTGTTCTGCTTTTACATTTTAATGTGTGCTGTTTTCTTTATTCGTAGAATTAAATGTCATTGGTGTGCATACTAATGAGACGGCCAAGTAACATTGGTTCCCACTTCTTGACTTCAGCCTTACTCCCCTTTTTTGTTGTAATTACAATGAACCATTTTAGCCCCCTCAGTGGTTTTCTTTGAACATGAGCAAAACACCCAGAAATAAAATACATTAAAGAAAACTGAAACATGCAACCACAACTGAAAGCAACATACCAGTGTAGTGAAATACAGCTTTATCCATCTCTATATTATGATGTCATACTTTATGTGATGTAACAAGAGTTTTGCTAATGACATCATAAGCAGCTCAACTGGTTATTGTTGAACTCTTTCAGACGAAACTGTTACCATTGTAAAAAAAAATAATAATAATTTAATTTTAGTTCTGTAATATTCCACATGGAAGTATGGTATGAAATTTCTTTTTAACTTGAAGGGGCCCTGATATGATTTATGTATGCCTTCCCCATTTCCCAATAAGTGGTCTTACTTTTTTGTGGGAATAAACATTTCTCTGAGAAGTTTATGCTGTGTATGTGAAATGGTTTTAAGTTTGTACAAATGTGTGTCAAGTGAATATTACTGGACGGATTGAAGTAATGCCAAACCACGGTGCAATCCCTGATAGATTCTGATATAGTGGATAAAAGAAGGGGTTTATATTATATATCCGTGGTGACACAAAATAGATCATTGTTTTTGTGTTGACGTGTTCTCATGCAGGGTATTTAGAATATAATTACAATCAGATTTTACTTCTTGGGTCCATTCTCATAGTATTTCTCTATCCGTTTTATTTTGTCAGTTCTCTAATTTATTACTAATAATGAATTCATATTTTACCTGGTGATTCTGTGCCTGTAATTCACAGCTTTTTATTTAAAACTGTAAACTATTGATTTAAGTATTTTATTCCTTATCTAAATATTCACACTGGAAGCAAAACAACTATAGAAACTACTTACTGAATGTGACTTCAATAGGATCTTGGCAGGTAAAATTGTAACTGTTGCTGCATTAAACTGGCACTTGTATGTTGTTTCTGATGCATTTAATAAGGAAGACTGCCCAGGTTTCCGCAATCAGAGTCTGTAGGTGGAGTCGAGTGTTAATTCGATGGTATCAATGGTTTACAAACGTTAGGCAGTATACTGTAACTTCACTGCAATCCATGGTATTTAAATCACCTTTTTGGCATAGGTAACTAGGCGGTATAATCTTCAGGACTTTGACATCACAATAAAGCAGTGAGGTAAATTGATATCATTGTACCATCATCCTCAAATGTTTTTAGGTATTTATTTATTTATTTATTTATTTTACATTATAATCTTATTTTCGTCTAAATGGTTCAGTTTATAAATTCTAAATGATTGTCTATATTTTTGCATTAACTGTGTTCGTATTTGGGCATTACTATTTAGAGCACTTACTCTATTCCAATCATAACCCAATTCATATTTTGTTGTTGGCTTTAATTTTTTTCAGTGGTCACATAGTGCTTCTGCCCGATTTCAGTCTACCCCTGGAATACTACCTGATTCCCTTTCTCATCATAGTGGGGATTTGTCTTATACTTATTGTCATTTTTATGGTAAGTGTCTTTTTTATATTCTGCTTACTATTTATTGCTGCTTATCTGTACAAGCAAGTGGAAAAAGTAACATTAAGTTCAGGCATGTTTTGCCCTTGAGAACCCAATTTCCTTATTGCTGCATTCTGGTAAAAAATAAAATCTATACTATTTATCTTTTTGATGTATTAATTTTTGGGATTAAACAAATATATATAATGCATGTTTTAAACAAAAAAAAAACGTATTTAATTTTCAGATTACAAAGTTTGTGCAGGACAGGCACAGAGCCAGAAGGAGCCGCCTTCGGAAAGACCAGTTAAAGAAGCTGCCTATACATAAATATAAGAAAGGTACAATCTAAATTATCTAATAATTCCACTCCTGGTCTTTGCTCCAGCCCTGCTCCTAAATGTGTTTATTTGAAACCAATTAAACCTCCATCCAGACCCTGAAGTAGTTCCTTATCTAATTGTACCTGTTGAAACTGGAGCGGAATGGCCCTCTAGGACTGTGATCGGACAGCCCTGGTGTAGAGTGTGATAAGATAGATAGACATACAGACAGACGGTCACAATCTGGGCATAAGGGTCCCCATTTTTAATAAGCTTCCTAAGAATAAGAAAAATAAAATCTTTCTATAAAATGTGTGCTGACTAGAGTGTGTGCCTCATTATGCTGGTCTCTAGAAATCTTAACTGCATACTGAGAAAATGCCTCTGTGCGTTTTAAATGCATACGATAGGAATATCCTCAGTTTTTAATTATTAATTCTCCCAGCGAACATAATTAACATAAGAGGGCAGCAGTGTGGAGTAGTGGTTAGGGCTCTGGACTCCTGACCGGAGGGTTGTGGGTTCAGTCCCAGGTGGGAGACACTGCTGTTGCACCCTTGAGCAAGGTACTTTACCTAGATTGCTCCAGTAAAAACCCAACTGTATAAATGGGTAATTGTATGTAAAAATAATGTGATATCTTGTAACAATTGTAAGTCGCCCTGGATAAGGGTGTCTGCTAAGAAATAATAAATAATAATAATAATAATAATAATAATAATAATAATAATAATAATAATAATAATAATAAAAAAAAGATGTAATTCAGTCAATTAAAAGGAGGTAAGGTTTTCTTCAAACTGTTGTCAAACCATTCGTATGATTATTTAAGATTAAATAATCGTATGATTATTTAACCATTCAGGAGAGTTCTCCATTGGGAGGGGTTGAATTAAGATGCTGTGTTTGATTTGAACTTGACGCAAATCATGCTAGCCATAATGACGCTTTTGGTTTGTGAAGGGGCTTAACTTTGTCTGCTCTTTGGGGCACTTAGTCTAGCTTTTACAACCCTGAGCATGACAGAAGGTAAGTTTCATGCCCTGGAGATTCACCTGATTCTATGTAAGGAGACGGGTTTCTAACGTTGTTAGCAATGTATTTGACGTGTGTTCTTGTGCATTTACGTTTTTAAATTGTGAATGCTATCTTATATCTCTACTAGTAATGTTTGTAATGCTTTGCCTCAAGCTACTTCCAGCTTTTCCGATTTTAGTAAATGCCTTTTGAATATGCTGTGAAAGCTGATAGTCTCCATTAGTGGTTTGTACAAGGTCTTTAGTGACAGGTTGCCTTCATGTCCAGCCAGATGAGACTTTTATACAAGTGTTTCTTTAACACAGGTTTGAGTCATCAGAGCGCTCTGATAAACTGGTGGTCTTTTATATAGAGGTGGTCTTTTTAATGTATCTCATGTATGTGGGGATAATATAATAAATAGTTTTCGACACTTGGACTGACCTAATAACTCCAGTGAGTGGCATTGTTATTACCTACCACAGCTGACTGATGGCTTTGGGCATTGTTTTAATGTCACGCAGGTACTGCACTGCGCTCTTTCCCTGCAAATGAGGACTGCACATTGGTGTTCAATGCAGGGATTATTATGTGGGATGTTTGGTGCGGCTTCAACCTTATCAGAGACTACGGTGATCTTAATACACTTGTCTTGGTTCTTATTGTATGTGTTGTTTTTTTTTTTTTTGTGATTGCCAGGCCATTTCCCATAATGTGATGCTAAGAACACAACGTGATTATCCAGATTAAGAATGTCAACTGCCTTAATGTAGCATCCAAGCATGCAGATCAGGGGTTCGCAACCATTTTTGAAGCACGCCTCAACTTAGCCAATCTGATTTACTTTATTTATATTTCCAAACTTTTTTGCACAGTGGCTTTTTTCAAGCACCACAGACCAATCAATTTTATGTGGTACAGTGCCACAGGAACTGAACTGTTACTGATTCTATCTTAAACACAAAATCACCCATGATTGGGTCTCTGTTTTATTAAGTACCGGTATCATAAGTTATTATTATTATTTGTTTATTTAGCAGACGCCTTTATCCAAGATGACTTACAGAGACTAGGGTGTGTGAGCTATGCATCAGCTGCAGAGTCACTTACAACTACGTCTCACCCGAAAGACGGAGCACAAAGAGGCTAAGTGACTTGCTCAGGGTCACACAATGAGTCAGTGGCTGAGGTGGGATTTGAACCGGGGACCTCCTGGTTACAAGCCCTTTTCTTTAACCACTGGACCACACAGCCTCCTAAATAAAATAAGACATTTAGACTTCTGTAAAATTTTATAGATTAAAAAAAAAAAAAAAATTACTAAAATTACTGTGGATTTGTGTGACTGTCCAGTGCTTACACCGGTGCTTGTTGCTGGTCTCCCCTGCTTCCAGAGTTAACTGTTGCCCTTGAGAGCTAATTCAAGAAATTGGCAAGAATAAAAAGGTAGGTGTACAAATGAGGACAGATTCACTAGTGCTCCAGACATGGGGCAGGTAAAAAAAACTGCTGTTTGTCAGCAAACAGTAAAAATTATTTAAAAACATTCAATTGAGAGCTTTACTATCACACACCTGTCACTCTTGTAAAATCAGTTGCAACAGGGATTGAGGAAATGTCACTAAAGATTCGTAATAATGTGAAAAATTTACGCAAAAGGTGTTTTATCACCATGTTAACTTACTTACTTTGCGTAGAGCAGTGAAATGTTTGCTAATGTCCTATAAAGCTACCTAGTATGTCAAGTTCTTTGCCATGTTAAAAGCATTGTGAACCACACACTTACTAAAGTTTCACGTTACTATCCTGCATCTGTTATCCTTCTGGACATCTCCGATTTTCTTTCTGTCAACAACAGCAGAGGAGCAGCAGAGTGTAAGAAGGAAGTCTGGCTCGCATTAAATGCAATGGCTGTATTTAATTGCCATGGTGTAAACAGGCAACCCAGCCTCCCTCAACTTCCTGATCTGCTTTGTGGATATTACTAAAAGAAAATCTTTTTTTAATGATATCCGCTTGTGTTGGTCCTTACTCTCCTAGTCAAGGTCTACTGCGTTTGTTTGGTATGTGTGGGAGTGTGTAATAAAATAATGCATTGCTTTCCACTTCCTAGGAAATAAACTACGAACTATATAATTAGAGTGAATATCATAATGCACACACACAAAAAGCTAACAGGTGTAAAACGTTAAGCCAAACTTGTGGAAATTATAGTGGGGGAGTGTGAACAGGCTGTTTGGTGGCGACGTCAGGCCAGGAAGTAATGACAACAGTACTGTGAGTAACCAAAAAGTGTTGAACTAGCATGAGTAGCAATTGTTTTCCTTTTTTGTTTCTCTCTCTCGTACCTCCTCACTGTACACCCAATCCAGAGTGAGGGACTTGTGTGTCTATATATACAGCTGTATACATACACCAACAATAACACACTACATATAACATACAACACAAAACACAAAATATGCACAGGGGTGGGACACCCTGCCATTGTGAACTTGCAATTGTTATGTTAACTATAATTAACAGCCTAGTTATCTCAAAAGAATGATTTAATTGCATACATTAAGACAAAACAGGAGGCCGCATACATATGCTTTATTAAATTCTTTCATATATTGGCAGCCATAATTGTGTTTCCTTTAGATTCTGGCCTTCCTGAGCAGCTCAAGATGTGTACGTTTTAGAAAAGAATGGGGTTTTCTTCCAGTCTGGCTTCTGAACCAGTGTCACGATGTCTTTGATAAAAACTTTACTGTGATAAAGTTTTATAAGGGCTAGCTTACCTTTTATGATGTATTTTTGTTTAATCATTTTGAAAATACATTGCATGTAGAGTAATAATATCAATATTTAAACTTCATCCTCAGCACTGCCTTGACTTTGTTTACACTTCGCTTAATCTGGCTAGCATAACTGATTGCAAAGAATTTCTTATGCATTGTTCTGTTAGTATTGCAGTCCCATCAGTATTATCGCTTACCGAAAGCATCCTTTACCAAAAGTGCTTACTACAGTATATGAAAGCCCCCTTTTATATACTGTTATATACATAATATAATGTTATGGAAACCATGGTATATAAATACATATAACCTCACAATTGGCTACTAGGTGTGTGCGAGGTGGATAACATTGTCACACACAAATGCCTTTATCATCAAGTGAGTTATTTTAGCTTTGCCTTTACTCATAGGATCAGTTCCACATCCCATAGCAGAACATTGCTCACACTAGTTAGTATATGCAGCCTTTATGTAGCAACCTGTACTCTAGGGAGTGTGTGTGTGTGTGTGTGTGTGTGTGTGTGTTTCGTAGATATTTGGGTCTGTAAGGGGTTTTAAAAGGCTTAGTGTTCAAATTCAGTTTCATATTCAAACAGCGATGCTTTATTTCCGAAATTACCATTTGTCTAACAGAATCTATATTTTTGTAAAACTAGAAAAGGATGAACTAACTGTATAGTTGTGTTTTGAAGCCATGGGTTTTGCGGTACTATACTTGTGTCATAAAATTAGCATATATGTTCCCTGCCACCCTGTGGCAAAAAGGCTTGTGGGTGACATCAGATCAGGAAGGAAATAGACACAGACAGCACTGGGATATGAGTGTGATAGTGTGTACATTTAATAATAAATAAACAAAAGGTTTTAACAAAAAAAAAAACTCTAAATAAACGGCATGATGGCCAAAAGAAACAGACAAACAAAACACTGACCCAAACAAGTATTGTGCTAGTCCTTCTAGCATGAGTAGCAATTGTTATTTTAGATGTATCCTCTTTCGCCAGTATCCTATACCCAGCAAACCAAAATACACCCAGGGGCAGAGGATACCCCATCACACACCCCTATAATCAGTCCAAATAAAATGTAAAATAGAGCACCCACTTTCTCCGAGCAGGCGCAAACCCACAGAGTCTATTTCTAAAGTGCTTTCTCAGCCATGAAAGAGTTCAGTTTTCAGAATACTATCCAGTTTTAACAGAATTGATTTCTGTTTTTCTATCCCAGGCTTTTCTTTTATGCCAGAGAAGCACAGTAGACAGCAGAAATGAGTCACCAGTACAGTGGAGGGTAATAATTGAGGTTCTTCCTTCTACGGTCACATAAAGTCTTGGCAGGATTTGGGAGAGGGTGGAAAAACATGTTCATTTATAACTTCCACAAACATTCAAATGTCATTCGAGCTGAGCTTCTCTGGCAGAAATTGGATGAAAAGTGTTTTCAAATTCCAAAGCAGCACATTATGAATTCTTGTAGTTGGTATGCTCAGGGTAGTGCCCCCCCCCATAAGCTGAAACTAAATGAGTACTTTTAATGGTCAAGAACAGTCTTGCATCCACATCCTTGATAAAAGTGTGCTTAAGTCTGTGAACATAATGTTATACTGAAGGGTGGATGAGCAGTACAAATTGCCTATTGGGTGCAAAACAATCTCCATTGTAGTTCTCTTCAGCTTAGTAGCTAAAGTAGTTGTAAGTCTCTCTTGTTTTCAGACTCCTCAGGCTTTATTAATTCATTTTATTACTGCTTCAGAACTGGGATTGCAAATTGTTTGTGCTTGCAGTGCTGTTTATTTTTTCTTTCCTCCTGGCTTGTTGTTTTTCTTTACACAGCACTCATGAACTTACTTGCTACAGTATACAGTTAACTGGACGTCTCCCATTGTTTCTGTACCAGAGGCAAATTCTAATTATTTTAACATGTCCCACCCTAGTAGTCTCGGGCCAACAAACCTGCTGCTAATTGAATTATATCCATTTATTGTTACATGTAAAATAGAAACCATAGAGGGTACTCCCAAGAAGTGTTATTTGGATATCACAAATGCATTTCTGCTGTGAGTGGCAGACTGGATGGGGCTGTGTTCTTACCTTTACTAAAAACACTTCCATTTCATCTCTGGTTTCAGAATCTGTTCAGAGAGCAGTTGAGGTTTTTAGGGCAGTGGGTGTTTGCATATCTGACTCCCAAAGTTAAGGTAAAGACAGCAAGCCCAGGCTAAAAATTAGCAATGGGACCTTTACACTCTGAATAGCGTATTGCTTAGGAATGGTATGTCTAGTGGGCAGCATCAGCATTGCAACTATACCTTCTGATTCGATACTATACCTTAAAGATGAATGTTGGTGGTGTCAATAGCAAATATATGTATTCACCCAAGCTAAAGGTTATGTGGTAGCTGTGTTACCATTATTTCTGGTCTTCTAGTAAATTAGTATATTTATACATATTTTGCAAGTGAATTGTATTATTGTTGTATGGATTATCATAGGTTGTTGTTGCAGGAGATGTATATGATGTTTGTGCCATCTGTCTGGATGAATATGAAGGAGGAGACAAGCTGAGAGTGCTACCTTGCTCCCATGGTAAGTGCATTTCATGCCCTGCCTTTCAACAAGGCACTGCTTTTAACAAGGCAAAGACACATTTCATATACAACGCTATGAGTGCTCAGACACATTTTATATACAACGCTATGAGTGCTCAGACACATTTCATATACAACGCTATGAGTGTTCAGACACATTTCATATACAACGCTATGAGTGTTCAGACACATTTCATATACAACGCTATGAGTGCTCAGACACATTTCATATACAACGCTATGAGTGCTCAGACACATTTCATATACAACGCTATGAGTGCTGTCAGCGTGTGACTTCTCCAACCAACACACCCAGTGACTACATCATATATAAATATGTATTTAGTTAATTATGTTTTAATAAGTATTTATATTACTGACTAGGAGTCCCAACTCAATGATCAATGATGTGGGAACATGGACCAGTAGTAGTAGTAGTAGTAATAATAATGATGATAATAATAATAATAATAATAATGATAATAATAATAATAATAGTAGTAGTTTACTTTGGTAACTTTTGACTTGCGCTTGTTAGTTTAAAACCCACACCTTCATGTTCACATCACAGGAAATACATTGACAATCTTTGCAACAAAAAAAAAATGATGTAGGTGACGCCCAAAGCAATATACACAATATTCAATTTCTATGATTTTTTTTTATATATACAAACACAGCATTATTAATATATACTGAACCTGTCACTAAAGTTGTAGGACAGTCTAAAGTAGCAAGTTACTGCAGTAAATTGCAAGCAACTGAAATTAACAGCAGGGGTTATGTGGATGATGGACACCCCAGAGGCAGCAAAACCAAGCTTCCCCAGGGTAAGACTTATGAGAGAGTATTCCTGTAACTTGCACAAGAAACTCCCAACAGATGCTGAAAAATGACCCTTCCCTGGACTAATTGGCAGACGAAGTGTCACAGAGTAAACGAACCAAGACTGTTTAGCTGCTGAGAGAGGCTCATACTAGTTTCTCCTTTTCTAGAAATAGTCATTCAGTACCCAAGAGTATTTCATTCACTGTAAATGAACACACTGTCATTCGTATGTGTGAAAGCAATAGAACAAAAGGTTCCCCTAAACTCAGTTTAGCATTAGGACATTCAAATTATTTGATTTTAAATTCCTTTCTTTCACAAGGGAGTTGGAAATAAATTGATGCATCATTTGTATATCCAAACTGATTTTTTTTGCAACAAGTAGTTAAAGCCCAAGCAGCCATCTTACCTAGTTGATGCCTGGCTGTTCTAAACAAGCAAAAAACTGCCCATGTGTATTCATATCAATTTTGTAATTGTTTTTTTCTCCTAGCTTACCATTGCAAATGTGTTGACCCCTGGCTGACTAAAACTAAGAAAACGTGCCCTGTTTGCAAGCAGAAGGTGGTGCCTTCACAGGGCGATTCGGACTCGGACACCGACGAGGCAGACAGCAGTCACGAGGAGACCGACGATGTTTCAGAAAGCACGCCTCTGCTGAGATCTCTCGCCTCCACCAGCGCTCACTCGTTCGGCACCATGTCCGAGTCTCGGTCCCGCCAGGAAGTGCTCGAGTCCTCGGAGTACGAGGATGACGACGATCCCGAGATCGACAGCAGCGAGGCCGAGGAGGAAGTGAGCGTGGAGACTGTTGTTGTTCAGCTGCAGCAGAGTCACCGTGATGGCGGCACAGCCACCAAAACCCACAGCAATGCTTGATTCTGCTGCTGTCCTCCACAACAAATTCTTCTTCATACTAAATCATGTCAAATGGTTTCAGATGTTATTTCCATTTTTTTTTTTTTTTTTGTTACAGTGTACGTGACCATCCTTCCTGTTGGTGTCACTAGATTACCTGCTTACTCAATTGAAAAGCAACACTTCCTGAATGAGGTGGTAGGAAATTATCCAGTAGGTGTTAGCAGTTGCATTTAGTGTACCAAAGAAAAGAATCATCTTCAAAATGCCATTTTACAAGGGTCCATATCTATGTGTCATGTTAAAAGTATGGCCAAAGAATGTAGTTTAGTTAATGTGCAGCATATTCTGCATTGACACTTGGCACTGCAGTGAGTTTTGTTGATTATTGTATCCACTGTGAAAAAAGCTGCATTTTGCAGTTATGTATAGCAGCATATATCTGCACTCAGAAAATACACACACAGAGCCCATCTATACTATTTTTAATATCAAGAGTTACTGTTTAAGTGTATATAATGTAGAGAAAAGTACAAATCTGTTGCCTACATATTTGTATGACTCTGTATCAGAAGGTTATGAAATTAAGTAGTACTAATTGCAATCATGTAATGTGTATATAATCAGCAGCAGTTTTTTCTAAGTATAGCAATATCATCTATAAATAACTTTTCATACTATACTCTCTCTCTCTCTCTCTCTCTCTATATATATATATATATATAGTAGTGTGCACATGGGAAGGTAGCAGCAGGGCTGGTAGGTGACGTAATCACACACAAAGACATAAGCCCGACATACTGTCCTTGCAAGGGTGGCAGCTCTTTTGTACAGCGGTATCTGCGCTTTGCTTTAGTGCGAGGTCCTGGGTTTGCACCCACCCTCGCCCTGTGTGATGCCTTCATTAACCGAGATTGCTACTAATATATTAGGTCTTCCTTAATAGGGGATTATGTAATATAGAGGAGGTTGTCTTTATGCAATGAAATGGGATTATACATAGTTAAAACAAAAATTTGACTCTGTCAATTTCCCAGTTTTTGGGCTTGTTCTATTTCAATGTGTAGCACATCAACCTTAATAATTATATGGATTAAAGTAAGGTTTGCTTTTTGAAGTTAAAAACACGCCTGATGCACAAACTGTAGATAATAAAATACCTCTCATATATACTACCTTTGTGTTGTAACTATGTTGGTGTAATAGACCTGGTGTAAGTATGATTTGTTAAGAAAAAGAAAAAAAATGTTAAGAAATAAAAATTCAAGAGCATCCTGTCAAAACCTATGCAATAGATCAGTTCTATCAGATTTGAAATTAGAGGTTTATTCAGATCATTTGATGTAGCTTTCAATATGGCATTAAGTAAATTCAGACATGTATCTGCATGAAAATTATGACAAAATCAAACTGATGGCAAATTTATTCATAAGACAGCATATGGCAAGAAATCCTAGAATTGAAGGGTGCAGACTGTATTTTCTTTGTAGTATGTGTATATTTATACTTCACTTTTAACCCTAAATAATCCTAATTAAATGTACTACCTCTAAACTCATTAATGTATTAAGAATGTGAAACAGTGATTGTCCTCATCAGCTCACAAGTGTACTCCTCACTTAATCAATTGAATGCATTGTTAATGTCTCCCATGTGTAGTCAGTAGCAACTGTTCAGCATTTGGAATTGTTCATCTTGTCCACATTCATGAACAGGATCCCGGGTGGGGTGAGCAGTGTTGACTTACACTTTCCACAGATAGGGGCTTTTTCAATCAATATTACATGGTCTACACTTTTAATTATCAATGTTACACTTGTATTACTGGAATTCAGTAGGCAAATCTCTACAAAAACTTACATTGGTCCTTAATAACTCTTCCTTGGAAAGCAGTGTGCATGTCTCATTTTCGTGCTTTTATTAAATAAATATTTTAATAGGCATTCTTAAAATATCAGTATGTAATATGATTGTCTTTATTCAAGCAACAGGAAATAATGCAGACAAAGCCCACATCAGACTGAGGCATAGTGAAGCTTTTGAGGAAGAATACTCTGAAATATTGAACGTTAAAATGAGAACACTAAATTGGTCTTGTGAAATCATTTATAAACACACAGAAATTAAGGGTTTATGGATTATCTATGATTTAAAATAGCATTAGGATGTTCTTGATTTTCAAGGATTAGCAATGTCTGGGGTGAGACATTAGTTGCCCATTAAACTCAAAGCACTTGCTTTATAATTACCTTTTCATTCCTGAATAAGTACCATGGTACCTGTCTTGGCAGCTATTACAACAGAAACACATTTTTGGGGTAAACCAAAAAATACCCCAGTGATAATGGATTGGTAGTAAATTGATAAAAGTTGGGGTGGTGCAGTGTGGGGTGCATGAACAATACTGGTAAACATGTATATTGTTATGGCACAAATTCATGTACTATTACCAAGTAATGGGTTATATTTGACATCCCACAATAAAAGAAAAACAAGCAGTTTAAAATTAGTTCAAATGTTTTTATAACTAAGATACAGTGGGGAGAAAATATACCATGTACTGTAAAGACCATGTTTTTGGGTGTTCTGTTCCCTTTGGTTTTACTGTGGATTGGTAATCCACATATTTAACAGCACCAATATTTCAAGCAATTGTACCAATTTCTCTATTCTATACAAATAAACTTGTGGCAAATTTAAGATTCTTAGAATCTGAGGGTAATTAAAGGAAACGAACACACCCACAACTTCTGGTTGGAATACATTTATTTCATCTGTCTGTAAACAAGGTGGTTTATCAATCTATGGCATTTTGTTTAAATGCATATTAAAATCAGATGAGTTAGACTATCCCAATGTAAGAAAAAAAAAAGTGCAGGGAAAGAAATGAACGTAAATCAGCAACAAGATTATTATTATTTTTTGTTCTTTTTTTAATCTGTACATATTCCACAAGGCCAGAACATTTCAAGCATATGCTAAAATGTCCCTAAGGAGGTGCCATTTGACGGACTCCTTGCTGGGTAGCCGTTAAAATCCATCTCACAATAGCAACAGATCATATCTCTACAACATTATGGCACAGGATACACAGATTTTGTATAAAGTTTTCCACAAGACAACCAAGTTTGCTTATTCCAACCAACCGATACCATCTCCCATTTATTTAGTGTATACAGAACTTAAAATTAAGTTTGTTTTTTTTTTTTTAAATTGGACATATATTTAGTACCGTGCTTTAACAGGCAGTCTGATAACACATCTTTCAGTTGATGACTAGAGCACAAGGCAATTTATTCCACAGTTTTCCTGCAGCATGGGCTTACAGGGTCAAGTGCGATCAATTTGCTTTAGTGTTTTGCAACAAAACAGTAGTGTCAAATGAGGAGACTGCCATCCCCAACTCACACACTGGTGTTTGAGCAGCAGTTTTTACCACTTTAGGTCATCAGACAATAGATTACAATAGTGTTCCCAGTATGTAGTTGAAGCTGGCAGTTGTCCTTTACAACAATGTAGATCAGTTTTGTAAAATCCCAAGCTGTAACTAAAATTGGTCCTATGAAAATTTAAACTGGGCACACTCCAGGTGGTTATGTTGGGATATCTACTGTCCAAAATGGCAGCCTTTTTAAAAAATAAAAAAAAAGAAATACATATATTACAGGAGCTGGCAAACAATAGTTAAGTGCCTGAGCTATTGTAACGATGGAATGTCCATGGAGATTATAAAGTCAGGGATGTGATGAAGAGGTCATGGGAGGAAAAGTTTTACCATTGCACTCGAAATAATCAGACACGTTATTCTACCTGCTACTTGTAAGACCATGACTAAGTGCAACAGCAAAAAGCATTGATGCAGGATTCTGCAACTCTAAAACAGATATTGCAACAGTTAGTTGCAATATTAGAAGGAAAATAAAGGTATAGTGGTTAATAATGTAGGAAAGCATGCCTCCTTGTGTAATGTTGGAGTGTCACCTTTGGGAACAAGCAAGGCAAGGAAAAGACAAAGGAGAGGGGGGGGGTCAAACAAGCCAAGCTATGCATGCACCTCTCTCCCAGACAAGCTCTAGAAAAGGAAGACTAATTGAGATCAGTTTCTGCTCAAAAGGCATCGCTCAATTCAAGATTGTACTACTAAAGTTGTTGTCCTTCACTTAATTTTTGTTCTTCGTTTTTGCCAACAGTTCTTTATATGTTAACATTAAGCAGAGCCAAGATGTAACACATTGGCCCACTTTTTTTGTGTTTGTTTTTTAGGTTTTTTTTTTTTTCCTTTTCTTTTTTTGCAATTTTAAAATGTATAACATGCTTATTCATGATCTATGTTGCAACAATGGTGCCAGAATGGGATTTGGTACACAGTGTTAAAGTATATAAATAAAACAGAAGGGAGAAAGGGATCAAGGACATCAGAAAACAAACAAAAAAGTGTAGGAAAAAAAAAAAAAAAAAAAGCAACTACCAACTAGTCTGGCAGCACTGCCAATGCAACTGGGTGGTGATGAGAATGAGTTGCTAGGTGGATGGGGTGAAGCTGCTTAATATCCAGACTTCCTCAGGTATTCAGCCATTGTATATGCTTTCTTGTTGAGTTTCCCTCCATGGACACCATCCTTTCCCATGACTAAAACCAATGCTGGAGTACACAAGGAAACAAAGCAAAAAAAATTGAACATAATTGTGAAAAAAAAAAAAAAAAAATTAAAAAGAAAACACACACAACCTTTCCCCACCATCACAGGGATAACAAAAGGAGACATAGGTTCTTATACCCCACAACCCTTCATTGCTATTAATTTTTCCAAGACGTTAATGTGACAACTTAAATGGGAAATTTTAATAGCAATATATATATTTTTTTTATTTTAACTACATAACAATGAGCTGCCTGTAAACTAAAACCCAGAATCCCTCAAGTATTTTGCCATTGAGTATGCCTTCTTATTCAATCCGCCTCCATGGACCCCTTCTTTTCCCATTACAAGAACCAAGACTGAAATAAAAGAACAGGAAAGGGAAGTTTAGAAACATGACAGAAGTTAGGAAGAAAGCATTCAGATTAGAGAAATAGTCAAATAAAAACATAATAAGTGTACAGAGGGTGGTCAGGCAGTTAGTTGGGTTTTACAGTTTGATAACGCATACTGTAAACTTATATTAACACTGAAGAATGTTGAAATTGAAAATCAGAGAAAGTTACAAATTGAAACAGGTTAGAAAGAACTTACCCATTCTCTATCCTCAAGATAAACATTCAAGTATTTGGTCATCAGGCATAACTTCATTTGCATAAGAAAAGTCATTTCCCAATCCCCCTTATTTAAATGGTCAAATATATGTAAAACCCAGTATGTGAATTTGTTATATTTATAGAAATGTGAAGCAAATAAAGAATTAATGCCAGGACACGTCCAAGTTTAATTTTAATTCAAGATTTATTCCTGGTACATTATCAGTGTGCAAATATGAGTCTATACAGGGTGGAAGGGGAGGGTGTTTGTTATATGTTATACTTTCAAAAAGATACGTTAAAAGAATATGCATGCAAGTTTTAACTCAACCAAGCAGTTTTTCTTACCAAAACATGAGCAAACTAGGGAGGGCTATCCTACTTGCACTAATTAAATAAATGCATTTAAAAAAAAAAAAAAATCTTTGGGAATAGGGACCATAAAAGCATTTTGAATCAGCATAGGCCAAAATAAACAGCATTACATACACTTGTATTACAGTGACAAGGAACCTTTAGGCAGATGGTTAATCTACATGGGAATTGGTCTGAACAAAAAGAATAAAGATACCTCAGGGATCAATATCTATAGTGCCCTTATTTACTGTTTATTAATGACCTCCAACTGTATGCAAAAGATCAAGCAGTCTACAGTATATGTATTTTTTATATTTAATACCATTACCTTACTGCATTACTTTGATACCAATACAATAATTTTACACTGTTGGCTCATTTAGAATTTAGTTTTCTATAAAAAAAAAAAGTACGGCACAAACCTGAAGGGCCACATATGACTGACCAAACAGATAAAAAATTGTAAAAACCATATTTGCCCATATGGTTCATCCATTTATATTTAACCAATAAACAAAATCTATCTTTAACATCTGCACTTTCGGTTAGTCCCTATGCTTTTTGTAACTAGCATGCTGAATTTAGTTTGCATCACTCTTAATACAATATGCCTGTGGTTATGGACTGGCTGACAATAGAAGTTCCCTACACCTGGGTTCAAAGGTCTAAAGTGCCACACCTGCTTCACAATGTTTTGGATTCTCAGTTTAGCAGTCACACAATACTATAATACAGTTTAGAGTTTAGTTAAAATAAGGAGGTTATTTTCTCTTAATATATTTAGTAAAAGTATAAAACTGCAGCACTTCATGATCTGTGAGTTATACTTACCTGTAATTGTACTGCGACAGCTTTGCCAAAAAACTAAAATGAAATACTGCGAAAAGCTTTGTTCTGAGACATTTAAAACTTAATTACAGTACTTATTTTTAACACAGGGTTACAAAAAGCAGGGATGCCATTGTGCCAACTTGATTTAATACCTAGTTTATGTTTTTCATAATTTGTATAACTAATACATTGTCACTCTCCATTCAGAACACAGTTCACTCACATGTGTAAAGCGCTGAAACTTTACGCTTCTGAAGCAAGAAACTTAGTTTACAAGGCAGAAAAAAAACCTAGAAGCACCCACATCCTTGCATTTAAAAATATCAAAGTTTAAATTGTAAAAATTACCTTTGCCAGCTTTGCCTACAGAAACATTGTATGTTGGCTCGCCACCTTGACTCTTTGTCCTGATGTCCATTGTCCAGTCACCTTCAACATGAAGGCTATCTCTGATCACAGAGCACTTCTTTGCACCCAAGGTCATGCCACCGGTGAAGAAACCCTCCCGGTCCTTGCCCACAAGCACATCTATTTCTGAAGGCTTAAAAAAATACAAAAAAAAATGTTTGCAATTTTCTGTCACCATCTGGTTCTGTCTAGAAGCACATTATGCATAAATTAATCAAATACTAAAACAGCAGAAACAAAATAAACGTTAGTTAAAGGGTCACTGTGTTAAATCAAAGTGACCTATACAGTTACACAGGGTCCCTTTCTTAACAGATAATGTGTACTCTTGTAACAATAGACAATGTGCAACGATTTCAATCATAAGTTAGGTAAATGACAACATTTGTTGGCGATGACACTGAATTTGTTCATGTTATGTTGCCATAAGGCAAGTTGATCATAAGCAATTCATTCTTTTGTATGACTTTTTAATGCAGAGGTATTTTTTCTTTCAGGGACTGAATCAAACGGTTTCCTAACAACCCTTAACATGTTAATGTAATTGTTATGCTTTCTCCTTCTAAACTCTAGTCGACTGGTTAACATGTTAACAGGCCATGATTGTTTATGCTGGCAACTGCTGTATTTAACTTTTCGCAAAAAACTGAGCATTCTTTTCATAAAATCAGTTGTCAGAAATTAGGTTAAAATCTAACATTACCATCATGAAACTTTTTATTTAAATAAATAGTAACCGAGGATTCGATTCAATTCAGAGATTGTATATTATATATATATATATATATATATATATATATATATATATATATATATATATAGATATATAGATATAGATATATAGATATATATATATAGATATATATATATAGATATATAGATATATATATAGATATATATATATATATATATATATATAGATATATATATATATATATTATACACACACACACACTAACAGAAAAGGGCTGTCACGCTTTACATCTGCATTCTGAACATCCGACTTTTTTTTTTTTTTTTTAACTATCTCATTTCCTGTCATTTGCAATTCCGGTTTTGTGTTTTGGTATCAGCATAATTAAAGTGCAAGTATGGATAACTCCGGGGAAAGTCTGCAGTTTGGTAGGTTATGTATTTTAATGACAAGTTAACATGTAGGAAGGCGTCTCCCTCCAGCAGAACTGCAGAGTCATGGCAGGCCCAACCATTCCTTTGACAGAAATGGTGTTTTTCATAATTTCCATATTTTCAAATCAGAACGAGGGTATGAAAAACGCAGACTACACTCTTAAAACAAAATCTATTATACGCATTGTAATCTCTGTGTGTGTGTTAAAATAAAAAAAACGCCAACGTTAAATATTTAGTCAAATGTATAATCGGTGATATTCAGTATATATTCGAGTGGAGTACATTTCAAATGTGCAAAATTATGCAACCATTTGGATCCCCGCAATGACTAAAACGACGAAATAAAAGGAGGGATTATCCAAAATGTTAATTTAAAACCCAAAAATCATGACAGGTCTTTAACCTCGACGACTTGAATAAAACCAAATACATGGGCTAATCCAAATACTACCTCATCTGTGCTGTTTGATATGCGAGATTTTTTTTCTTAATGTATACACTTAATTATATTAATAACAATCCCAGTTGCAACGTCTGCGTAACTGCAGTGGAAATCTGTGTGGTTATTATATTATAGCTAGCTACATAAAATACATCCCTGTCCTACAAAATGGAGGAGTGCCGGTATATGTTTATAAAATGTAATGTCGAGAGGCTTTCTCAATCCTTGCTTTACAACCGCATTCCTGAGCGATCAATGCCACAGAAAACCTGCATAGCTGAATACAATGCGGTTAGTTGCATTGCAGGACCCGAGTGATCAAAATGAATAAACCCAACTAGGGGAGGCGCCATCTTGGGAAACATGAAGGTGGCGGTAGCGAGGCCGGGATTCACCAAGTGAGCTACGTAAATTACAGTCCGCAAAACTGTACTCCCTCCCAGGAAGCTACGTCATGAAATTGGCGTAATGTACTCCCCAAATCTGGATGGTGCGCCTGATTTTATCCGGTTTTCCCTCATCTTTTTTTTTTTGCACACCCGCATTGCCGGTAGCAGAGGACTGCATTAATAATACAAGCAGGATTTATCAACTTGATTCCACGGTCTATTCCGTTTTGTATACCATTATGTTATATTACACCCCCGAGTATTCTGCATAAAGAAACCGATTTTTGATTTGCTATGGAAGTTTATTCTCCTGGAAATAAAACATAACCGAACTCCATTCCATTCCATACAGGAAAAGGGCCCCAGTCGTTGATTTCCACATCACCCCTTTCTTGACTCGGTTAACTTGCTATTACAAAATAAATTAATTCTCAATTATTCCTACAATTCACAATCCTACGCTTTTTTTTCCCAGTAACAGGACTTCTCCATAAAACACAAAAACTCCCAGGCATCTCATGCCTTTCTGTTCTGCTTCCAATTATATATATATATATATATATATATATATATATATATATATATAATCTACACACACACATTTCTGTTCTTACCGTTATGCTGAGAAAAGTACCACCGGCTGATGCTGCCCAGACGTATTTGGCGTCCGTGTAACCGACAATGGCGGAGTCCTGGCAGCTGCCATCGGCCATCAGGTTATCCACGTAGCTCTGCCAGGACATATTTGCGTTTATTTTTTGTTAAAATGTACAATTTATTCAAAAGCTTAAATGAGGTTGCGTTCGGTTTAGCTGCTGTAGTGTTATTTTCAAACGTTGTTTTGTCTCCAGCTCAACCTACGGCTCCGCTCACCGTCACGTCCCCGCTTTAATCTGTGTTCGGACAGGAAAGAAAAGCATAGGAAATCGGGCTGCTCCAGGGTGTAGTCCCTGCGAGATCCCTCCGCTTGGAAGCAATGCGGTTCAAGTCGACAATACATTACATAGCCCCGGCGGAATGATAAAAGTGTACAACTCACAACGCTGTGGCTACAGTATATGACTGACAACTTCAACCTCTTGTTGCTAGACTAGACACAGTCAAGTGCACGTGGATTTGATGGGGTTTGTTCAGACAAATCTAACACCAATATTTTTGTTTTCATATTCTTGGATTATTACATTAAAAAATGTCCACTTCGAAAATGCACACAACATTTAGGTGCCACACACTAAAATAAACGAGAATAATGTTTTAAAAATATATTTGTTTATATATTAGTTTTTTTTTTTTTCCTAAATCATGTATACAATGTTTTTCAGTATTTGTATGTACAGTGTTTTAATGTATTGATTTCATTCGTTTGCTTTATTGCTATTGTTACATTTTAACATGTATCTATTGGAATTGGTACATTATATGTACAAATAGTACAAATGTTCAATTTAAAAATCATGTATACTTTTTTATAAATTGGACAATTGCGTTGTAAGAAGTACAGCAGAATGCTTATCAGAATTGGGTACATTGCTGCAGATATTGTATTACTGAAGTGAATGGATGCTTCATTGCATGTGGTGCATTTAAACTACCTCAAATCATTGCTTCATTCAGCAAGCACACAAACTATATCTCCCCACCTTGAAACCTTCATGCCATTTTTGTTGCACCATTAACTTGGCTAACACGCTCCTGTACTGCCACTACATGCAGCAGCAGGAGGTTATCAGCAGTATATCAGTCTGCCCCACAATAAAACACCTGTATATAAATGCATGATGAACATAACAAACTGGAAGGTATATCCTTTTAAAAAGGACACACATTTGGATGGTACGCTATTTTAGGATAACATTGTGTTACATTGTGATAAAAATTCGTTGTGCGACACACACTGCAACGTTAAATAATAATAATAAAAAACTTGTACAATTAACCATTAAACTAATTGTAATGTCCATCCATTTGCCATTAGAAAGCTGAGATCATTGTGTCCCACAGCAACTGACGACCAATGGTATTGATGGCAAACTGCTCTGGTGAAGAGGGTGTCTACCCAGTAGCTTTACCTATGCAGTAATCTGCAACAGCAGAAGGCTTTAAAGATCATAGAGATACTGCATGCTCCAGCTGTTGACCTGTCAGAAAGGGTATTATTATTATTATTATTATTATTTATTTATTAGCAGACGCCCTTATCCAGGATGACTTATGTCTTATGCTAAACCTGGAATGGCAGGATTTCAGAAAAGAGAACTGGAGTTGAAAAAACTCACTAGCCAAAAAAAGCCTCCACCACAATAGCATTTATTGTTTTGACATCTCGAATTACCAATCCTAGCCATTTCAAATTCAAGAAAGAGGTAAAAATAAATAAATAAATAAATAAATAAATAAATAAAGACCAGATGGCAATTTAGCCAGCATCCCTTTTAAAAGCAACGTTGCTTTTGTAGGTTAACGCTTACAGCTTCCCACTTTCACAGTATCAGGAACATACTCCCATGATTTCTATTTTCTTTTCTGCCTCTTTATTCAATCCATTTCTATTTAGATCACAGCTAAGCCTGCCACTTAAACATGAAGTATATTGATTGTGCCAAATTTACAGAGCAGTAAATTCAACGATCTTTGACAAAGCTTTTAGCCCTATAACTGTCTTTGCCTCACTGAGCAGTCAGGTCTAGCCTGTTTGTGTCCCTTGTGCACTATATATTAAAAACATCCCCATCATTGTATTTCATTTAAAGGTTGGAATCCACTCACAACCACATTCCAAGTTTATCTATAACAATTCTATCTTTCCGAATGAAGCCAAGTGTGCTATTCCATGGCTTTGTGGTTTCTTTATGATATTGTGCCTTCATATATATATATATATATATATATATATATATATATATTTCTTTTCTACATTATATCAACATTGATATTGAAGTTATAACATAAAATACCTTAGCTTTACAGCGTCATTTATAAAACATACACAAATGTTCAATTTCAATTATTGCACCATTAGCCTTTATTAATAAACTACCAAATAATAAAACAAACTACCATTTTATCCCCAATTTTCCTCGTCTGTTTGGGAAACCCTACATTATAATTTTAGTAGTTCCCTTAGTGCACACTGTAGCAATAATAATAACAACATAAGAACATAAGAACATAAGAAAGTTTACAAACGAGAGGAGGCCATTCAGCCCATCTTGCTCGTTTGGTTGTTCCCATGCTAAAAAAATATATATTTTAAATGTATTTTTGTAAACATATTATTCATATAAAACTCATAGTCTTTGGGAATGATAAAATATATGGAAAAATATATGTATTATGTATGTAACGTTATATAAAATATATTTAACATATTACAAAATTGGCCCGTTTTCATCATATGGAAAATATATTTACAATGTATTTGCTTAAACATATTTTAAATATATTTAAAATATAATTTCAGGTAACAATATATCAATTATATTGTCCATGTATTTTTTAGAAATGTATTATTCAATATATTTACTAAACATGTATTATATAATGTATTCACAGTATATTACATAATGTAAAGTGCCTGGACACACACCATATTTTGCATGTGTTCCACCAAACAGATATGAAGCAAATAAATAAGAAAGGAATGGAATTCCGCAATTTCACTTAAAAATAACCACTATCTTTAAACAAAACGGAATATATCAACATTTTGTAACAATTCAGTCTATATAAAACACTCAAGTACAAAAATGAAAAGCTTTCAACATATGCTAAAAGGCTGTTTGCATTACAACAGGTGTTTGGGCTGCTTCTCTGTAGACCTGCTAACATTGTTCTACTGAAACTATGAGACGTTACAAAAAACTGCTGCTTCCAATTAAAAATTCATTAATAGCTAAGGAATTGTTGCTGAAAATAGAGCTATGAAAGTAAAAAAAACACTAATAAACTGGAAATACATTTTTACAATTTCATTCTTTTTTTCATATTGGTGGGCATACAGTTTAAATATAAGGTGACTTAAAATATGAACAGCCTATTGTGTCCTTGATTGTTATTGACCTCTCTTTTTTTCTTCTAAATACTAGGCTTAGCCCAGTTATTTTTTATGAGGTATCTGTAACACTTCGGTATCTGCAGAAAGATTGATTAACGACCATATTTGTTCCGTCAAGAATAAACTTATTTACCGAATTAAAATCACAGTGGCTGTGTTTTTATCTGCTGTACATGGATAAACTTATGAAGCCTTCTTGTTTTAAATCTAGTGCTGCCTGACCGTCGCAGTCTCCCATTATGTGCAATATATAAATATATTGTTTGAAAACACTGCATACACTTTTAAATATATTAATGTGAATATATTTATTTACAACATATTTTACAATGTATTTTGAATATAATTTAGAAAAATAAAATGTATAAATGTGAATATGTTGATTTACAAAATACATTTATAGTATATTATAAATATATTTAAGCAACATGTCATGTTTAAGAAAATATATTATAAATACATTTCAGGTTTAAAAATATATAATTCCATATATTAAAAATATATTTATTTTCCGTATGGGTTAGTAGCTTATTGATCCCAGAATCCCATCAAGCAGCTTCTTGAAGGATCCCAGGGTGTCAGCTTCAACAACATTACTGGGGAGTTGGTTCCAGAACCTCACAATTCTCTGTGTAAAAAAGTGCGTCCTATTTTGTGCTCTGAATGCCCCTTTATCTAATCTCCATTTGTGACACCTGGTCCTTGTTTCTTTTTTTAGGTCGAAAAAGTCCCCTGGGTCAATATTGTCAATACCTTTTAGAATTTTGAATGCTTGAATCAGATCACCGCATAGTCTTCTTTGTTCAAGACTGAATAGATTAAATTCTTTTAGCCTGTCTGCATACGACATGCCTTTTAAACCCGGAATAATTCTGGTCACTCTTCTTTGCACTTTCTAGAGCAGCAATATAATTTTTGTAATGCGGTGACAAGAATTGAACACAATATTCTAGATGAGATCTTACTAATGCATTATAAAGTTTTAACATTACATCCCTTGATTTAAATTCAACTCTTTTCACAATATATCCGAGCCTCTTGTTGGCCTTTTTTACAACTTCCCCACTTTGTCTAGATGAAGACATTTCTGTCAACATAAACTCCTAGGTGTTTTTCATAGATTTCTTCTTCAATTTCTGTATTTCTCATATGATATTTATAATGCACATTTTTATTGCCTGCATGCAGTACCTTACACTTTTCTCTATTAAATGTCATTTGCCATGTGTCTGCCCAGTTCGGAATGCAGTCTAGATCATTTTTAATGACCTTTGCTGCTCCAACAGTGTTTGCCACTCCTCCTATATTTGTGTCGTCTGCAAATTTAACAAGTTTGCTTACTATGCCAGAATCTAAGTCATTAATGTAGATTAGGAATAGCAGAGGACCTAATACTGATCCCTGTGGTACTCCACTGGTTGCCTCGCTCCATTTTGAGGTTTCTCCTCTAATCAGTACTTTCTGTTTTCTACATGTTAACCACACCCTAATCCATGTACATGCATTTCCTTGAATCCCTACTGTGTTCAGTTTGAGAATTAATATTTTATGCGGGACTTTGTCAAAAGCTTTCTGGAAATCTAAATATATCATGTCATATGCTTTGCAATTATCCATTGTCGATGTTGCATCCTCAAAAAAATCAAGCAGGTTAGTTAGACACGATCTCCCTTTCCTAAAACCATGCTGACTGTCTCCCAGGATACTGCTACCATATAGGTCATTTTCCATTTTAGATCTTATTATACTTTCCATAAGTTAACATATAATAGAAGTCAGGCTTATTGGTCTGTAGTTACCTGGTTCGGTTTTGTCTCCCTTTTTGTGGATCGGTATAACTGTTATATCCAACATTTCTTCAGTAAAAATGCATATAACTGAGTCTCCAGCCATAACAATAGCAACCCAAGGACTTTCAGTGTTCACCCTTTTCACTCCAACGTCGCCAGAGCCTTTCTGAAAAGTGGGAGCGCCCGTTTCACTTTGCTATGGGACTTTTGTAAAGAGTGAATTGAATTGCATTACGAGAGGCTGCCAGGTTAGACTTCCTCACACATTCAACAAAACATCTTATTTTAGCAAGCCTACTCTGAAGATGCTAATTTCTAATCATGTCAGGTGTGTTGGTGTGTCACTGCGATACATATTCCCAGTGTAGTGGTAAAAGGAGCAATCTCACTGTTCAACACTAAAAATACCTTAATAATAACAGTGTCTAACTATGTGTGTGTTTACAAGAAAACACAAAACATTGTACTAAAGCAAAAACAATTAGATGTAAGCAGTTACAACTCTGAGCTTCCTGTCTCAACATGCATGTCTAGTTTGAAAATATGAATATATACATTTCAATGAATGATACATTCTGATAAGGTTACTGCCTTCTTCCATTGTGATATTCAAACAATGAACGGTCACTCGCTGATTATTATTTAAGTGTTTCGATAGTACAGAGTGTTTTATTATTTATAATAGTGTACTATAAATACATTTTGAATTATGAATTTCTGTGGGCCCTCTTGTGTTCTGGCTGAATTCAGCAGTAGTAGGATATCTTTACATCTGATATTGGTTCTTCTGATGTTTTGTCTGTGCTTTTTTTTATCAGGTAAGGGATACATTTTAAAAACACTAAATAAGTCCTTCAATTTAATTAAAAACAGGAGATGTAACTACTATCTGACTTTCACATCTTAAAAAAAAGACCCACAGTACATCAAATAAGTTCTTCAGGTAGGTTTTAAATATTTTAAGGTTACTACTGGTACCTTACAATGAACCTCACCTGTGTTTAAAATAACATGTGGGACTCTGCAACATCCCTGTAACATCTTATAAGTATAACCAAAACCAAAGTTTGAAGCTGCCTTTCTGAGCATGTTCATTTGGCTCACATAGTGGGGTGGATATAATAAAAAAAATTAATTGTTATATGACGACATTCAATCAAACTGTCCAGTGTGGTACAGATATGTAAATTTATTTTTTGTGGTGTTTGTTTAGTGGTGTGTTCTGGAAATGTTCCCCTTTGAAGTTTTATTCATTAACGCCACGGAAGGAGGAAATAAATTGGCACTCTGTGTTTTGATTGAATACACCTTTCAGTGGAAAGCAGGGGTTGGGGAAAAGGCTTTGGAGGAATGTAACCAACTGGGCTGGACTGTCAACCAGCTTTAGTTTGTTATAAGGCTTTCTGACATAATTTGAGCATTGATTCTGTAAGATGAATGAGGCCAATAAAACATAAAGAAAGCATCAAAAAGTGGGTGATGTTATTGCATTTAGATGCACGTGGAGGTTTTTAAAAACAATTATTTAAAAGAAAATCAGGCAATACAGGCCCTGGTCTTTCTGTTGAAACTAGTTGTGAGTGAGCTGCGAGGGCTTTGTTTATGTAGAGTCAATGCTCTGAAGAAACGTGAGCTTGTCTCTGTGTCGATGTGTGATGAGACTGTAGGATTAGAACCCCTAGTGGGTGATAAAAACAACACCAAATACTGTTTTATAACCATGTTAAATTACAATGGTTTAAATTTCAGTTGCAAAGAACACAGAGTCTGGTTTACCCTCAGATAAGTGTCATTATTTTAAATGCTGTTTTTCTTTTATAATTTTTAAGGTGTGTTCACAGCCGTCTATTTGAAAACTAGGCTTCGAAGAGGCACACTGTATCAGAAAAGTGTTTGTTACTTTTTTTCATCATTTTCATAGTTTAATAATAAGATTTACTAAAAATTAACCAATGGCAGTGAATGATTTTACTCACTGTAATTATAAAAACAGTTAGCCATTTTGATCAATAAAAAAAAAAACTGAGTGAACAATTTAGAGTATTAAGAGACTATCCTGAATTTATAGCTCACAGAACCTCAAATTAGCTTGGTGCAGTTCGTCGTGCTGCATGAAAAGCTTACCATGGTCATTTTGCAGTTTTACTGTACTTTCCTATGATTATACTATGTACTTGCCATGTTTTTAACATGTATTACCTCATTGTACTTTAACATGCTTGCCTATGCCTTACCATTCTATCACTGTGTTTTACTACAATTTGCTATGCTTTAACCATGGCAAACTATGAGGGACAAAAATAATGCATTCTTCTGTACTTTCTCCCAGAATTTGATACAGAATATCTCAGGATCGTACCTTCTTTGTTCACATCATAGTTCTGTGGTCATTGCTGTGGTGCTGTTAGGCCCATGTTAAACAGTGTTAAAAAAATTGGAAAGGCTGGACCCTGACCCAAGAAATAAAGGGTGTACAGGATGCATTACATTGGAACCACATGGAATGCTCTGTTGACCACAAAAACTGGACAATGCAGGTTAACATCCTGGGCAGAGAATATTTTAAACACCACACACATAGACTTTGCATGAATTATTCATCTACACTAGCATTCCCAGATGTGTAACAGCCTGCGTAATTCTAGACTCCCAGCTCCACACATGCATTCTTACTTATACTCTTGATAGGTATCTTTTACAAAGGTTACATGGATCGCTCTGTAAATACATGCATGAAATCACAACTAGAACCAGTGCAATAACTCACATGCTTGCCATTGCCGTCCCTTATTATCTATGGTGCTCAGATAGTTTTGATCTTGTTCTGGGTTATAATTGCACTTTTGTACCCATTCTCCTTATTTATAATTTGTTGTCCTAATAATTTAATATAGTTTCATTATTACAACTACTTCAAAGCATGCCTAAAGGTATAGTTGAGGTCTGATTAAGTTCAAAATACAGAATCAATGGAAAATATCAATTTGTTGTACTGTGAGAAATCAGTGCCTGTGGATTTATACATTGTGTTCTCTTTGCTGGTGATGCTGCAGTTTGGTTCAGGGTACTCCACTGGTGTCCTGTAGCTTGAAGAGTTGACAACAGCTTTACTTAAACAAGACATGCAATCACAATACAATTTCTCCATTAGTGACAAATACACTCTATTTGTTATGTAGATGATTTCAACCTTTATAGATGTCTCCAGGTTGAAAACACAGTAATGATCATTTCTGTGATTTCACGCCCCCCCCCCCCCCCCCCCCTACTTTCACTGAATATCCAATTAAGTTAAAAAATACAGAATCAATGGAACATATCTGTTTTTTGTTACGGTCAAAAATAGAGAACACTGATTTTATTATTGATTTATCTAGGAAACCAGATGCATATTATTAGTTGTTAATGCTCAAAGACTCTACCGTAAATATTAACCCGAACAAAGAATACATTGAAACCTTCATGCATGAAATTAAATTCAGCTAAAGATACATAGGAAAAAAACCCTGATGCTTGAGATGGTACGTCACTTAGCATAATCAATGAGTTAATCAATCAATCCATGCATACTATGTCCGAGTCCAATTCAATTATCTTTATAGATGGGCAATGTGTTTTCTCTCTACTACAGATCAATACTGCAGCAGATTAAATTGTTAAAATAAGTCTCTTTGTGTAGCACTGTTATGAAACCCAACATGTCTAACCTGCATGTATGTATGTAAAACACAAGGGATGGGTCTATTTGAGCAATTCAGCTAAGTTGTGCCTCTGTTTAAACTACATTCATAGTGATTTGTTACGTAAATCAAAATAAATATTTCTTGACATTGCCAACATTATAGGCACGGATATTTCTGAAAAGCACTATTGCCCTTCTAGAAAGATAATTGACTAGGGCCCTTTTATAGGACTGGACCCTGAGAGTGACAAATGCATTCATAAATATGACAACAGAAGCTGGTTGAAGCAATAAGGCAGAGCAGCTCCAGTATCAGATGAACAGAGCTCAAGGCAGCAGCCACAACCACTCCCTAACCTTTCCATGACCTCTCCCTGACACCTCCTACCAGATCATGCCACCAAAACAGCTGCCTGTAATGTTTGTGCTTATCTGTGATTTTACACACAAAGATCTATATTGTGGAAGAAGAGAAGCTCGTCCCCTCACATGACCAGTCAGCCTTCATCTGCTGCTGTGCTGGGTCTCACTTGCCAGTGGCTGTGCTGCTTTCCACAACTCTGTAACGTTAAGATAACTATCTGAAAGAAACCAGTCGTCAATTTCCTTTGTTCTCCTTGAGAAAGCACATAAACTGCCGCCTGCTCCTGCTCTAGCTAGTTCACAAGAGAGAGCACTCACTTGTAATAAATATGAACATGTTCCGACTGGGGTACAATTCTACCTGTGGTTCATGCCATTGTAGTGACTCTTATTAGAGCTGTCCCCACTATTGCACTAGTAGCAATGCCCCATTAACAGACATTTTGTTCCACACTGATTTATCTCAATACACATTGTCCAGAGCAGAATTCTCTTATAGTGCATTGATGGTCTGGACATTTCTTTTTTTCATACCCATAAAGAGGAGGACAGGATTGTATGATGTGAGCTCAACAGAACTCCTTTCAGTAGTGGTGTGAGTCAAAATGTCAATAGAAAACTGCGCTATAAAGACAGTGAGACAGCTGCTACGACCTGTGTCATCTCATTGATTAGCCGGTTGGGCTGTGTGAGTGTTTTATTGTGTAGGCTGGAATTCAACGTGGCCTGCTTCCAGATAATACCTCTTTACTACTGCTACACAAACATCAAATACTTACCTTCACTGCCTTCCAGTACACGTGAAGGGGTCAATACACTTTATATCCTGCAACAGGTGTTGAAGTTTAATATTTTTACCACATTCTGGTTTGACACTTTATACCCCGAGACCTTTCCAGAGCAAATATTCTGACACATGAAGGGAATTTTCCTGCCTTCACGATGTTTGTATTTCTTCTAAAAGTCTGGAACTTCAAACACACTTTTTAAGTGAAATGGCTGATTAAGACGTCTGCTAGAGATTACGTTTTTCATAATGACGCAGGTGTTTTGGATCCAGTATCTCTAAATCATTTTAGCTTTACGATAACAAAAAAAGATTAAGTTACCATTAACACTGGCTGTAGATGCAGCAGCTTCATGTGTGGAGAGATCTTAAATGCACATGCCATTTATAAGATCACTAGAAAGCTTGGACTCTAATGAGCTTAATTAGCATTTAACCTTCTTGGTGAAGATGCAATTAAGAAATTAAAGTGACCAATGAATGCTGTCATCAAAACACTTTCACATAAATGTCCCCCATATAAGAATTCAACCCAGATGCTGAAGAGCAAGTATTTCTTTAATTTTCCCCCTGCTATTCCCTGTGTAATCATGTTCAATCTTCAAAATTTAACAAGACACGCTTTACAATTCCACCACAGTCAGCATTTTCACATTTCTTTGATTTTATGAAACTGCATTTGTTCCATTTTCAATTAAACTGGAAACGTCCTTCCGAGATCCTTATCGGTCAGGAAGTGAATTGCTTGCAAAGGATAATATACCAAGTCACAGATTAATCAAGCAGCAGGAAGCTGTTCAAAGTAAGGAAGTGAGACTAAAAGAACCCTGGCAGACAATCAAGGGATCAGGGAGCCAACCAGGCAAGTCTTTTATCCTGTCGCTATGTCACTGAGTATTACACCTCCTGAAGGAATTCCTTGATTGTTTGCTCAAAACCAGACATAATCCACTTCCATTTTCTGTGATTTTCTGTGGTTAAAATGCATAAAGTAAGAGCACTAATACTATTTTGCTACAATGCTAATAAGAGGTAATATCTTGGATTTTAAAGCCTTGCATTTGAAGTGCCCCACATTCAACTGTATGGGGAACTGTACCTCCTGGCATCTAAGCCTAAAGTTCCATTATTACTAGTGTTGCATTTTGAAGTGGTAGAGCACCCAGAGAATGGTCATTGAAAAAATCCATGCAGTTTCAGGACAGTGCAATACGGCAGAATGCTGCAGCCCTTGTCTATCAATTGTGTGATCCTTTAAACCTTTAGATTTATGTATTTGTTTAAAAATGTATTTTGTTTGGACCTAGAGCATGCTGTATATATCAATACGGTGTCTTTTTCATATTGTAATTTTAAAAACATTAAATCAAAGCCATCTGAAGATTATTATACCCTCTTATGTAACTGATCAGTCTTGAAATTATTGTGGTAGCATCAGGGCAGGAGGGCTGTTGAAATGGCAACTCTTCTTCTTCGCTTGTAATTGAAGTGGGTGTTCAACTTTCACACAAAGCTTTTTGTGTAAGCAGTCTACCATGAAAGATGGATTTATTAATGACTTTTCTATGACTGAACACCGATGACAGGGGAAAAAAGCTCCATCTTACTACAGGGATTTCCAGTTTCTCTATTCAACAAAGGACTGTCGAGATCTCAGCTAATGTTCATAGACGTAAATGTAAATTAATTTGGAACAGAAGCAAAATGACTAATTTTATCTTATCAATCAAAATCAATGTGGAGCCACCATAGAAATCTAGATGTAAAAAAACCCAAAAAACATTGATAACCCCAGAGAATGAATAAATCAGCTCCTTGGGGAACTCCCAGGATTTGTATGCAAATGTGCCATTTTCTGGAAGCAAGCATTTTACAAACTGGATCAATTCAGGCTCCAGGATATCCAATTGGCACATATGATAGCAAGTCTTCTTCTAGTGCAGCTGCAAGCTCATTTCATTGTCATGTGTCTGTCCCCCGCTCCCTCTCTCTCACACACAATCAGCTTGTGGATGAGTATCAGTACAGTTTGTACAACCTAAATATCTGAATCACTGGAGCTGGACTGGAGCTTGAGGTGACCACTGTTTTATTTCATTCTAGTTGGGCAGACTGTTTCCTGTAATCACCCCACTGCAGCCTTGGATGTGATCAGAGCCATGTGTCTGGTAGCATTAATTTGCATATCTGTGTGACCCTGCTAATTCCAAACAACGCCATAAAAGCATGAATCAATTACGCAGCATACTGCTTTCAACCACATGTGTAGGTCTGTGTTTACAGGGCAGTGTGAGTTGGCTTGACCACCCTTATACATTCATGTGTGCATTTTATTTTAGAATGAATTATTGTATATAGAAGACAGCATGAAGTGTATCTTTAGCAGGAACCTTGGGACCACTTAAAGCAGATGTTATTATTGGTCTTTTCCACTATTCAGTAATCTTCTAATTGACCCTTCAAGGACAAGCTGATTGCATTTTTACAGAGAGTGTGTGAAGACTGCATTTTAAGTTTGTACCATGCCATTGATGTGCCATAGTTCAAAGTGATGGGCCATCCTTTTCTGCGTACAACAGTACAGTTTTATAAAGGGAATGTTAAACCTTTAGCTAGTTTATACTTCCATTATTATTTACAAAACTGAAATAAACACTTGGCTAGTTTTGAGCGTCAAATCATCATTCACTGCTGAGTTCTAAAATAGCAACTTTGCTGCAACCACATTGATTTGCAACTGAGAGAAACATTTGAATACCTGGTGCACTATATCTAACTATGCAAATACTCCATACAAACAGCACTCTTCAGGAAGACTTTGTCCAAGTGCAATGTAACTATAGAAAATAAAGGTGTCCCCTAGGTATATAAAATAGATAACACTATGTAACACAATTTTTGTTCCTGGGTAGTAAGTGTTATTTCCTAATTGCTTATGCCTCAAAAGTATAGAAAATGGCTATTATTCCCCACAAACTTTGCTTTTGTGACCAGGACAGTGATATTTTGAAATTTACATATTTCCAATGAGAAAACGGGCGAATTTGTGTCTTTTCGTTCACAAAGTCAGAAAAAAACAACATATGAATCCAAATTAACATGTATTTATACTAAAGTAATACAAAAATGACTACAAAAGATTTAGAAGTGAGTAGTTTTTCGAGATTTACGATTATACTGTAAATCACTTTCACGAATCAGCCCCCAAATGTAGTCTCCCATCATGTTCTCGTTATACTGTCCTTGGTAGCGGCGTTCAAAGTCCAGTATATCCTGGTGGAAGCGCTCACCTTGCTCCTCCGAGTACGCTCCCATGTTCTCCTTGAATTTATCAAGATGAGCATCAAGGATATGGACTTTGAGGGACATCCTACAGCCCATTGTGCCGTAGTTCTTCACCAGAGTCTCAACCAGCTCCGCATAGTTTTCAGCCTTGTGATTGCCCAGGAAGCCCCGAACCACTGCGACAAAGCTGTTCCAAGCCGCTTTCTCCTTACTAGTGAGCTTCTTGGGGAATTCATTGCACTCCAGGATCTTCTTTATCTGTGGTCCGACGAAGACACCAGCTTTGACCTTTGCCTCAGACAGCTTAGGGAAGAAGTCTTGAAGGTACTTGAAGGCTGCCGACTCCTTATCTAGAGCTCTGACAAATTGTTTCATAAGGTCCAATTTGACGTGCAGTGGTGGCATCAGCACCTTCCGGGGTTCCACCAGTGGCTCCCACTTGACGCTGTTCCTCCCCACAGAGAACTCGGTCCGCTGTGGCCAGTCCCGCCTGTGGTAGTGCACCTTGGTGTCCCTGCTGTCCCAAAGGCAAAGATAGCAGGGAAACTTGGTAAAACCGCCTTGGAGACCCATCAGGAATGCCACCATTTTGAAGTCTCCTATGACCTTGATGCCATCTCAGAAAAATGCAGATATGTATCCACTTAGGCAGCTGGAGCTAAACTGAACTGGTGGGCTTAAGGCCCCTGTATTTATACTACTATTTATATTACTGGGAAGTTCTAGAAAGTTCTAGAAGTTACTCCAAGTTTACTCAGCACTGAATCTATCTGGAATGTTCTGGAAAATAGGTACATTTCAAAATATCACTGTCCTGGTCACAAAAGCAAAGTTTGTGGGGAATAATAGCCATTTTCTATACTTTTGAGGCATAAGCAATTAGGAAATAACACTTACTACCCAGGAACCAAAAAAAAATAAAAAATTGTTACACGGTGTAATCACCCCCATTCTTTAAAGCATTTTAATAAGCTCATCTCATGTGCAGTGTAACCCCATATATTATGTAAGGCAGAATGACTGGGAGGGTCTTTGTTCTTAATTTTACTTAAAAAGACATGCCCAGGCTGGTATCTGTTTGGCACCTGTCACCCCTGGTGAGAATCCATGTGAGGAATAGGACTTTATTGTGTTCCACATCAATGATGGGTAACCCATCTTCCATAGGAATAAGACCAGAGAATCCTATGCCATTTGTTTCTGAAACCATTTGCATGGCTCTGTGTGAACTTAATCTTTGGACACAGGATATTATCTTGTAATTCATCCAACTGTATATTTAATACCACACGCCTTATTTCAGCTACCCTAAGTTGTTCAGCACATAATTCTTTTCTAAAACTCTGCAATTTGCAATTTGTCAGTCATAGAGCCCTATTGCTGAATTCTGCATGGCTAATGATTTTCTTAATTGTTTGTTTCTCTGCCAAGCCCTGGGGTAAGCAAAAAAAACAACATCTTTTCAGAACTTGTTCTTCTAATAATTGCATAGGATTAAATAGCTTCAAATTGCATTTAATCCACACTCACCATAAAGAAAACATAATTTATGAGAGCTCTGTCTGAGGATGGCATGAAATCTGCATAAATAAGAGGTTCAGAAATAGCACACTTTTTGTAGTGTGCTTTACAGTTTAGGAATATGAAGAAAATGTAGGTATTAAAGGAAGTGTCTTGGCCTGTTCTCAGACATTCAATATCCTCCTTATTTGCCCTCAGTGAGAGCTATTTTAGTCACTGTTTGCTCTGACTGAGTGGGTGAGATTGTGTCTCTGTACAATTCAATAGTGTGCAGTCAGCTGTGCAATGCTGTTCCAGGTGCAGTCTGGCACAGAACCTAACACTGAGCAGAAAGGTGAGCATTTTATCAGGGATGCCCTGCCAACCCCCTTTAATGTTTGACATCCAACAACTCATAAATCAATTTTTATCACAAATCATTTATTAGCATTTATCTTTTTTTATTTTTTTAAATTTTTTTTTATTTTTTTTTTACATAGAATGAATATTCAACTCTGTGTCTTTTGCTCATAGTGACATGTACAATACAGCTTACAAACTATGTTGCACAGAAATTGATGTTTTGCATATTAGGTTATTCCCTTGTGTTGGATGTTACAGTGGCAGAATATAGAGTGTACCATGGTATCTTTTATATATACAGACAGGACTGTCTTTTATTCAAGTAATTGCAGCTAATAAAATTGTTCCATTTTATAGGTCTCAAATGTGAGGTCTTGAAAGAAACACACTTGTGTACTACACTCGGTTAAAGAAAACTCTGTTTGGAAGCCATGCATTTAGACTCCATCTTTTACATCATGGGTCATTTTACCTGGAGGGTGAAACTGTCCCCACCCCTTCACTGGCTACCTGCCAATACCCAATCCGCTGCTTCCCTGATTCACTGACATTCTTTCAGCCAGTAACATGTTTGGACCCAGAAGACACTGCTGAGGTGAAATAACCCAGGAAGTACAAACAGATAACCCCAGAATAAGTTTTTTATTTTTTTAAATTTGATATGTTCAAGCTTCCATGATGAATGGCAGGGTGAAGCTATAGTTTTATATAGGTTATTTGCATAAACAAAGTGATCATACAGCAATCAGATGCTGTCTTGGAATTTCAAACAGCCCAGAAGAGAAGAGCCAGAGGAAGCTATTTGACACGCAGGGAACAGTTGCTTCCTAGCAAGGAAGACCTGAACAACAACAACTAACAATTACAAAAAACTCATTTTGGATTTGACACATCGGCGGTGAAAAGTAAAGAAAAATAGACTGATAAAACTCACTGGTCTGTAGATTGCAGCACCAGGGACTCTTACAAAACAGCTTCTCTCAAACAAATAAAGCAGAGCTTTAGCTCAGGGGTTATTTAAAGACTTTGTGCTCCTTGAAGGTTTGTTTGGATCAATCAAATACAGTTTTATTCATCTCAAACTTCGGTCAAACTTCTCTAACCATTCAACGGCACACCAACCCTTCTGTTTGTCTTTGCACAATTAACGTGAAGGACCAACTGGCCCTACTGTACGTATTCTATAGGGAAATACTGTATGTATGGAGAGAGAATACATAATGGGACCCAGTGATGTATCACATTGTCCACCAGGAAGGCATAATAACTAACGTATGGCAGAGCCACAAGATAGTTATACAGGCCTTTACTCACAAGTGGAGGAAAGTGTAATCGATCACTTAGTCATATGGTGTTTGTACACCAGGCAACTCTTATTGGTTTAATGGTTTGATTCATTGTGGTTTAAAGGGCAGGGTTGCTTGAAAAAGCAGTTGAAATGAGACTCTAAGTTTTAGGTTCAGAAAGCTGTGTGAGCCTGGGCAAGACTTTTGCAAACATTCCTCAGCATAGCTTAGGTGAATGCAGCCCTGTAAAAGAAGCCAAGCATTTGCAGACATTCAAGAACATTGTTCTGGACAGACTGACAGACTGGAGAGGTGTGGCAAACAAAAAAAAATCTTGCCAAGCGTTCGCAGACGTTGAACGCAGTTCTGGCCAGGTACTTCTAGACACTACAATTGATTGTGATGTCATACTATTGAAAATAATATGTTCTAAACAGTATGACATCATTGTATAGTTACACAAGTGAGGATGACCTGGTTGGCAAAAAGACATAAAGTCCCACATGGAAACAGTATTTCTTCTTATAAAATGTCAAAAGGAAATATGAAGATTACACTAAATTCAAAGGATATTGCTTTGCTTTCTCCATAATGTCAGGCTGTTCATTACAACAGCTCAAGGGTAACCATATCTCATATGTTTTTACAGTGACTCAATATGAGTCCTTGCGACATACCAGGAAAATGGTGTTCCTTGAAGTGAATATACTAAGCATGTGGAGGTAACCTTAGCCCTTGCCTTATTATGGGACATCTGGTTAAATTAGTGCCATTTGCATCAGCCCAGTTCATCTTGCCACTTATTCAATTTAGAATGTATTATTTAAGAATATAATTTATATATTTTTCTACATTATGCAGGAACAGTCTCTTAAGAAACCTGGTTTTATATAATGTTTGATGAAATAACTGCGAGCAGTAAATAAAAAAGCTTGCTACACCAGAAATGTCATAAAGCTGGAAAGAAACTTTCTGACTATTTTAATTTCCCTTTTTAAAAATGTTAATTTCCACACTGTTGTAAAAAGTCCACATTAAGACGCCGCAGAGTGGTGACTATACTGGCCATGGGAATTAAAATTACCCAGTGATAATTGACCCTGGAAACTGGGGATACAAAGCCCATTGTAACAACAGTCTCTCTCCTGTATCCCTTTCAGAACTGCCACTGTGCTGCACCTCGGCTACAGACTGCCACGGTTCTCTTAGCTCCAGACTCGACTGTGGCAGGAATAAATTTTACTTTTTTTAGATCGCAGGATTCCCAGATTGTTCTTGGGACATCCTCAAGCTTGGAATTTTCTCCTTTTCAATTAGACACCTATGTCACACATGCATGTCTGGGAGCTAATCTGACAGTCCGCCTGGTTCTCTGATACCTTAAAAGACCTACAGCCAGGTACAAGAACTCATAGTGTCTCTGTGTGACCAGACGATATCATGCTGTGATAGAATGGGCCGTGACGTAACATTTAGAAATTGGCAAATCCAAGGAATAGCATAATTCATTGGCAGAAATATATGGCAACACGCTTTATTGTTAATCATTTACTAGCAGAGCACATTCAAGAAAATATTCTTCAGAACTAATGAGTTCTTTCTAATTTTACTTTGGTAAGAGTGTGCCTGGGTCTATTCAATAGATCTACAACATGACAGAGCATGTTTGTCTCTTTTGTCTCTTTCTGTCTGTAAAAATCAGGGAAACTCAGGAGAGCTATATAACAAGCTCAATTCTTCCTGTTTTCAAAGTTTTTAACTTCAGTGTGATTTGCAGCATTGTTTTAATAAAAGTGACATTTTAAGTGACCATCAAGAAACAATCCATGAGGTGCATTTAAGTTGTTCTTACCAGTTTTGTAACATTACTGGTGTGTTTTTCCATTCACAAATATCATGCAAATGAATGCACCTGCAGGTGAATGCGAGTCTATGGCTTCAAGGTGCTTACATACGCTGGTGTGTAACATCTTAAACGAGAGCCTGGTGATCAGCTACAGCAGACAACCAGTAAGTGAATTATTAAGATGCCTTAGTGTATTGAGAACCTTATGCCATGATATTCCTATAATGTGCTGACTTTGAGAACTGTATGTATCACTGGGGTTTGAGGAAGACATGAACAGCTCAGAATCATTCCTGTGACTAGGGTTGCTGGGCCTTAGTGTATTACATTCTTTCCTAAGTGTTTGCTCAGGTTTACATCATTAATAATGGTCTATCATAACACATTTAGTAGTGTGATAGCAGTGGTGCAGCTATTGCATTTTAACAGCTGTATCCAAATTTAGTACAGTTACAAACGCTTTTGAAAAGAGGCTTTATAATTTATAATTATAAAAAGTGTTTTTGCTTTCTGAGCTTCAGGTTATTTTTTTCAGATACCCAGAGGCAGATTTTATTATTATTATTATTATTATTATTATTATTATTATTATTATTATTATTATTATTATTATTAATAATATTATTATTAGTTTATTTAGCAGACGCCTTTATCCAAGGTGACTTACAAAGACTAGGGTGTGTGAACTACGCTTCAGCTGCAGAGTCACTTACAATTACTTCTCACCCGAAAGACGGAGCACAAGGAGGTTAAGTGACTTGTGCTCCTTTGCACCTGTGCAAACTCCATATGCACTTAGTGGTTCATTTAAGGGCTCCTGCATAAACATAAGGTATTTCTTTCTAGTTCTGTAATATTATTATTTGTATGTGTTTCTCAATCTGCAGACTATTTTTTTGTAATCTATTTTTCTGCTTATTAACTTCAGTTTTATCATTTCAGTTTGTCTAGCACTTTTTTTTTTAAACAAAAATGCATTCTGTTATCTCAGTCTATAAATTATTTGATGTTAATGAGGTCACACAAACACATTTCACTGCTCTTCACAACTGTATTATCCCTTCTTGCTCGTGCACTAGGGAGCCATCTAGTGGACCAGATTGGTACCTACAGCATGCTCCGGACCGCATTCTGTGAAAAGCTCTGATTCAACACTGGGGGTGCTGTTTGGACATAAACTGAGGTCATAGAGAGGTTCCATGCGGCTTGTTATATCACGTGATAAAGCGGCCTTTTAGGAGCTATCAAGCAACACTGCTCATCTAAAGGATGAAAAGCAACGTTTCCCAAAATGCTAATTGCATCATTGGTGTCTGGCGTGGGTATTATAGTACTTCCCTCAGTGTAGTTCAGTTTTGCTCAAGTCATACTATGCAGATTAAGTCGTTTCTCAAGTAGTTTTTTGTATTTGCTTCAGAGGGCTTGGGACTCACTAGAGACCCTTTGTTTACCTCAGGAGGCTCTATACTTGGTATCAAAATGGACATTCCCCTCAGGGATGTCCACTGTTGTCCTAGCTAACAGAACTTTGTAACCCAATGCAGCATAGTGTTTTTCCAAGCCACTCCTGTTAACCAATATTTGATTACAAGTAACATACTCTTACCAAACATTTTTCCATGGCAATGAAAAGGTTGTTCGCTGAGCGCTAATGTTAGTTAAAATCCAGCTATGACATAAAACATTGGTTGAAAGGTGCAATATATATTATTTATTTCTGCTAAGAAATAAATAATATAACAATGGTATCCAAAGTATATGAACTAATATGCCTAGGATAGACATGCAGCAAAGCTTTCTGTCAGTTTCCATACAATGCTCTCTGATCCTCCAATTGTATTCAGATATTCCTGGTTGCACAGACACTCTATAGATTAACCCTTTGGGTTCTGGCACTGTTTGCTGCCATACCTAAGCAGACTAATCAGCTTTACCAAATACTAATATTAAGAAATGAATTGTTGTGGGACGTGCAATACTTTGAACAGATTGGAAGATGAAGCACATCTGGTCATCATGCAGAGGATTAAACCGATCTATGCGTGTCTTATGAGAATAGAATGTAAATGCAAACATATTGATAACTTGACATTACAAATGCAGCTCCTGCTGTTTTCATTGATTTGGACTCACTTTACTCAATATGTTCTTGCTGAAGGATGGTTATGCAATGCATGCTGTAAGATGTGAACAGGCATGAACAATCAAAGCCAGATGAATAAAAGGGGGGCACATGAGAGATTCGGACACGGACTGTTTCTGATTAATATGAAAATTCAACTTAAATACAATTTAGGAAACTATTGAACTACTGCTACACTATAAGGTGATTAAAAGTCATTTTCTACAGTCACCCCAACCAAAACAGATCTTTTTATGTTTTCCATCTACAAGCATGCAGTACCATAAAATGACAATACATGAACGTTGCCCTGACCTTTCTCCTGGGGCTGCCACCCCCAAATTCAATTCCAGAGTGCCAAGCATTAATACACTGGTCTGCTGCGTTGAGTAGACGTATTAGAGGCCCACAGTGATGAAAGAGTTAAACAAGTCTGACCTATAGCTGTACAGTATCTGATTACAATATAAAATACATTCTCCATGCTTCCCTTGGGCTGCTATACTGGCTCCAGGCGTATGCACAGCTGCTGAAATTAGAAACTTTTGAAGTTTTTTTTTTGCTTTGCTGTACTGTGCTTTTGGTAAAGCTAATAGATTACACGGCTCACCCCTTATTTTCTATTTTTGATTCCTACTTGCTCTTATCTCTTTACCTATATAATATCCGCCCTTTACTTTATTTCACTCATTGACATATTCACATCACTTTTTTTACATTACTAAGTCATGCATTCTCCCTCCCTTGCCTATATGATTGTGATGGGGTGCCTTTTATTTTGGTGTGAAAAGTTTATTTATTATTTTTGTTATTTATTTGCTGAATAAATATCAGCACAGTTTTGCCCGCACATTACCTTTTTATTTGTGTGCTTCTGCCTGGTCTGTTGTCACCCCACAAGCCAGCCAGCCACGATGATGAAGTGCATCCAGCCAGAACTGGCCTATTCCAACCTATACAAGTTAATGTCTAATGCGTGCAATAACCAGCATACATGCACTTATTCCTCTTAATGGGGCAGAGTTTAAAATGGTATCATGTGTTGCTGGATAGCACACCAAACCTTGAGATGTAAGAATGTGAGCCAAATCTCAATGATAACATTGAGAAAGACTTCCAGTCCAAACATTTGTTGTAGGATTTTATATTTTTATACCTGTCACAAAATTTACTTCAAATGTAAACCTGGTTATCTGAATAAGATCAAAGAACAATCAGCAGAGGACATTTCTTTCAGAATGTATAATCTGATTCCTAAGAGTCTTCATATCTGCATGAATAAAGGAATACTAAATGCAAATCTACCAAAGCAATAAAAAATAGCATCTTTATGTTAACGACTTCCTCCTGGTGAAAAAAAAGTCCAGGAATGCAAAAAGAATTTAACATGTTGATTTACAGCAGCCCTTCTCAAACCCATTGGGATTCCATTATAATACTACTATTCAGGAAAAAAAAACTATCAGAACCATTAGAATGAAACAATTTTTTCTTTGTATGCTGAAATATAGTCATTTAAAAGCTTAAAGGTATTTTTACGGTACTCTGTTTCCATTATGAAGCGTTCAGATCTAAAACAACAGATTCCCGGCACTTTTGACCTCTTCTTTCACATTAACCAAACAGACCTCCAATCCCTGAGTAACTGCGAAAACAGAAGAGGATTGGCTAACACAACACTGGGGTACTGCTATCCGCTATCCGCTATCCGCCTGGCAGAGCCAGGTATTTGTTAACATACGTCCAGAGGCTCTTGCTCGTCCCAGTGAAGGAAATGCCACACATTGCAGCTCAAGGCCAAGTTATTAAGAGCAGAGAAACAAGACTGAGTCGTGTTCTCCTAATAGCTTACACATAGCAACCTCTGATATTACATGTCACCCTGGAAATCTAACAGTAAAGTAGTCTGAAGCTGAGGTAGCTGTGGGTTCTTAGCTTTTACCTTTGGCACTATATGATAAAGAGAGAAAATACAACTATTCCTTATGTGCACATCTCCCCTTGTCTAGGCAATACAGTGAAAAATGTATATGCAATGTATGTGACCACATCTCTCAGTTCAGACTATCTTTGTCCTCTAAATATTCTCCGTACTCAATCAACCATTCTATTAGTTTCCCCGGTTCTTATCAGATGCAGGGATAGAAGCATTGAAATTCTCTTTCATAATAATAGCACAACAGAATTCAGCTAGCAGTGGACGCTAAGGGCCTCATTTACAAAGCGTTTACCGTACGCAAAATATGATTATCGTGCGCAGTTCTGTCCCCATCCTATTTACTATTCCCATTTCCGTGTGGAAAACAAGGATTTATAGATTACGATAAATACCTACCTTTATTCATAAAATTGCCCAGAACACTCGGTTCCGAAGTTCCATTTGGGATGAAAATGATGCATGTAATAAAACTATGTGAGTATAACATAATACTACTAAAAAAAACCTACCCAAATACCTTTAAATACCTTTATTGATCAAACAGTATTAGAAGCTAATTTTAACTGTTTGACACAATGTTACAAGATCCATCACAGTTGTAATTAAACATTTTTCTGTAGGTTCTTTCTGGCTTTAACAAAGTTGGGAGGTTACGTTCTCTCTCTTTCTCTCTCTCTGTTTTTATCCCTGCTGCCACCAGTAAGTAAGCTCCTTCACCTGTTGTCAACAGAATAAATACCGTGCACAACTTCAGACCTGTTTCCACCCACAATTTGTATGCTAATTAGAATTTTTCCAACCGATATTTTTGCTTCTAATTAGTAAATAGGGCATGACACTGTGGGAAATACCATGAACAGTCATCTCGATTGTCCTCCCGCAATTCTGGCCAAATTACCGCAGCTCAGTAAATGAGGCCCTACGTGTCAAGTAAAAATCTAATTTAAGGTAAAAAAAAAACACCTTAAAGGGGAAGCAATTTTTGACAAAATATCCAATTTCATTTACAAGGTGTATAGGTCAAGGCAGTGCTAAATCGTTAAAGTTGCAGTCACAGGGGTGTTATTTACAAAGTTTTTTCTCCAGTTGCATCTTCTTTTTTTATCCTAAAAACATCACACCTACAGTTTAGCTATGTAGCGTTAATCCATTTGTAATTAAAGTTGGACACTGACTCTAATTAGGCAGGCCCATTTAATCTATAGTGTAGATGGGCACAGAGTTCTGTGATTTAATGGGACCTGATTGACTGAGCATTGGGGGCTCAGTCTCAGAAATGATAAGTTGCCATCTAAATTCCTGGAAAACTCATGAGTACATATTTGGAGGCTGTGTGGTCCGTTAGTTAAAGAAGGGGCTTGTAACCAATAGTTCCCCGGTTCAAATCCTAGCTCACTCACTGTGTGACCCTGAGCATGTCGCTTAACCTCCTTGTGCTCCATCTTTCGGGTGAGACATTGTTGTAAGTGATTCTGTAGCTGATGCATGTTCACACACCCTAGTCTCTGTAGGTGTCTGCTAAATAAACTAATAAACTAATAATAATAATAATTTCTTGTAATTAATGTATACTGTGCTGTTGGAGTGCCACAGGGTTGCTTTTTCAATACAGTACTTCCCTAAATGACACATGACTCAACTATTATATTCTAGCTTTGCACAAGATCCAGTATATCATATTTATGATATCCTCTTTACTGAAAAGGTATAGGTCTTTAAACTTTACATTTTAAAGTTTTTTTAATGATATGGATCAGTCAGTTTTTATTCTTTCATGCAGCATTTCTCTTTTAACTATTCTTCTCATGTGCTGTGATCTTATGAGATCGATGAGTTCATTTGTATGATGTAATACCACAGCTATGTAAAAACTGCTGGGGAGGAATCTGGTGGTAGACCTAAGTATTCAGTAGTGGTGACTCATGGAGTTATGTAGCTCTGATATCTTGTGAATTGGAGTTGAGGAATGAAGGAGTTCAGCTATCATCTGATAAACTCCAATGTAAAATGCACATGGATTGTAAACATCATGCTTCCTCTGTGGGCTCTTTAACTCAATAAGGCTGACACTGGCCGATAATAGCTCGAGGCTATGAAATGGCACATCTCTATTTAAAGAGTACAGCTATGGCCAAAAGTTTGGCATCACCCTATATAATTAACTCATTTAACTCATAAAGTCGAATTCAATCTGCTGACTAATTTTACGTTAACATATTGAATTACATATTGCTTTGTAGTTTTCCATAGTACAAAAAAATTGACGCACATTTAAAAAATGTGACATTTTGAAATGAGATACTGTACTACTATTATGGCTTCCGATATACTTTTGTGATATCATTTTGTAGTTTCTTTAAGATGTTAAATAAAATAACTTAAAAATGATGTCTCAACCCTAAAATTCTAGGTGATGCAAAACATTTGGCTATAGCTGTATGTAGCGTTAGATGTCCTTTATAGTTTTCTTTCAGGTCTCTTCCTGTTGAATGCTGTTTGCAATCACTGCGAGGGATTCCAAACTCTGTTACTCCCATACAGAGTTCTCATTTTCTCTAAATCTGCCTTTACTTGGCTTGGAAATTGCGTTGAGCTTGTCAGGAGAACCCCAAGGTCTGGGACTAACAGCATTCCTCATTTCATTAAAGTTATGTCACAGCTCTGTCAGTCTCACCAACTTTTTACATAAATATATGTAGAGAAGTGGGACAAGAAGAGTTCAAAAAGCCACATTGCCACATTTGAATGAAACGAGGAAGGCTGTTCACTGTCAGTGAACTGGTTAAGTGACTCATTTGAATGTAATTAATTATAAAATATCTCTGTGCTGCAGTGGTGTAACTGTAACAGAGTGTCTGTAAATTTACCAGTTAACAATATTTTTTGTTCTGTAAATGTACAGAGTAACAGGGATGGTTTGCATTTTCCTGTAAGGCTGTAGTGCTAGAGATATATTTTAGTATAGAGAAGAAATCCTAATCTGTTAAGTGTTCATCTGTTAAGATACATTAAGAACCCTCAAGTAGAGCCTTGTATACGTTACCCAAGGATTCTAATCACTGCACTGTGCAGACAGGCAAACACACGCATTTTTGAATGATCTTGTAGTTTGTAATGGGGGTATGCTGCATTTACTGCTGCACACCACAACACAACTGAGCTACAGTGTCATTGTCTACATCACTTGAGAAGTGCACTTATCACACTTTATGTTGATTGAGATGGAGGCAGCTGGATGAGGGATTGAAAACGCAGGTATTTACACAAACTTCTATATAATTAATCCTTTGCACAGCAGGTTTGCTATCTCAGACCCATTATGCTTATTTGCATACGCTTTATACACACTTTCTTTGTAAATATCGGCATGGTTTTCTAATGCAACACTTTTATACTGTGCCAGTGGGAAGTGTTGAAAATACAAAATTATAAAAAAATATATGTGTCACCTTTTTGGCATACATGTGATACATAAACAAATAACATCTGATTTAGTATAAATCTTTTAAATAAACTTGTCAAATACACTGCTTTGAATTTTAGTTGCAATTTGATCATTCACCACTGGGGGCTTCATCCTGTGAGCTGAGCAGTAAAGAGGGATAGATGGCTGGCTCTTCCTTTTTTGTTGATGGTGATACAAGAAAGCGAACATCTTTTGAATGAAGTCGTCACTTAAGCATCTGTTTGTATCCTATGCATGTAAAGTATTGGACATTTTTCTTTACCTTGATCCAGTTAATCTAACAACCCAAAGCTTTTAAACCTTATATGTAAATATGCATAATATGACATTGAAATACTAAAGTGGATCATTATTGGACCACAGCATTACCGACACAATGGATTTGGAACAAATACTGTGCATAGGCTCAGATAAGTTGCCATGGTACCATGATGGATTACCAGTATTGGTTCTTAAATGTTTTTAATATGAGTCATTCTGTGGCATAGTTTTCCATACATATCTCCAGTCTGAGGTACTGAAGTGTATTACTATAGCAATTCCAGATTACTTTGTTATAAGTCTGGCTTTGTGTGGCCTACTTATCAGTCTTACTTGAATGTTACTGTTCCATTCAACTCCCAGGTAATAGGAAAAGCTCAATCTGTTCCTTGCGTGCATGCATGGCACTTTACTAAGTGCAGTCTTAATTGCTTCAAGTAAACTTCATAGCCTCCTGAAAGCCATTTGAAAACCTGTGTGTTTTACAAGGTTTTTAATATCCTATGTCCAATGTGTCTATGCATACACAAGGAAGTCTTCAGTTCCAGTGTGCATGTAACTCACAACGAATATAAAATACCTCCTTTAAGAAACACTGTCTGTGATCTGAACCACACACATCAAGGAGAGTGTTTATTAGTTTTGTTCCAGAAAGAGGTTTTCAACTTTGAGTTTCCAAAAACTAGGAGTTAGAAGTTTTCAAAATGATTGCCAAAAGAAGCAAGGCAAAGATTGCTTAGCTTCGATATTTTATAAGGAAAGGTACAGGTGTTTAATATAAAGTTCCAAAATAACCCTTACATAAAAGGGAAGAGTTATATGTGCAGAATGTGTATTACACCAGGCAGTGTTTTTTCAGCTGTTGTTTATTTTGAGTAATATTTTCAGTATAAGTACAACTGAATAGCTGAAAACTGAAGTGTTGACAGAGACACTGCGACTGGATAATTTGTACATCTTTGTGAGGAACAGAAAAGTGGATTTTGAATAGATTTGTAGGAGAAGGATAATGTGAATAAACATTGTTTTAAGTAAAGGAATCCATTAACAACCAAACTGTGAAATTAAGAATCAAGCAGATGGTTTGTGTGACATCAAATGAGCCACATGATGTGAATGTGGACAATACGCTAAGAGCTTGATCATTTCAATAAAGTGAAAGGGGCTACAGTCTTTGATAGTTAAAATACTTATTGATTTGCATTTACTAGTTATGTTTAGTGAACTAAAAATGTATTTCTGATAATTCAATTTGTAGGATATATAACTATTTCTTTTAAAAAGCACCTCCCCATATGGTTCTGAGTGTGAATGGGCTAACCCACAGTTCTGAGAATGTTTTGATTCAATGTATTTCCTTTGAGAACACTATAGAATAAAGCATTGTGTATACAAAGGGTGTATTGGGTGAGAGACAGATTAACCTTTCACCTTCTGGGACTGGTGAAAGCAATTCCTTCTAGTCCACTTCCTAACGCCCTATCCATTTGTAACACCTATTTGAAAAATAATGACTAAACAGGTCTGCAAGAGAAATGTAGGTTCTGCGTTCTGTGCGGTAGTAAGGGCCCCCTCTGTACACAATAAAACACTCAAAACGTTGAATGTGACTCGGAGAAAAAGCTAATAGATGTAATCAACAGGAAAAGGAGTGCTACCTGAAGCTTTAGTCATTTTCTTGCCTCTTACTAGTATTAGCAACATAACTCCTAACACCCCTTTCTTCTGCTAAAGATCTTGTTTCTTTGCTTGTTTATTGTACTTCACTTAATTGTATGCAGATGTAGTTATCACTTGTTAAATACTTAGATATTTAATACACCACTTCTTTTTTGAATTCAGTCGCATGCCTTTCTCTGTCCTGGCCAGAGGAATAAAAGGTATCTCTTAATGTACTCTGTGGACTGCCGCAGTGAAGGGCACCTGGTGCTGCTTGCTTTGTTTCCACATGGGTGGTCAGAAGGATTTAAACACTAGTAAACCAGTTTGGAGAGCATTTCCAAGCACATAGTGCCTATTATCCTACATTTACACAAAGGTCTAAATAAAGAAAAATGTCTGTTCTACCAACAGAAACCAGAGGGCCAGGTTTGGAAGTGAGAGGAATGTTTTCCCATTTTGTCTGAAAAGAAAAACGTACATTTGAAACTAGCAAGAAACATTTGCTACTATTGTTGTGAGATGTGTCTTGTACATTTTAAGACAGTATAATTGGCTTAAATATTTTCTCTCATTTTACACCCAGAGCTCCTGGAGAATTTTGCAAGGTAATTCCAGAGCCTGAAGGCCTAGCAGCAAAAGGACACGTTGACTTGACAGTACATGCTTTTAAAACAGAAATGTTGTACGGGAACAATTAAAGGCTTAAAGCCTCGTAAAGTTAAATCAACATTTAAATCAAATGATCCACATATGGCACCACTGAATTGTTTATTATTTTCTGTGTAGTTGAGCAGACCCCAACAAGCACAGGAAAACATGTGGGATATGTCATTCTACCCACAAATCAAGCAATCTGAAGTTTGTGGCCAGAGACAATTCCAATTCCTTTCCAATTCCCGGATAGCTTCCACATTAACCGTACAGTACATGAGTGATCAATCACACTCCTGTGAGAGCGCTGGTGGCTCTTAAAAAGCCTGGGGAAAAAAAAGCAAACATCAGCTGCATTCACACAACACAGTGGTTGACAGGCAGACAATTTAAGGTGGTATTGAACATTCATTTTTTAACTGTTTCTTCTAAAATGATACTCAACTAATAAGGTAATTAAGGTATTTAAATGGTTGATGCTGTAGGTTGCATACAGTGTTTTACTGGATTTTTTTTTTAAATTAACCTTAATTTCTGAGCTTTTTTAGCTGAAGTTCTGTTTAGCATTTTCCATTTCTATTTTTTATGTCAATTTGTAATGTACACAATATTTTTTTTTTTTAAAAAATTAAAAAACAGACTGTGGGTTTCAATTTATGGAAAGAACTATACTTACTCACAAGTACACCAATTTGTTTTACAATTCAATCAGTGTAACATGTTAAAGTGTTACAGAAACCCCTGTGCTATGGTTTAAACCATGAAATTATTAAAAGGCTCAGTCTTCAAGGAAAATATTCCTAACCCCACAACTATCATACAATGAGATTGTCTGTAGAGGGAAAGTGCGGAGTGACTGAAACAGCAGAGCACAGGCTTGGAATATGGCTCTGTTCATAAATGAAATTAGTTTGATGGTCTAATTCAGCCTTCCCCACACCACAATTCAACACGACAGGCCCATGACATGGGGTGTTCAGATCAGGACTGAGGTGTGCTTGGCTGGCGACCCACAATGCATTGCATTGGAAAATTGGCTGGGGATAGTTTACTTCATTGCACTTCAGCAACCCCTACTGGTCAGATGGCAAACATTTCTAGCAGACTTCCCAGGAACTCCGGAGCGATCAGTTGGTTGCATTGGTAAATGAAATTGATAAAAAAAAAAAAAAAAAAAAAAGAATTATCTTAGACTGGAACTAATGAGCCATTGTGAAACACGCCTCTAAGGAACATCATCCCACGAGACAGAAGAAATACATGGGAAGACAACGGATACAGAGGATTGTGATATCAATATGCACAAAAATAACCAAACAAACACAAAATGCAGGTGGTGACGAACTGTATCAACCAGAACAGTATGCCTGGTGTTCTGCAGGAAGGATTTCCACCAGGCTGAGGGCATGGACACGTTATTAGGAATCCTCTTCCTACGAAAGTGCCCCCCCCCCCTCCACTTTTAAAAGGATCACAAACACGCATTTACATTTACTATGTGAAATGCACTCTTCTGTCCTGCATCTCAGTGCGACTTAGAGGTCCTGTAATTCCAGCATTCTCCCACTGGGCTGTAATGAGAGGGAAAGGGAATAGCCGTGAGATAAATAATCATAATGGAAAAGGACAGAGGAAGCAGTGAAAGTCAACACCACAGCAGGAGGGGTGAATGATCTGTGACAGAAAGTAGCTGAGAGACGGGTTGACATTCACACTGAACTTCAGCAATTAGCCACAGTCGAATTAGCCCTTTACCCTATATTGCATTATGACCAGCACACATTCGACAAAAGTCCCTAAGGTTTAACATGGTTACATTAAATAAAATAATTACATAATGATAAGGTGCACTAAATATGTATGTAGAGCATTGCAAAATTGTAAATGTTAGTAAATGCAATCTGTATCATTGTATCATTGTAAAACAGGAGGCTGTGTGGTCGAGTGGTTAAAGAAATAGGCTTGTAACCAGAAGGTCCCTGGTTCAAATCCCACCTCAACCACTGACTCACTGTGTGACCCTGAGCAAGTCACTTCACCTCCTTGTGCTCCGTCTTTCGGGTGAGACGTAATTGTAAGTGACTCTGCAGCTGATGCATAGTTCACACACCCTAGTCTCTGTAAGTCGCCTTGGATAAAGGCGTCTGCTAAATAAACAAATAATAATAATAATAATAATAATTCCGCTGCCTTCAGTGATAAATGCAAAAACAAAAAAACTCCTTCAGCTCCTACTTTAATTATGAATTTTAAGCTGTCACTCTGTGCCAGCCACTGCAAATTTTCAACATTATTGTCCATGAACCACTGTCTGGAGTCTTCTGTTGGAAAAACAGCATCTAAGATCACATGGCTTGGCGGGTCTAGAGCTCCTCAGGCTGACAGGAGGAAGCTTGACTGAGACTGATGTACATAGAATTAGGCACCACTAGAATCAGGAAGAAAACTGAAAAAAATGATTAGGCACACTACATAAAAATAAATAAATAAAGGAGACTTTCTCCTTTAACTGGAAGAGGTCACCCGACAGTCAGCGTAGGGGCTGAAAATCATCCCAGTAACAGAGAACAGACGCTCAACAGCGGCAGATAAAGGAAGAGTGTACAAAGAGTTTATGAAAGGGTATTGCTCTAAAGATGTCACATCCTTCCGAGTGTCTTCAAAAAAATGAAGGATCTCCAACTCAGCTTTGTTGTTGCATGTTGTTGAGGGAGTCATTATCTGGGAAACATCTTTGCGATCCTTGAAAACAAAGAAGTCTTCCTCTTTATTGGGTCTCCCACAAGCAAATTCAGATACAAGACCCAGCTCTTCAGCAGCATGACGCATTAGATAAGCAAAATGGGATGACAGCCAGCGCATCTTAAAAAAATGGATAGGTGATTGTGGCCAAAATTGATTCATTAACCTCGGTCTTCAGCTCAAGAAACTTCTGTAATATAGTTATGATGGCCTGCAGTAGATGGGAGCTGTGGCTAGGTTCGTGGCCTGCAATAATTTTGACACCACAGCAAAACGAGTGGTGATGAAATCACCATAGTAAAATTTTTTTTTTTTTTTTTTTTTTTTTTTACTTTGAAGGTGATCTATAGCAGTGGCCATGGGCCTCAGACTCGGCAGTGAGTAGCTACTCATTAAGGAAGTCCCATACTTCTGTCTCAGAGGAATGCAATACATCAGGCGCAGACAGCAGCTGTGCAGCTTCACTCTGACCATGTAGCAAATGCTGACATTTTTCAACATTATCCGACCCTACGCATGAGAAAAGGGAGTACGACTTTCCAAAAAAGACGCACGTTGCAAGAGTGTGAATGACGTAATTCCAATCTGTCGCACAGGGTCGGCCCTCCGACCATTAAATATTTCAGTCTGAAGTATGAACCACCCTTAACTCTACATCCCTAAATCTAGGAAGTTGGAGTTTTTCCATCAACTGGGCACCTTTCAAACGGATCAATTAGTAGGTGTCATACAAGGACTGATCAATTGACAATTCCAGAATTATTTCTGAAGCTTTTGGTCGACCAGATGCATTTCACTTAAGCAGTGCAGCGTTTTCTGTCCTTAAATCGAAATACATACTACTTTTATTTTTAATATAGAACGATTGATTTTAACTCACTTGGCCTTTGTTATTATTCTAATGAAATTAAATTTACAAATCTTTACTTTAAACTTTACTTTCATTCTCTTCAGATGTTAAGCTTCTTTTTACATCGTTTTTTTTAAAACGAATACAGTTATAAATAAAACCGAATAATAGTCTATTTTTTTCAGATACAGACCATACGGGATCAGAAAAAAATACATTTTTTTGTATACAAAATATTTGTTTAGGAAACTCTTATGTTGTGTTCTCACAGCAAAAAGTTCGAGATGGCACAGCAGCAAAGTATTTTTTGAGTATTTTGAAATTACAGAATACTCAGGCAACTGTATTTTCAATACAAAATACTTACAAAATAGTACATTAGCATTTGCATTACACATTACAAAAATCCAAATGTAATAAAAATACGCATTGCAATGACCTGTATTTTCAATACTTCCCATCCCTGCCTGTCAATTGCATGTGCTTGATAAGATTCTCTCTGGTTATGTGACTAGGGAGTAAGTATACTGATGTGGAAAATTGAAACGTGGTAGGGACATGCAGCAAATGACGTGCAACGCTAGGAGGAGCACAATTGGTCGTGTAACTGAGACTGCGTTGAGGAAAGAGTTCATTTAATTCCGTGAGTATATGACTATATAAGCATTCAAGAAACATCTCCAATTGATTTTGCTTCTATTGTATTTGGATAAAATGAATCACTTGTTATTTTCGGAGACAGAGAATTAAGAAAAGCTAGTGTACTGTAGATAAGTGTGTAGATGTGTGCTTTTATGTAGGCTATATTTCAATTCTATGTAGCTATTGATTCTGTACCTACTGGGGGCTGAAATATGCGGTGACGTCACGAAACGTTATTTCAAAATTACGTACGTTGGTTGTGAGTGGTGGCGGATACGGAGGAGGAGGAGGAGGCAGAGACTTGCGCAAGTTCTGTATTCACTATTAACCACGTACCCAGATGCGCTGCAGTCCCATAGTGCAGTGCGTTTTTCACATAGCCATCTTGTGTCGAGTGAGACGAGGAAGGGAGGCAGTTTGTGAAATTCAGTTCCCTTCAGTCTGTGAAAAAGAGAAGAGCGAAGAGTCCGGGAAAGCTGTCTTAACTGTCTTTACTATCCTTCCTAACAGCTGAGACCTCCGGCTTCCACTGAGCAGGACGTTGAAATTATACTCTGTCTACAGAATGTCGTACATGCTAATTCCCAGGTAGAAAAGTGTTATAAAAAGGAGAGTTGAGTAGAGCGGGCCCGCTTCAGACTAAAGTATCTGCTGCAGCTGGGGGATCTATATCTGCGACAGGGGCCTGCTGACAACTCGGGAGCCGGGTGATCAGCTGACAGAGCAGGCCGGCTTTTGAGAAGAAAAGAAAAGGAAGCTACGATCGGAAAGAGAAGACGTAACGGCGGAACTGCACGACTGGAGTTCAGAAGGTTGGATCATATATGTTTTTTTGAAGTCGTAAGAGCAACAGGAGGAAAGAGGAAGAAAGATGCTGTATAACCGTGTTGCTAACAGCTATACACTGTGAAATCGTTATCTATTTGTTTTTGTTTTCGTAGACTGTATATACTTTATCATAATCGGGGAGTGTGTAGTCATTTCTTTTGTGGTTCTCAAAATGTCTAAGATGCCTGCTAAAAAGAAGAGCTGTTTTCAGATCACAAGTGTCACCCAGGCTCAGGTGGCTGCTAGCAGCATCACAGACGATACTGAGAGTTTAGATGACCCGGACGAATCGAGGACTGAGGACGTCTCATCGGAAATCTTTGATGTCTCCAGGGCTACAGATTTGGAGCCAGAGGAAGTTTGCGAGAGAAGTTCATCTGAAGAAACCTTAAATAACGTTGGGGAGACCGAAGCCTCTGGTGCGATTACACCGAATATACCTCAAGATGGGCAGCCAGCGACTGGATCAGGTCCTTCAAATGGAGGTACAGCATTAAGAAGCACAGTCTTGACAGCTCATTACGGCGCTCCCAATGTTAATCCACAAATTTTGGGAATAGGAGGAACGTCAGCCCAGCCCCCTGCTGCTTCGGTTGGGGGTCTGCAACAATCTACACCAGCAGCGAGCACTGGAGGGTCTGCTAATGTGCCAGTAGTCGCGTCCCAGTCTCCTCCCCCCACTGCCGCCGCCGCTTCTACTACTACAGCTTGCAGTTCACGTTTCAGAGTCATCAAACTTGATCATGGTACAGGAGAACCCTTCAGGAGGGGCAGATGGACTTGCATGGAATTCTATGAAAGAGATTCCGAAGGCTCTATAATTACCAGGACTGTGGATAGCATAAGGCATGCTACTACTTTGGAACACAGCACAGATAGGGATAGTGGTCTTGGTACCACTGGCGGTTCTGTTGTAGGTCCTGCCGCACACTCAATGCAGGGACCTGATTCGACAGCTGATAGTTCATTTGCTGGTTTTTCCCACTTGCAACAGGCTGACCAGAGCAGCCAGTCCTCTCAGCAGCAGGGTTACGGCATAGGGCTTCAGACTGCCAGTGGAACAATGGCACATGGTGCGTTTCAGCCCCCTGTGTATTCCACTCATGGTGTTCCCGGCATCCAGAAAAATGTTGTTCCTCCGCAGCAGGCACAGGTCAGTGTGCCGCCTGCTACTGCACAAATCCCCCTTGGACACAATGGAATGAGCATGCAGCATCAAAGTGTAACAATGCAACAGGCTGGCATGCCCGTGCCTTCCCGGCATCAGCAGGTACAGAATCCACCCAGTATACCACCAGTGTCTCAGCCCCAGCAATTTGCATATCCAGTTCAGCCCCAGCAGCTCCCCCCTGCTCACCTTTTGCCAAGTCAGCCCTCTGTCCTACCTAGCTGTCAGCCGGATTACCGACAGCACCTGCCCCAGCAAAGCACCCCAGGATCAACAGCACAGACCCTCCTGGTTTCCAGTCTTCCGGTGGGCCAGACAGTCAGCCAGGGTCCCTCGCCAGTCATGACACCTGCTGCCAGTGTGGCCCTGGTGTTGGGACTGCCAGCTCAGACTGGTGAATCAGCTGGGCAAGGCACTGGAGTCATGCAAGGCAGTCAGTCAGCTCCTGCTCAGGGAGTCCTGCAGCAGCAAGGAGGAGGTGTGGTGCAGCAAGGTGTAGGAACAGCGCCTGGAGTTGTGCAACTGCAGCAGCAGGCTATGAGTCAGCATCAGGCTCCCGGGGTGGGTGGAAGCAATCAAGTCTCGGGAGGACAGAGTGGCCTCCACCCAGGGGTCCTTGGTGTCCAAAACGTGCCTGCTGTTGTGCCCAGTACTGGTATTTTGAGTGGGTCAACAAGTGTGCCTACAGCGGTGCCCAGTGTGTCCAGCACTTCTGTTACTATGCCAAATGTATCCCCAACGATAGGACAATCCAATATGATGAGTCAATCGCAGGCCTCTAGAGTTGCAAACGTAGCCCAGGCTGGAGGGTCTGGCTTGCAAGGGCTGGCCAGTGTAGCCTCAAACCTGCCCCAGTCCAATTTCAGCCAGTTCCAGGCCCAAACCCAATCTGTCATCAGCCAAGTGGATGAGAACCGAAGGAAGTCCGATGTGCTACCTCAGCCTCCTGTAATTTCTGGAAAAGATCTTATTAAGCCTTTCATTCCTGAGCCCCTGCATCTATCAGCAGCCACCCCCATGAACAGCATAACAACAACAGTATTTGGCATACCCATTACCATTGATGGGGATGAAGACAGGTACGTGTGCTTTTTATTTTAGATTTCATGAAATCAATAGACATTGCACTGTTCAAAGCAGTAAGCTGATCACAAACTTTAAATACTAATATTCTAGCTGCAAAATAAGATAACCTTTTAAATGTAGAGACACATAGCAATTGTCAATTTTTTATTTATGTTCTGGAAACAAGTGTTATGAAGTTGCATTGCAGTGAATTAAAAAAATGACCAACACACAGTTAATTCCCAGTTCTGAAAAGGGGGTGTGTCCGATTTCAATCCAGCACTGCTTCCGTTGCTTTGATAATGCCCATCAATGTATAAAGTTACTGTGTAATTAATGGAGACTTAAATCAACAATCTGAGCATAAACTATAATAGGGAAGGTTACCAATACTGTTGTAGCTGATTTATAATTCCTAGGAACACACAATATAAGTTTATGTCCTTTAAGTTTGAGGGGAGGAAGACCAGGGATTTAAGAACAGTATTGCATTTTAGCGCTATATTGTATATACATGATACTGATACATTGATACTGGTTATTGCTGGATACCAACTTTAGTAGCAATGCAGCCATTCACTCTTGGCACACATTGCAAAAATAAATTGAGCACTTAGTGTTTTTCATTAGTTCTACCAAATGCTGGAGCAAAATCTGCTACATAAAACTACCCCCCTATGCTCTTTACTGTTCACATCAGCAAAAACCTTTGCAAATGGCTCTTAAAAATGTTACTGCTGAAAAGAATAGTTTTGCTGCCCAGCTGAGTCATTTTAAAATGCTATTTATTAAAAACAAAAAAACAAACAAACAAAAACATTATATTCCTTTATTCAAACAACTGAGACCTTTCTGGAGACCAGAAGTATTGATTGTTGGGCCACATTTATGAATGAGGGCTGAACAGAATAGGAAGTGTGCTTGAAAGAACCATTTTGACTAGTTCAGAGAGGTGAAGGGTTAAGTTCACTTATCAGAACTTGCTTTCAGATTCTTTTAAAATACTCCCAGGATCTAAGACTTTGTGAACTTTTTAGGCCTACAGTGCTTGTGAAACATTAGTCTCTTGAGTGCTGAGTGATCATCACCAAGGGCCTACAGATCACTGCCCTAAGCTAATTCTTGAGAGGCGCAGATTAACAGTTACATTGATGTTTAATGTACATTGTTTTGTACAATGCCATGGGCGGGAGTTTCAAAATAATATAATTAAGAGTAAGAACGGTTGACTGTTGGTAATTCCCCAAGTCAGTAAGACATGATTTGAAAGATGGTGGTGTATTCCATTTGGGGTTGGGTGGGGTGGGGGGTAACCTAATGTTAACCCGACAGTTGCCTCTAAGCTCAAGTCTCACTGCTAACCCCAAGAACAAACAGGATTTGCAGTTCTATGAACCAATATATCAATCTACCCTACCCCTAAAGCTCAATGGACAGGAATACAAATGTCGCAATAATCCACAACTATTATTTAACTGCAGCCTGACAAGCGAAAATGGAATGGTTTAACAGCAGTCTGTTATCGGGCAATGAGCAGTGTCTGTAGTGTGGCTTGATGGGGACAGATTAGGAAAACTGAACGTTCTAACTAGACACTTCTGGTTGTTAACTGATATTGTTCCATTGAATGAATAGTCCTCTTCCTATTGGTTGTTAACTGATATTGTTCCATTGAATGAATAGTCCTCTTCCTAGTATTGTAATACCCAAGAATTGGAATGATCATTTTTTTCTAAAATAGTTGTTGGTGAATACGGCGCAAATTGTAAATGTTATTTTAAAAAGCCACTTTAGTCTTGAGTGTATTAAAACAGGCTAAGAAATACATTGAGAAGGAAAAAAGCCTGTTTATCTGGAGTTGAAGTATTTGCTTTGGTTTTAGTGTTTTCTTAGTGTATTGGTGTACCTAGTTTGTTTAAACGGCCTGTTAGCTGGCAGCCCCTATATTGGTGGAGCCTTGCTGGGCATGTTGGAATGGAGACAAGAACACAGCTCATTTTTCCAGAGATAGCTGACCTGCATGAACCATGCAGGCTGCATTCCAGAAACTCTATGAATGGCTGTGATTGTGAAGTGTCGGCCACAGCAGCAACTCATTCTCAACACTTGATTGTGGGGGCTCTGCCCTGGGTGTCTTTTACTGTTCTGTTAATGAGCTGTTGAGACAACAGTGTTAATTATGGCTGTTCATTAATGTAGTCTGTCTTTCTAGTGCTTTTTTTTTTTAAGAAATAAAATGTGATGCAGAAGATCCCAATGAACAAATCCTATTCATAGACAAATGACTGCTTCTGTCTAGTTCACAAATATAATAATGTACAGTATCACTTTCGCAAAATACAGAGAATCTTTGCTTTAATGCTGGTATTACTCTCGACAAGAGGCGGAGACTTCAGAATTCCTATTTGTTTTAACATTTTCCAAGAACTGGGGGTTATTGCATTCAGTATAGGGCCCCAAAACTCTGGAATGACCTACCTAGCTCTGTAAGGGAAGCCCCAGCTGTCACTGCTTTTAAAACAAGATTAAAAACACAAAATTATGTTCCTTTTATTCTCTGCCTTGTTTTACTGTTCTATGTTTTTCTTTTGGTTTTTATTGCTTTTTTGCATTCTCTTAATATTTGTTAATGTTTTTATTCATATGAAGCGCTTTGTGACAATTTTTATTGTGAAAGGCGCTCTATTAAAACTAGATTATTTTTATTGCTGAAAAGTACTGTATAGTGCATCAAGTAAACCTTTTTTTTAATGTTAGTTTATATAAATAAGTATTGGTTTTCCTAAAGTTACATTATATTATGATTTTATTTATAATTGTTCAATTTTATTAAATATATTTAATTGTAGTCTTTAATTGATACTTAATTTTGTTGTGCTAATTGATGTTAAACATAATCCTTGCACAGTGTAACCCTAAATTTTGCACTTAACTTTTTGCCATGGACGGTCATTAGTAGAACTAAGCTGTTCCTCATAAGTCTGGTAAAAGTGGGTTAAGTCATTTGGAAATTTGATGATTTATAAAGAACGAATTTCCTACTGTAAGGTTTGTTCCTTTTAAGTTTTTTTGCAGCTACAAACTGCCTGTACCAAAAGAGGAAGTACATTCTTGTGTATCATTTGTCACTGCTGTAAGTGACAGCAAAAAGGAAATCTATAATAAGTGCACTACATAGTGTATGTACGTTCAGTTTTGTATGACACAAAACCCAAATTGTAAAAGTAGATTCATCTCAACCATTTGGACATATATATATTATTATGCATATATATATATATTACAAATTACATTGAAATAGCACAGTGTTTGTATGACAAGTGGCTTCAAGAAACACACGTCATGGGATGCATGAAAACTATTTTTGCACCTCTCAGCCACTGTACACGAGCGTGATTTTAAATGTATAAAAGTGCTGCATTTCATGCCACTTCACTTGCTAGCTACCGTTATCACTTGGGGGGGAAAATGACTACCTATAAGTTAATCTGAGCAGATAGTACTGCAATGACTACTGCAGAATGTAGGGTCTAGTTACTGCATTTTTTCTCCAATATTAAGTGCCTTTTTATTAAATTTAGAATAAATCAAATTATTTAGGCTTTTATTTACGTTGTTTGTCATTAATTATTAATGAAAACATTTAAATCTATTTTGAAATGTTATAGTTCAGCTTGTGTTGAAAAGGAAAGCTAATAAAGTCTACATTTTGATTTTTGTTTTTAATTTACAATGTTCCTAGTTTGTTTTTATTACTTTGTACCCCTTTTTTTCTGAAAGCACTTTAATTAAAACAGTTTAGAAAGGTTTTTTGTCACATTTTTTCATGCATTTCTAGCTTCATCAATGCTGTCAATGTATCAAACACTTGTAGTATAAAAAACAAACCAACTAACAAATTAGAGATTTTTAAAACCGAAAAATCCAAAATCAGGAAAAAATTAATCAGAAAATTCAAAATAATAAAACGTATTTCATAGGGCCCTAAATATGTATTATTGACTTGCCTGTGTTCTAAGTAACACGTTTAGTAACTTATTTATTTTTTAAAGATTTTTAAAGTGATCAAAAAAACAAATAGTGGTGCAGCGAGAGAGAATGTGACTGTGTATTTATCTGCAGCATTGTCACACAGTTAAAGTAAGTGATAGAAGAATTGTGGGAAACCACTGATATCCAGGTAAAAGTCATTGAATACCAGGCCAGTTCAGTTTTTAAAGTTCTCTCAATGCGAGTAGACTTCTGGAAATGCAAATGCTATATTGTCTATGTAAGGTAATGGCTGCTGATACAGAAATACAGGATTCCAGTTTTCCTTTGATGAATAACTATAATCCGATCACTTGCTACCACTTGTCCCAAGAATTAATTAGCTCACCGCAAATAATGTATAGAGAGCAATAATTACATTTTAGTCTGAAAATGGCAGTTTGGCTGTTGGAGGTTTAAAAGCCTGAAGTATGTGTCATGACATATTTGAGATGAAGTGTGTCTTGGTATAACCTGGAGGAGGGCAAGCCTGTTGATTTAACGTAAGGTCTCTGACTTCATGCTTCTGCACCCTAACCTGGGTGGTCAAATGGCTGCACTGGCTTTTCGTTAATGATTGGCTTTAAACAAGGAAAGCTGACATTACAAAAGTAAATACAAACATTTAATAAGATTGTTGTAAAATATTTAGAAAGAAAAAAGACCTGTGGCAATCCAGATCAGCAAAACCAGATTTGTAGTCATTTAAAATGGTGGTTTTCAGTTGAAAGTGCTCTGTGCTCTTAGGTTTGTACCCATAACTACTTGTATATGGTTGAGTCAGTGCCACTATAATGTAGAATTAGGACTGGTACATTCACTTTAAAACCACAATGCTGGAAAATGATTTTACTTCTATAGATTGGATGTCCATTCACTAGTCAGTGTGACTTTCTTCCAAGAAATATGCTGCATAGTCAAAGAAAAGTACATAAATACAAAATGGTTGCGTTAATTACACACCTAAATGTAATGCTTACTCCAGGCACTGAGCTACAATATAAGGACTGGTTTATTTAGTGCGGTATTTATAAGCTACTAGGGATGCTTCATAGATAGATAGACAGATAGGGATATAGATATAGATATACATATACATATAGATAGATAGATAGAGAGAGATTGAGATATTTAGATATATATATACAGTAGATATATTGACTTTTTTCCACTCCCCTTTGAAGCTGTTATATTTAAATTCCCTTTCATGTGCACTAGTCGTTTGCTTGTTTCTTCAAGTGCAACATGCAATTAATAAGTAAAGGAGTAGAGATTCATGTGATCAATTGCAAGGATTAACTGACATCATTCTGCAGGCCAGACCAAGAGCTTGAAAAATAGGAGTGCCTCCACTGGATTCTTGATTATTTTTCTGTTTTGTTTTAACCTATTGTAGCAGTCTCATGAATTCAACAAATGTATTACCAAGTGCTAGTGTTTCTATGTAAACAAGAAGTGGAAGGTATGTGCTGAAAAGTTTAACTCAAGCATGAAATCATCCCAACCATATACATTCATGTTGGTAATGTGTGGTCTCCATAAATGAAAGGAGTGATAACTAAGGATTTGAAATCCATGGTACTTAAAATTTAAAAAATAAAATAAAAACATGAAAATGCACATATTGGTGGTAGACCATTGAATGAACTTATCTGCAGTGTTGTATTCAGTACTACTGCATGTAAAATGTATTTTAAAAAAACAAACGCTAAGTTACTGAACAGTTAATTTCCATTCTGCGGGTTGCACAGCACCTTCAAGTAGTGCTGGAATAAATCATGCATACCCTTTGATATGTTTGATATGCAAGTCCGACCACAGCCAGTGGTAACCTCTAGCGAACATCAGCTTTGCACATTGGAGAGAAACAGTACGCTGTGAAATAGGAGGTTGATTTAAGATACTTTAAGTAAAAGATTATCTTATTTGTCAAATGTATCAAGTTGGCCCACTGTATTGTCTGTGAGATTCCACCACGGTCCTGTATGTAAGTTAACTTTTTTATGCAATATAAACTGTTGTGTATACTATATATCCTGTTTTGCTGCTCACCCAGTACAAATATGAGAAATGAGATGGTGGTTTGAGTCAGAGGAAAATGTAAGGCAAGCACATACAGTATTAGTAATTGGTTTCCACTGACACTTCCTTCCCAACTAATTGCTTCAAACTCATATTCATCATTAAGGATATAGCTTTGTTTACCATTTCAAGCAATTCATTATATGCAGGTATTTCTTTTATATAGATATAGATCAATAGCAGTGCATCTGCAAGCAGGCGAATGTCTTGGTTTGTCTTGTAAATAAATGATTTCGGAAGGAATACACCAGTAAATCTAAAACTGAATTTGTAGGAATGAATGCATGTTATGCCAAATACTTTGAAAAGTATTCATGAATGACTAACTGGAATGTTGCCAGTGAGCTGACAAACACAGAGCTGGAATTTTAAAGTGGCATGGCAAGCAGTTTTATTGTTTGAAATGAACCAATAAATTATGCTGGGTAAAGTTTCAAACTCTTAGCAGGTTGATGGAGAAAAATTGAGGACAAACAGTTTGGTTACTTTTGTAACTGACAATCGGGTATGAAATGGTAGTTCTTTCTAACTGTAACAAATTAGTAGTTTGAATTGTGCAGTCCTACAGTACTGTGATAATGAAGTCAGTGTTGAAATTTTTTTTTTTTTTTTTTTAAATCTGATAACATTTACAGGCTTGCGGATGTATTGTATGTCAAAGCGGAACTATTTCCTGTCTACATACCTAATACAACATTTCCTCTTCCTGTCCACATCTTGAATGCTGTTGCATATTTATCATTTTAGCACTTCTTCCTGTAGGATGAGTGATACTTGGCCTAGCATTGGTAAGGGGTGGTGGGGCAGTGCATATGCTTAACATTCTTGAAACACTAAGGGTACAGTATGTGAGGTATACTGTAGCTGCTTTGAGCTGCTTTAAGGGTACAGTATGTGGGGTATACTGTAGCTGCTTTGAATTGAGCAGTATGACAATTCAAATATGTTTAAGTAAAATTTGATGGGTGGGCCATGGGTTCATAGCTTAAAAAAAAATAAATATAATGCCCCATTATACCCTCACAGGGGTTGCTTATACCTGGATGATCTCAAAGTATATGCAGGCTGTCTCTCTGTCCACAAGGTATTTTTGTCATTTGTAGTGAATGGAAACATCTATTTTTGTATCCGAATACATGTCAAAAGATGTTTGTTCGGATATTTGTCCCAACACTAATTTAAACACAACCCTAAACCAGTTAAATATGTAATATGTTTTGGTTTTTTTTAAGTGCTTCTAAAGATATAGTATTGTAGAAAAAGCACAGTACAGTGTTGGGCTATGAGGTAATGGTCCACTGTGACAGCAACAAGAATGGTTGAGTCCCAAAATCTGCTTTTAGTTAAGAAATTTGAACATTCATAAATCAGCTCTAACTTTACTGGGTAAAGCTAACTTTCAACCCCACTGTGCAGTTCGAGCAAGCCAAGCCCAGAATCGAGGGGAGGTTATTATATAAAGAACTTTGCATGCAAAGACTGAACTAGGAAAAAAAGGTCTATAAAAATGTTTGTTCTTTTCTATTTTTTTAAATTGTAAGGCTTATGTAAGGCTTTTGTGTAAAGGGGGAAAAGTGCATGTTTTTTAAAAAGACTTGTACTAGATTATTTTGTGTGATTTTCTTCACTTCCCTCTTTCTTTCTATTTTGGTTCTTGACTATGCAGGAATCCATCAACTGCTTTCTACCAAGCATTTCCTTGCAACAAGTTACAGAATTCAAAGAAGCCCTGTAATAGGTATGAGTGTGTATTGTAGTGTGTGTAGAAGAGGACTTGATTCTGAGTGTGCATGGAAAGCATGGCATTCAGAGTATCTCACCTTGCTGTCTCAATAGACAGCTTTTTATTTTGTTACTGACCTTTTTATTAATATTGAATGAGCAACAGGTAAACATCTGTGTTGAGCCATCTTGAACGCACTAATGCAGCTAATATACACATCACCAATAATAAATTAGCTAATATACTGCTGACAATGACTCATGGTAACTTGGTAAAATAAATTGTAGTCGGTGAACATCTGGTTAAATAACTTTTCAATACATTAGGCATGTACTTTTTACTGGAACTAGAAGTGATTTTATTTCTTAATACTAATATTGTATTAGCCAGTCAGAAATAATTGGATTTATCTAATTACCTAATGATTAGCCTCAGGGCTGCTTAAGGGAGTGTTTAGCTTAGTGACTTTCCAGGGCCTTTGTATTTAGAAAAGTGTTAAAACACTGAGGAAATTACCTTGTTTAATAAAACCATGTGTGATGACCTGCTGACATTAAATTTTCATTGATCCAATTTGTGCTTTTTACAATGAATTTGATTGGAATTAATAGCATGGATCTGTACATGATTTTGCAAGTTTTCTTGTTTAGACGAGATAACTTAGTTTTTAACTCCAGGTTAAGAAATGGTGTACTGTGTCCATGTGTTAAATATAAATAAATATAGTGGTCCAGGATTCTGGGCTGTGTCTTTGAATCAAGCACAAGCAATCCTTTAAACCCCTTTAAAATCTGTTGGATTCTAGTGATTGTTCTTGTATGGAAACTCAGTAGAGATCAGCCTGTACTGCATGTAGAGCATGAAGTCACTGCGGCTGCCTCGGAAACCTCCAGGGAGAGAAAGTGTCTTCGTAATGAATGACTGTTCGGGGTTTGAAGCATTCGAGAGCACCACACAAAAGAATCGTAGTTCGATATATTCTTTTACAGAAGATTGTGTTCTTAAAAGTAAAACAATCAATCCAGTTTTAGGCTCAAATTATTTTCGTTGTGTAGTTCATTAGACAAGTGTATAAAAACTTGTAGGAGGTTAAGATCTATGAAAGATTACTGCAAAAAAAAAACAACAATTGCATACAGGAAGCTGAGGTTGACCATTTCTGTCATTGTTCTCAATGAACACATAAAGGATGTTTAGAAATAGGTTTACTTTGCTATCGCACACCATTTTGTCCTTTTGGATCATTGATTTTTGTTTTTGGGAGAAGATTTATTATTATTATAATATCTTTTAAGATCTGTGTTTCAGGGGCTGCTTGTTTAACTATGTAAAACATCTGTAGCCCATCTCTCAATGAGGCAGGATGTTTGTCATTAACTGCTTGAATGTGCACATAAACTACATGCTTCAAAGGTACTACAATACAGTATCTGAAAATGGTTTGTTTGCAGGTTAGAATGAAAGAAGTCAAACTGGTACCGTACCACATCTAGATATAGGCACGCACAGTGATCCAGAGCTATAAAAAGATATACTTAAACGTGACCTCAATCTTTACTGCTCCCCCAGTCATTGTAACCACACTTGCTAATAGAGGTCTGGGTTAACACCAAAAAACTGCAAGTGCCTTTTATATGTGGTTTTTTTGGACAAGTCTCTCGAAATAATTTACTACCGAACCAACATCAAGTGACAATGAGATTGGGTTGAGCAGTACTGTGGCTGAATCTTGAAACACTAAAGGAATTTAATTACATTTTTGGAAATCTAATCCTAATTAGTCTCACCATAATGACGGAATGTATAAGTGATGTGATTTTTCGAACTAATGCTTACCTAATACTACTACTTGACATTTATCAAACCAGTATTTAGATGGCAGCAATGTTTTTATTTATTCGTGACTGGGAAGCATTTAGCAGTTTCTATTCAATTAATCAGCATGTCAGTTGCTATGAATTGCTTATGATGTGTGCTCGTTAACATAGCTCCACTGTGTTGCGTTTCCTTGCACATGATCTGTGAATGGTAATGAGATACTGTGTTGTGTAACAAGTTATGTTTAAAAAGGGTAGGATTTAAAATACCAAAAATAAATAAATAAATCCAAGCTGATATTTAGTTTTTCAGATATTGCTTTTATAGTTTGAGCCTTGCCAAACCTCATTAGAGGCACCTGTTTAGGCACCTTTGTGTTGCCAACTTTTGCTGTTACTGACTCATCGTGTGTTGTATTAACCTGCACCCTAAGGCAAACCTAAAGGTTTGTCATTTTCCTTGCCAGTAATGTAGAAAAATTGATGTGCACCAGCAAAGAGATAGGTTAAGTCATTGACGACTTTATTGCATTACAGCAAAAGATCTGAACGAACACTTAACCCCCCCAGCTGTTGCCACAATGGGAAGATTGTGGAATAGCCTGCAAAAAGCCTACACCCTTTCACCAAACATGCATTTTTCCCAGCAAATTAAAAAAAGTTTTGTTTAACTCAAAGATCTTAACTCTGGAAGAAAAATCAATATTAATTGTATTGAAGCAGTAACTTAATTAACCTGGCAAAGAATGGCAATTCATCAAGTATATCTAAAACACACCTTAATCTGACAGTCCTCACCTGAGGCAAGAGACTGAAACAGTTAATTAATCATAGCACTTACTTTTTTATGTCAGGTGTGGCCTACCATCTCTGCATTTCAGCATTCATTATGAATTGCTTGTTCTACCAGCGCACTGTGGATGACTAGAGAGAAAATCCATGTCTCATGCCTTTTTATGAGCCAAAAAACGAATTGCTGAAAAAAAAACAGTACTTTCTTGTGCTATTTGTATTCTGCAATTCTTTTCTTTATTTTTTTTTATTATAAATGAGAATGTTTTTGTACAAGGGTAATATCTAGTGTAACTGAAATACAAGGTTAATGTGAAACAGAAAAAGTCCTGGTGTTTTCTTAATTATTATTCATTCCAGTGCAGTTATGCTTTAAGAACAAAATATTGTATATAAACATGATACATAAATATTATGCCCTCAACTGTATAACAAACTGAAAGAGTAACTAATTCATTTAAGGTGATTAAACACACGCACACGTATCTGAATCTAAAATCGATTAGTTACACTATGTCCCGAGGTACAGTGCTAATTCTAGGTGTAAAATACATGGCTTTTTATGTAAAATGCCTCCTCTGATTAGATTGTATGTTTATCAAGACTTCTGCATTGGCTAACAGTGGTTGTGTTTAAAATCCATTAGAGTCCAGCTTTAAACCGTTTCTAGTAAAGTATAAGCTATGTGTCCCACTGCTAATGGGTCGGTGTTTCCTGCACAACAGTGGCATCTGGAAAAGAAAAATTGACCTTCCCATTTAGTCATTATCTTTTCAATAGGAAGATTTTGAAAAGGAAACAAAATTGTACTCTAAAATTGTATGGAAGTAAATAGAAGGTGAGTGAGCTCAATCGCACGCAGATTCAGCAAGTCAGACCTGAGGCAGATGGGGAACTGAAATCCAATAGATGATGCAGATGACACCCGCCCCCCCCCCCCCCCCCAAAAAAAAAATCCTTGCTTAAAACCTTTACACAGAAACAGGCTGGACTATCGATAGGGTTCAAACAATATGGGGTTTGCTTTTACCCTCAAGTGGCACAAACCAACACAGATAAAGTAAGAAAATGATTAAATCATGCTTTTGTTTAATTTGTTACTATATGCACAAACGGATGTAAATTTAATCAGTATATGTTAAACCTTTACTATAAATGTTGCACACAGCTCCACATGCATTACTGCGGCATTTTTTTACCCTTTAATAATGTCGATGCATCAGGTTTTTTGGAAACGATATATTGATGGTGAAAAATTAGGCATCGCCCCAGAGGCTTATTGAAATAAATCAATTTTAACAATTCAGCACTTTGTAAGTGTGTAGGAAATGGGTAAGTGTAAATACCATTGCATAATTAACAACAACAGAATTAACTTTAGTACTCTGGACTTTTAATCAAGGACCATTTTTCCTTATCTCCATGTGAACGTCTTCACCACCACAAAAGGTCAGATTAATTTTGCACAAATTAACGGCTCCTGTAAATACCTTTGTCTCTTCTGGCCAGGACTGGTCATTAGGTTATGGGGTAAAACCGTGGGAAATGAAACCAGGGACTTCACAATCGTTAAAATAGGTCGCATATGTGTTACTGAGGGTAAGAATAGTGCCTTCCCCTTAACTCTGATGCGGATCTATTTAACCAAATTTGTTAAAGTTCAAGTAGTGAATGGTAACGTTTTGCGATTGTTTAAAACTCTAATAACCTATATTTCATGCCAGGGTTGCACTTCAGTCACGTAGGCTGCTGCCTCTAGCAACGATGTGGAAATGTTGTATTTTGATTGATTGGATTGTTATTGTTAAGCACCCCTAAATGTTTGAGAAGCTCCATTTAAATATAGTAGTAGTTCGTTTCAATTGCTTTATTGTACCATTATCATTTTTCCGTGTCTTTTTCGATCAGATTTATCAACAATCCTATCTGTCTTTCTGGTCTTAACTCAGCTCTCCTCTTGGTATCTCTAAACATGCAAATACAAATAGCATGCCTAACCTATCCCCATATTTGTAGCGTGTGTGACGGTATGATTTGGCTCTCAAGTTACTAGAACATTACATATACTGCAAACCAGGCGTTGTGCGTGCGTATTGAGGAATCGCTTGTGCTTCTGTGAACAAAACTAGTTCAATCAGATACTTTGCAGACTTTGGTCCGGAGTTTTCAGCCATGCACAGCACAGTGGAAACCCCTGGAATGCTCAGTTCGCTTGGGTCGTCTCAGTATTCGAGCGGCTTAACACATTACCGTGGACGCTCCAGGTAATTGTAACATTTACTTTAAAAAAACGTTTACTTTTCGCATTGTTTGCAGTTGGTGTATAATGTTATGCTTGCAAAGAATTAACATAACGATAACAGTTGTTTTATAAGTATTGCATTTTTGCTACCGCTCGATTCAAGTAAATTGATTGTATATATGTGACCGTCATGCAGTGCTCAAGTGTCACGTCTCTGAAGAGTCTAACCTCTTCTGAAATGTCTGGTACGCCTTAGAGATAACTTCACGTATTTATGGTTTTAGATTAGAATCTGGCAGCAGGAAACATGATGAAATAGTGGATTTTTATTTTTGTTTCACAATTCTGATTTACAAAAAAAAATTGGGGCGTTTCAATTTTAAGAGCTGATCTGGCGTTCCTCATTTGATTTGCGTGAAAACAATATATACCACAACGTACAGTCATCAGATTGCATTACTGTGATCCCTTTGCAACGGTAAAGGGATTCTGCATACTACAGCGAATCGACTGTAACAGTTACCGTAGTTGGCAAGTTACAATCAGACGTAAGAGTATACTAAATCAAATCTTAACATGGTCAAGCATTTCAGGCAGCGGGAAGCATTACATACAGAGACGCCCAGAGCGCTGACAACTGTGTTGCGCACATTGCAATGCATGGCTCTTTTGGTTGGAAGTAGTCCAGTAAGTAAAAACAGTAATAGATAACAGTAATTTGCAATGCTTTTTTTCTCAATTTAAATCTGGCCCTTCAAGGACTCCGTATTAACTGCTGCATTACAACTTCCGCGCAGCTCCCGAGTGGGGCTTGGCTGGTCTGAGCTTATTGTTGCTGTGCTTGCTGGCTGATGTATTAGAGGGAGAGAAAATACTGGGCGTTTGGACGTCGAATAAAATAAAAATACACAAACACCCGGGCCCTTGCAAAAACGAAATCGGTTGGTTTTTATTTTATTGTATTATTTTATTTGACCAATATATAAGAATGCAAAAATAAAAAATAAAAAACTGGGGAAAATCAATGCAGAATTTGTATTTGCTTAAGGCCTGGGACCTCTTTTTTTTATTGTTTTATTAATAAAATCGTTAAGTATTCTTTTATTTGAATACAATTAAAGTAGGCAGTGAAACATGGCGTATTTCTGAAATATACACGTATTTCTGAATAATACAGTCCTGTACGTTTGTTAATGTTACCATACGTAAATACCAATATGTGTACCAATAAAAAGAGTATGGTGCAAAACAAGATAATGCAGAAGATGGTTATCAAAAGTGGGGGTGACTTGTTTCAACACATCCTTATTTTTCCAAAGCTTAGTGAGTGGGCAGAATAAAATGTATTTCAAGGTACGTGTAAGAAAGCCTTGTTGTCTCTCCTTCTGATTTGTTACAAATCCCCATGGCATTCCAGCATATTGGTCAACACAGTCTAGGCAGGTTTGTGTATGCTGCTTTGTTCCTAAACATTAATCACTTGCCGGAATGCTAAAGGTGTTTTTTTTTTCAGCTTCATATATCTTTCAGACTAACACTGTAGATAAGTTTTTGTCGCCATTCTCTGACCTGATGCAACCATGGTTCGATGACATTACATTTATGTTGGTATGTGTTTGTCAAGTGTTTTTGCATAAACACAAATTGAAAAAGTTGACTAACAGATATGGAACTAGAAACTGGCATCAGTTTGTAGTAAGTTCATAAGAAGCTGATCGTGAACAATTTGGAGTTTGCATATCTATGCTTTTGGGAGAGGGCTGACGCTGGAACCTGGAAGGAAGCTGATTCCATAGTTTGTCAGGAAGTTTCTTGTAAGGGCTTGTAGAACAATTCATGTCCTGGCCGAGGAATGCATCTCATGAAATTCCCTCCCTTTCGCAGAACTGTAATCGTGTATGTATATTTTATATATATATATATATATATATATATATATATATATATTATATATATTATATATATATATATATATATATATATATATATATATATAATGTTACAAAGTCCCCCATAAGCACAAAAAAGACTGGTACATTTCATATTTGCCATTTGTTCATCTGATGCTCATGTTTGTTTTTGTTTTACAGTACGTCTGGAGCAAGTGTTGTAGCCATCGATAACAAAATAGAGCAGGCAATGGTAAGTAAAAACAATTACACAATACTGTATACTCTTGAATCTATTTGGAAGGGAAATGGTTTCCTACTGTAATCCATCCACAAGCAATCGCTTTAAATGCTTCTGTGTTTTAGTTCCACTAGTTGATACAATAGTTAAAAAAAGGAATACTACAGTATACAATGAAAAGGTATTTTCTGATGTATGGGCTACAATTAAATGCTGCATAATTTAAACAACTTAATACGATTGTACTGATGGTATTGGGTTATTATATTAGAGTATTATGTGGATAATGTACTTGGTTTGCTGAAGATTTATACCAGGTTAATAGTCTGTTAGATTGTGATGATATTGTTTCTTGTTTGCTGACTGAATTTTACATTTTTGTTTAAATATAGGATTTGGTTAAAAGCCATTTAATGTATGCAGTCAGAGAGGAAGTCGAAGTGCTGAAGGAGCAGATTAAGGAGTTGTATGAGAGGAACTCTGTACTGGAACGAGAGAATGCACTTTTAAAGTCCCTTGCTAATAATGACCAGTTATCCCAGCTTCCTGTTCAACTGACCAGTCCCAGCAGCACTTCTCCCCCGCAGCAACAGCTAACAGCAGCACCTACAGAGGGCGGCTCCCAGCCAACGCTTCTTCCACAGCAGCCTAATATCTCCTCTGCGTGAAGCTTCTAATCTTCATAGAAAAAAAAAGAATAAAGAAGTCTTTATCGTGTTTGCCACAGTGTTCTTGCCAGTCTACAAGTGAAGAGGCGTGCTTCAGTGTGTGTGCTGTTTGGCCTTCCCAGTATTAGACAATCATCCTGCAAGAGCTTTCTTTAACTTGACATCTCATGCAAAGCCAGTGGAGTCCAGGTTGTGTCAGCAATGCACAAGGCAATTGCTAGGAGGGTTCATGTCGGATTGAGGCAACTACTGTATATACAGTGTTGTAGATGGGGTACTTCAAATAATTGAGGCTTACCGTGTGATTTTCTTGAAAACCAAGGGGGTCGATTTTAGCCTTGCTGTTTCATGTTGTAAGAAGTGCGAGTCTGTTTTAAGAGCCACCATACTTCAACATGAGTAACTAACATACATTAGTTCAGTTTAACTGTTTGCATTTATTTATTACAGGGCTGCTATTTTCATAATGTAAATGAACAATGTCACCAGAATCAGTTTAATTGAGCGTTTTTGAAATGTAAAATAATTGGTAATACAGCTAATGGGTGGAATTACAGAAAATAGTTAAATATATTGGCAATAATAAAGAAAATCCTGGCATAGTGCTAACACTAATGGCAATTTTACTTTAGGATTGTTTATTTAGTTGAGACCCAGTTTGAATGTAAATTTTGTACAGAGTGTAAAGTATAAAGAACGTAGCAAGTTGTACAGATAGACACCAGTTCTCGTGATTATAAAACCTTTAAAGAATTTTTGGTGGGCTATTTTGATGAAGAAAACTTTGCTCATTTCTATTGCTAGTTTCTTTATCTAAGAAAGAAAAAATGATTGCCATAATTCCTTCTTTTATTATTATTATTATTATTTTAGAAGAGATTTCTTTTTGTGCATTTCTGTGTGTGTGTGGGAGGGGGGGAGGGAAGCTGTGAAATTGTCCAACCTACTTTGTAACCAAAGATGCAAAGCTGTGTACTTAAGTTTTATTTTGTAATGCACACACTCTATGTATTTTTAGTTTTTAGTTACCTTCTCCTTCACAAGAAATCTTTTGTTGCTGTTTAGCATGTCCTGCATGATCTGTAATCTTCAAACCACTTTCTTACCTCATGTTTTTATTCAGCACTCTTATTGTAACATAAATTAGTCTGTGAACAATGTCAATGGAAAAAAATCAGAACGAAGAGCTGGTGTTGATGGAGAAAATCTAGTGTTGTGCACACTAGTTAGAAAAATGAAGTGAGCCATCTTTTGTTCATTTAAATGGTGTTATGAATTTCATATGCAGAAAGTTTTGTTACATTGCAGAATTTAATGTATTTAATAAATGCAACATTCAGATCCCAAGTGTAGTGTACACTGAGTATTTAAATTACAATTGTACATTTCTTAAATACAATTTGAAAAAAAGCTAAATGTAATAAATGTCATTTTTCCATCTGTGCATTTAAATATGCACACACCACCCACCCCTTGGATTTTTAAAAAAATGTTTTTGGTGTTGAATCACACATGAATCATTTGTCTTACTCAGTCATAGGTGCCTTATATGAACCAACAAAATATAGGTCTGCAGTTCTGTGGAATGTATTACAAAAGCTGATGAAAAGCTCACCTGCCTAGCATATAGGTTGTTCTATGTATCATTGCATATTGTGGTATGGGTTCTCTTGTTAGTCAGTGTTGTACTGTTTGTAGACCAAATCAAACCATTCTTGTGTTTTGTGCACATTTTAGTTGTTTTACATCACACTTCATTTAAAAAAAAAAAAAAATACAAAAGTCTACATGCATAAATAAATGTAAATAACTTATTTTGTGCAAAATGCCTGCATTTAAGACCATGGTTCTGTTTACCTTTTCATTCCAAATGATTTTATTTTTTGTTTTATTTTTTTTTATTTTTTTATTAGGTTTAACGTACACTTTGGACCTGCTGGAGCCTGACAGTCATAGATATCCACAGACATGATACATTACACTATGTAACACAATTTTTGTTCCTGGGTAGTAAGTGTTATTTCCTAATTGCTTATGCCTCAAAAGTATAGAACATGGCTATTATTCCCCACAAACTTTGCTTTTGTGACCAGAAAGTGATATTTTGAAATTTACCTATTTCCAATGAGAAAACGGGTGAATTTGTGTCTTTTCGTTCACATAGTCAGAAAAAAACAACATATGAATCCAAATTAACATGTATTTATACTAAAGTAATACAAAAATGACTACAAAAGTTTTAGAAGTGAGTAGTTTTTTGAGATTTACGCTTATACTGTAAATCACTTTCACGAATCAGCCCCCAAATGTAGTCTCCCATCATGTTCTCATTATACTGTCCTTGGTAGCGGCGTTCAAAGTCCAGTATATCCTGGTGGAAGCGCTTGCCTTGTTCCTCCGAGTACGCTCCTATGTTCTCCTTGAATTTATCAAGATGAGCATCAAGGATATGGACTTTGAGGGACATCCTACAGCCCATTGTGCCGTAGTTCTTCACCAGAGTCTCAACCAGTTCCACATAGTTTTCGGCCTTGTGATTGCCCAGGAAGCCCCGAACCACTGCGACAAAGCTGTTCCAAGCCGCTTTCTCCTTACTAGTGAGCTTCTTGGGGAATTCAATGCACTCCAGGATCTTCTTTATCTGTGGTCCGACGAAGACACCGGCTTTGACCTTTGCCTCAGACAGCTTAGGGAAGAAGTCTTGAAGGTACTTGAAGGCTGCCAACTCCTTATCTAGAGCTCTGACAAATTGTTTCATAAGGCCCAATTTGGTCTCCAGTGGTGGCATCAGCACCTTCCGGGGGTCCACCAGTGGCTCCCACTTGACGTTGTTCCTCCCCACAGAGAACTCGGTCCGCTGTGGCCAGCCCTGCTTGTGGTAGTGCGCCTTGGTGTCCCTGCTGTCCCAAAGGCAAAGATAGCAGGGAAACTTGGTAAAACTGCCTTGGAGACCCATCAGGAATGCCACCATTGCAACCTCTTGATGCCATCTCAGAAAAATGCGGATATGTATCCACTTAAGCAGCTGGAACTAAACTGAACTGGTGGGCTTAAGGTCCCTGTATTTATACTACTATTTATATTACTGGAAAGTTCTAGAAGTTACTCCAAGTTTATTCAGCACTGAATCTATCTGGAATGTTCTGGAAAATAGGTACATTTCAAAATATCACTGTCCTGGTCACAAAAGCAGTTTGTGGGGAATAATAGCCATTTTCTATTCTTTTGAGGCATAAGCAATTAGGAAATAACACTTACTACCCAGGAACCAAAAAAAAAAAAAAAAAAATTGTTATTGTTATTTAGTTATATCTTGAGAACCACATACTCAGTTGTTAACTTGGTATGGACATTCCTTTTCATAAGAGATGTGTTCTGGCATTGTCATTTGTGTATGACTAAGCACAATAGAGGGTTTTAAATCTATGCCATGTGACATGTTTTTGCTTGAATTAAAGGCTTCATCTTGGGAACTGCTTGCACAGTTTGATTAACATTTGTACACGGGTGTAATAATATAGATCCGAGTGAGCACAGTTTAATACGCTGTGCTGTAGTGTATACTCTATTTTAATATTCATTACAAAAAATAAAATAAAAGTTGTTCATTTGGTAATCCATTGCACTAAAAAATAACTTGTCAAACAAATGAAATACTCCTATATGATTAAGCAGTTTATTTAATCAGTTCGAAGGAGAGATGAAGAAAATACCTCCCCTATAATAGAGGTGACGTAAAGCAAGTGACCTGGTGAAACTGTAAGCCATGGGAAAGCCATGACACCGGATGTGAGTAACAAGGTGAATGGAGCAGGGTGTGGTTGTATGAATGAAAAGCTCTGCAAGTATTCACTTGTTCTAATTTAGTGTTGACATTTCTGTGCCACTGAACCTGATCTGCAAGTGTATGGGCGTTTAACAAATCTATTTTATTTACTTAAAAGTGACTTTAAAAAAATAAATAAAAATTACAAACCATGTATGTTTTTGTGTGTGACAAAGGAAAAACCTTGACATTTATATTTACAGTTCTAATTTGGATGTTACCCATGTAGATTACCAGAACACAGCCATTTCTATTCCAATCAATGGATACATCTAATTTAGAGTTGTTCAGGACGTAATAATAATAACCCTAGGTAACGTTAGCTATTGTAGATCAATTTGAAAACCTAGTGTGATTTAGTACTTTAGTAAAAGGAACAAGCCTTTTTTTTTCTCTGGGAGCAACAATTTTGTGTCTCGTATTGGGTTGCACCCCCTATCTTTTCAGAACTACACACCTGAAAATCTGGTACAACAGGTAAGGAATGGTTAAAAACTTGACAGTGGGTAGCTGGTTTATTTAATTTTTGTAATAATAAAAATATTGTGTAGAAATGTTACATTGTATCAGTATATTAGAACTTCAAAAAATACATGTTACGTCTATTTTGTAATTTTTCATACCTCGTTTAAAATAAAGGTCTAGCACCATCATGTGGACTGTGAAGCTGAATTTAAAAGCTTACCACCAAGTGGTTTGGGTTGGAATTGCAATTGTTGTCTAGTCATTGATCAGCATATGGATGACTAAGGTGCTTTGCTTTCAAAGCAACTAGTAAATGTGTTCAGAAATTAAGTAAAGGACACATCAAACTGTACCTATCTTATGAATTGTAATCTATTTCCATACAAGGTACGTTTTTAATTAGTAAGTTCCAGTTCCACCAGCCTTTGCTTAGATAATGATATTCTGACAAGGCTTCATGTTTGTTTGTTTTTAAACTAAGGACGATAAAGCTCTTGAGAAACTGAATTCTCATGTAAAATAAGTTCAGCATTGAGGCAGCAGTAGGAAACATACAAACCTGTCATACATTTCACATGAACATAGGCAAAATATACAGCACAGATATAACATGCATCATATTTCACATAATATACAGAATTATTACCCTTGTAATAGCTGACAAGTATGGTGGAAGCCCTACTCAGTGTTTCCAAAATTTCAAAACATTTTTTATTTTTGGAAAATAAAAAGGAGAAATTCTGTTAAGGACGAGCACTCCATTTCCTCCACAGAAATAAAAATGCTGAAATAGGGTTTTCTGAAATTTAGTTGGTTTAAATATACCGCTTTTAGAAGCTAGAAACAGAAACCTCTGAATACATCAACATTGTTAAAATAGTAATTCTTTAGAATTGGACAAATAAACTGTAGAATCTACTACATAGCACCTAAATTTAGGAGCAACAATACATGTTTACCTTAAAGTGTATAACTACTTTTGATGACCATTGATACTTAAAAAATATATATACAATTTAAATGCAGAAAATTATAGTGATAGTATAACAGCTTGAAAGTGCGTACAGTATTTATTGCAGTTATTTATTAATAAACTAGATAAAAAAAAAGTTCAACACCACACAAAACATTCAGGCTAATTTGGTGTTTACTGGTATTTTGAATCTCTATAGAAAAAATTTGGTCTGCATTTCAAATTACATTTTTCAATTTAAATACTTTTGACGTGTATGCTATTATTAGACAGGAATAGTTTCAGTTTTGGGGCCAGACCAGTGTGGTTTTATAAAAGGAAAAAAAATAATAATAAAAGACTGCTAATGTTATCAAATCTTATAGGAACCCGCACTGGAGAAAAATGTTAGCAGATAATGACGTCTTTAAGATGTAAGAGTTTGAATTGAAGGATTAAGAGTGTAGACAGAGGTCGCATTCCCTTTACAAATTCTGTCACTTATGAAAGAGGATTCTTAACAGAGTGCATAAAGTACCTAAGAATACCTACAGAATGTAATGACTATTTAGAACCCACTGCTACCATTCCTAAGAATAACGCTAGGGGAGAACTGCTACAGGTTTAAATACCAAGTTATTAAATACAGGTTTCGACGAGAACAAATTAGTTATATCTCCTGTTATTTTAAAATCAAGGAGACAAGGAGTTTTACAAATGTATGTCCCAAAGGAGATATTCAAACGCTGGAGGTTCTACTGTATCTCAATCATTTACCTGTAACTTCTTGTAGAAAACAATGACACCAGTTACAGTGTGGCAGTTGCAACAATTTCTCATTTTTATTGTTTCACTGGGTTTTAAATGGCAGTCTGTTTTAACAAATGCATCAAGTTGCAGCTAGTTTACAATGTTTTAGCTCACTTCACCATTTTAATCCCTTTGACCAAGGGAAAAGACATAATATACATGCAAACTTCACAGAATTAAAACAAATAATAGAAAAACAGATATAAATTGCTTACAATCAGGTTGAATTCATATCTGGCTCTGAAATTTATATATATATATATATATATATATATATATATATATATATATATATATATATATATATATATTACGCACCCATACACAATTGCATGCTGTTTTCTGGCCTGGCTATGATGCCTTTGCAGTTTTTTTTGTTTGTTTTTTTCTCCACAAATGCAAACACAGTCTTAGCCAATACAGTTTAAGTATAAGACAGTAATGTAGTTATTAGCTCTAAGTATTGTGGTTATGTATGTTGTCTTGCAGCAGCCAGTAACAAACACCATATTTCATAAACACATCACCCTTCTTTTAAAATAAAGAGGAAATTATAATTGGATTAGACAAAAAAAAAAAACACATACATCAAACAAATGAAGCATGGCACATACACTTTATAAAACAGACAGAAATAAACATGAATTTACAAGTTTTTTTTTTTTTTTTTTAATCAAGGTCCCAGATTGGAATGTTACATTTACTATGGCATGGCAATTGTATATTTTAAGGCACTGGTAGGAATGATGGTTGTGCCGCATATGTGGGAAAGTCTACGGCAGAGATGCAGATGAAACGATATTCTTTTGATTCTTCATTACTGGAGATTCCCAAGCCAGGTGTGGTATAACTGTTAGAAAGGTAGAGTGAAGGCTGGAATTCAGAGGACAGTATGGCAATAAGGTTGCTCTGTCCACTTTACATGCCCATCCTGATGCTCTGGATGATCTGGAAGATAGCTTTAAAAAGGGAAGAGAACAAAAATTACCTACTGTCTCAACAGTACAATAAACAGGTACTGGTCATTCTGGGGGTTAATCCAGCTGTAATTCTGATCCTTACATAAGAGTGCTAAACGCGGTTTTAAGATTTTCTGATTAGCACTCACATTTTCTTCTGTTGAAGACCTTTTGGTTCTTTGCTTGCATTTGCTTGAATAGAGAGGTACAGTTGCTGCCATTTGCTAGCGACTAAATCACTTAATGTGTTGTTCAAGATCACTTCATTGTTCTAGCTGCAGCCAGACCCTGTTACAAAGCCATAGCTAATAACTGCTAAATTAATATATCCATACTATACAGTAAGGGGCAGGCTATGAATATTTATAATTTCTGTGGGGCAGTAGGCAATGCATGAAACAGGAATGGGTGCATTATATATATATATATATATATATATATATATATATACACATACATACATATTAGTGCTTATATTTATAAAAGTACTGTAATTATGTGGGCAGACTGAATACAGAACATTTATAACATACATTGGATATAAACAATGCGCTGTTTAAAGCAATTCATTTCCGAGCCCGTTCCCACCCCCTACCCCCCACCTATTACGCTTTTTTTTTAGCAAGCACGGGAACGTGGTAACCAGCTTTAGTACCTACGTGGCACAGTGATAAAGCCAGGAGCAGAATCAATAACTAGCCATCCCCGCTGATAACAGCTACTTTGACATCTTACATGATTATGGACGATTCAATGTAATCATGTGTTGTAATCAAATGATTAAACAGAACACAAAACAAAATCATTGAAATAAACAAGACATCTATTGAGCTAAATGTCCATTGTTATCTTTAAGTCAAATGTGCAAGGTCGTTTCGATATAAAAAAAATAAAATAAAAAAAAAACACCTGGAAAAAAATCACATGCTTAGGCAGGAACACACAATACGAAACTGGCCTTGAAAACCATCTGTATCGTGGTCTTCTTGAACTTGAAAGCTTGTTCATAATTCTAATTTGTAGTTTAAGTTATCTGGACAACGTTGTTAATTATGCCGAAATACAAAGTATACTGCCGTACACTCTAATAAAGTGTTACAGGGCGTTCTATTACGGCTTTCGTTTATTTGGGTTCTCGAAGAACCATTCCTATATACAATAGTTCCGTGGCTTCAGTATAATCGTACGGAAATGCAATCGTTTGTTCCAATAGCATCACCATTATGGGTTCTGATTCCTAAATACTTCATGTATGTAACCAGTTATTGGAGGTTACAAATATGAAACATACCATTATAGAAGATCTATATGTTCTACCTAGAATCACTCATCGAAAACTTTATGTATCACTTGTCTAATTTATATATATATATATATATATTACACACACACACACAATCATACCACATTTAGAAAATATTAATTGTACTTTTCCAGAATACGCAAGAGACACAGTAAGTGTGATTCATGACGGCCCTGTTCAGAGTAATGTAATTTGAGTTTTGATCAAAAGGGGAAAGGCTGGTAGTAGTAAAATCATAGTATCAAATAACTTCTGGTACACGAAAAACTAACAGAGGCATAGTTATGTGTGTACACTCGTTAAAAACACTGTATGTACACGTACAACGCTCATGTAGCATAACAGCAGCAAAGAAAATAAATGTGAACTTTGCCCCGAATAATTTCGACCATATTTAAACAACTCGAGATGTATTTATTTTAAAACGTACCTGATCCACAGACAACAAAAATGAAGAGCGCCAATAACCAGGGACCAACAGACACTTTATCATCCTGAGGGCTTCTCTGGAAACAGAAGAGATGCATTAAAATGAGTCAGAAATAACCCGCTTTGCCATTCTCTGAATTTGGTTCATAAAGCCAGTACATAAACCTAAATAAATACAGGGTACACTCCCACGAATAAACTACCGCTAGACTAGACTAGTAGGGGCCGTGCATTGTGGCAGAAGATTGATGTTGTTCACGTTTTGCACAACAGGAGGGTGGATATCTAAAAATATTACTCCATTTTTGTGGGGTTTTTTTTAATTGGTATCACAATACTGTATATTTCTTTTAGTCAAACATATTCTTGAATATCTTCAGGATCAATAAATATAAATACTCAAACATAAAAATACACACAAATAAGTGCTCATCCTAGCACTGTGTTTAATACCAATTCACTATTTCTATCCTTGTGAGGTTTTAAAAAAAAAAAAAAAAACCATCAATCTACCTGAACGTGTAACTGTCTCTCTGTGTGTTCAGCATTTTCCCAGTTCAGTATTTGAAACTTACCGTTGTCTTCGCTACATTTCCCCTCTGCGTGATGTTTTTGCTGTGTTTTTCGTTGGCCATACGAATTCTCTGTTTTGCCACCATTTTGCCCCGGTAAACTCTGTATAGCGCTGAGGTGTTGTTATGAGGATACTGCCAGGTTGCAACTCTCAACGTATATCTTTCTCAAAAAGGTGTAATAAACAGTGCTGACTGCCTGCGTAGACACAAACTGGACACCTCCACACCGGAAGCTCTCACTCAGCCGCTTGTCCTGACAGCGAAAATCCTTCCGCCGGCGCAGGCATGTAGTCCGCATTTCATCAATTCAAAGCATGAAGTGGATTTGCGTTACTGCTACCCAAACTAACCATGCACAGATTAATTTACTGACGTAGTGACTTTTGCAGGGGCCCACGCTTAAAAGTAAAAATGTGTAATTTGTAATTGTAAAAAGACAAAAATTAAGGAAGCATACACAATATGAAGGAGAATTGGTTGCTGTTGCGCGGGTACCGTTCGGAAAATGGCATAAGACTTCCCTAAAAACTGCAATTTCCCTTTGCACTTCAAAATGTGGCCCACTTCTATATTTGTTAATATTATCTGCGATGCAAACTAGATAAACGCAGCAGGGCTATATCATCACTGTTTGTCAAAAAGTGGGCGGAACCGTTCTGAAGAACACGTCATCAAATCACTGAGCGCAGTCAGAAGTAAGAACTCCCCGAATCCCCGCCCTGCGGTGCATTGATATTTCTCGGCATTGGGGCGGTGAAGTGGCCGATGGCGTCACAGCTGTATACGTGTTCCATCCCTGTGCTGTCACGTGGATGCTACGCGCACTCCTCTTCCGGTGAAAGATGGCGCAGTCCATACCACTTCTAGCAGGTGGGTTGACTGGAAATTTAGTAAAAACACATAAATAAGAAGTGACACACAAGGGGTTACGTCACGACGTATTTGAGATAAGACGGCTTGAGCGATGACAAAATGATGTACAGTGTCATTAGACTGCTGTCCGCGGGATATTTTATTCTCGTATTGATGTCATAACAAGGTTTTTTTAAAAAAACACGAGAAATTCATTTTCTTGAATAACCTGAAATGAATATACATCTATTACATAGGGTTCAAAATAATGCAATGATCTAGTTTGACCGTGTTAATCGGTTCTTGGAATAAAAGGAATGTAATTAACAAGCAGGAATTTCTGCATATTACCACTACACTACACTACGGTCTTACAATTAATAAACTGTTTGTGACAACTATTTAAAATCTCCTCGCCCGATCGTGTCACTGTGTGGTACTTTAGTACCTGTTTACACTATATCAGAAAACAAACTTTGTTTTCAGCCCAGTTTGTTTATACTGTTGCATGTTTTAACTGAAGAGATGAGCTTCGCCCAGTTTGAATCCAATTTGTCCCATCATTACTCTGAGCTAAAAAAAAAAAAAAAAAAAAAAAGTAATGCTTTCGTTCTATCTGCGGCAGTAGGAAGTTATTCATTACACAACTGTAATCAAGCTAATTGCTCGAGAAGGAAAACCAATTTATTGGCGAACACCTTTTTCTCCCAAAATGGTGTTTTCGTTACACCACATTCTATTCAGTCTATATTGCGCTGACTAGGAGAAAGAACATTGTGATTAACAAAATCCTAGTTTTGAGATTAGAAGCATTTGCAGTTTTAACATCAAAACATGCATCCACCATCTGATTCGTGAAGGGTTTACAAAGCAGAAAGTGCACTGTACCAGAAGTCAGTTGTTAAAATGTATTTCAAGTTAAATAAAATTAAATAGACCTGGAATCTATGAAAATGCTAACAGTTTATTGCATGGCTGTTTAGTGAACTACCATATACTGTAAATAAAACATCTGATACTGTATACACCCCAAATTTGGGTTGCAATCCTATTTTGTTTGTTTGTTGAGTGATGCATCTTTTAAATGAAGCTCCAGAATAATAATATTAATATCTAATCATTTGTTTTGCACAGTCCGGGGATCGCTTGGCACCTCTATGTTGTTTGGCCCTCCACTTTGTACAGAAAACACTGCATTCACAAGGTATATTTTAAAGGACTAGCTTCAAATGTAACTATTTACTATGCTGTTCATTATTTTGTGAATTAATACATGTACAGGAGTGTGCTCATTTGTTACAACACCTCAAGATGTAGCAAGGGGTGTTTTAATACATTTGCACACTGCTGTATTTCTTGTGTTCTTATTTAAGATCATATTAATGTGATAGTGCTTTTATGAAACTAAAAAGAACATGCACACAATATATGTAAAGAGAAAAGTCTTGTTTCTTGAATTCAATCGTTTCTGTTTTTCAGTGATAATCGGAGAAGCAAATTCTTTGTTTTTAGCAAGGATGGTTCCTTGTTTGCTTGGTGTAATGGAGAAACGTAAGTAATATAAATTGAGCGAAAAAAGCTTTTTTGTTGTGGTTGTTGTATTCCCAAATTAAATGTTTATTTTAACATTAATGCAACATAATGTTGTATAATGATAATTGAAAAGAAGGTGAATGCTACTTGGTTAAATGTGTGTATGTATGTGTGTGTGCGTGTGTGTGTGTGTTATTGTTTTTTTTATTTTTAATTTAACCAGGGTGAATATTGTGAATGTATCAGATGGCAAGCATGTGCAGTCATTTGACCTGCCTAAGACAGCTTGCCTTGGAATCTCTCCCCAGAACTCTGTCCTGGTGACTTGGCAACCTTATTCTAGTGAGTATTTACAATAGATTGGTAATCCTGCTAATCCTGCCTTGAGACATAGTATTTTAGGCATTTCCCACACCCCTAATCTAACCAGTAATGAAGCCTGCATCCTTTGAGAAGGACGATCTGTTGATTTGCCAGTAATAGGAACGTTGCCTTTTAAATCACCAAGACCCTCGCGGCCAATCAAAATGCTCAATTCCTAAAGATGATCAGCTGAAAAATAATTTTATTTATAATATTTTTCATTTGAATTCGGTTTCCATCCTAGAAACTCAAGAAACTGCTCAAGGAGAACCAAACCTTCATCTATGGGATGTAAAAACAGGAGAGTGTCTTAAATCTTTCTATCAGAAGAAGATGCAAAGCTGGTAAATATGCACAGGGCTTTGTTTGTGTGTTGATTTAACAAAGCTTTATACATTAATAAATAACATTAATGGGACTCCTTACAGATCTTGCTCTCCATACTGTTCTTTACCCTATGTCTTGGTATGAAAAACATGCCTTTCCTCTCCTCTAGGTGTCCCAGTTGGTCAGATGATGAAAGTATCTCTGTTAGAACTGTAAACAATGAACTGCACTTCTTTGAGAATAACAGCTTTGGTAAGCGTGTATTCATTTTTATGAAGATCTTATGGAAAATAAATACATGTGTCATGCCAAAATACTGTACATCTACTGCCTACAGTATTACCTTTTATTGTACAAGTCTCAGGCTTATCACCTGGTTATTAACAAGCGTGGGGTAGTCTACTTCCTTTAATAGAGATATACTGTATCCTTTTACCTGCTCTATAATTCGTTTCTTCACTTAGAATTGTTCAATTCACTGGTGTCACCAAAGACGGTTCTTTTGAGAAGTACTTTTTGAATGATGCACATCATTGGTATATTATCCTGTTTTACAGATACTATTGTAAGCAAGCTTCATCTGCAGAAAGTCACTGACTTTGTTCTTTCTCCAGGATCTCAACCTTGCAAGGTATATGTATATACATTGCCTTTTTTTTTTTTTTTTTTTACCATAGTTTCCCGCTTTGGAAAATTAATAACACAAATAATTTTGTTATGAATGAAGGTTGCTGTCTATGTACCAGGAGTCAAGGGTGGACCATCGTTTGTACGGTTGTATCAGTACCCAAATTTTGCTGGCCCAACTTCTGCCTTGGCCAACAAAAGCTTCTTTAAAGCTGACCGGGTGACAATGCTGTGGAACAAGAAAGGTAAATTGTTTGGTTAACGAAAAAGGACAAATATTTGCATTTTTGTAATACTTATGAAAACTAGAAATGTTAAATGTAGTATTGTATGTATTAAGAGATATTATTTTTATTTGAGATACATTAGTTTTAAGAAAGATATGAAACCACTGAAGATGCATAATATATGAATCAATGTAATGAGTTTGCTAACATGATTTCATAGCTACTGGTTCATATCCTGAAATATGTTATATTTTATTTGTACAGTTTAGCAGACTAACCAGGATTGATTGTACTGATTGAATTAAATCAATTAAATAGAAGTACAAATCTATATACCAAAAATGCTATAAATTCTAATATTATACCTTGTCTGTATTTTTACAGCCACAGCAGTATTAGTGACTGCCAGTACAGAAGTTGACAAAACAGGTGCATCCTATTACGGAGAACAGACTCTCCATTACATTGCAACTAATGGTGAAGGTGCAGTTGTACAGTTACGTAAGTGACTATTTCTATCTCCTCAATGAGCAACTGGTATTAGTATAGGTATGAAATATCTGTGTTTCTTACAGTAAATGACCATTAAGTACCTTGAAAGCCCTTAAAAATGAATCTGTCATTTCAAGGGAAATTTTACTGTTAGGATAGCCATAATACTGTAACATAACATGCATGATTTATCTTCAACAGCGAAAAACGGCCCAATTTACGACGTCGTCTGGAGTCCAAACTCAACTGAGTTTTGTGTTGTTTATGGCTTCATGCCTGCCAAAGTGACAGTGTTCAATTTAAAGTGCGACCCAGTGTTTGATTTTGGAACAGGACCGAGGAATGCAGCCTATTACAGCCCTCAAGGACACCTCCTTGTCTTAGCTGGTTTCGGGAACCTCAGGGGACAGATGGAAGTTTGGGATGTTAAAAAATACAAACTGGTTTCTAAACCACAGGCTCCGGACTCCACTTTCTTCTCCTGGTGTCCCGACGGGGAGCATGTAGTAACAGCAACATGTGCTCCAAGACTGAGAGTGGGAAATGGCTACAAGATCTGGCATTACACTGGGCCTGTGCTCCATAAATATGATGTACCCCCGGACGGTGAACTGTGGGAGGTTTTATGGCAGTCTTTTTCAGATGGAGTGTTTCCAGAAAAAACTATTAAGTACCAGGCTGTACCAAGCGAACTAGGCAGCACAGAGCCCAAGCCTGCCCAGGTGTACAGGCCCCCAGCACTGCGGAACAAACCAATCACAAGTTCCAAACTGGTTAGTACAACAGACCTGTTCAGTAAGAAACTTACATTTCCACAAGCCATTCACTCCTGATCTGGCATCAATGTATTACAAAACTGCTTTTTTAAATTATTTAAATTTTTTTAATGAAGTGTGGATATTAGTTTTAAAAAGAAAAATCTTTATGGGTGTCCTGCTTCTTAAGAGGACATTGGTGCTGACTTCTAGCTTGGTTTTAATGTATCACGACTTGAGGCTCTTTGTTATACATAACTTTGACCATATACAAAACAAAACAGCATGAAACACGCTGTACAGTAGTGCAGTTAGTTGATAGCTAAGGGTAGAACTATCCTCACCATACAATTAGTAACTACCACATATTCAGTACATATTCACTGTTTTTAACAGTGCCTTCCGCTGAATTGCTTTATTCTAAATGAAAAGTAGAAGAACATTAATTGTAAAGTGTTCAGTTTTAAAATGTATTTTTCTCTTAGCATGAAGAGGAGCCTCCACAGAATATGAAGTCGCAGCAAGGTGGAGACAAGCTATCGAAAACGGCACTTAAAAATCAGAAAAAACGCGAGGCTAAGAAAGCTGCAAAACAGGTATGTTCAAGGCAATTATGTGAAAAAAGAAGAATAGTTTTGTCTTATGTTAATTATCAATAAGCTATTTTTCCCCCCTATATTTTCTTTACCATTTGCTTTGACATTTTTCGAAATGGTGCGTAATCAATTAATTTCGGTAACACAGGCAGTGTGTTTCACTGCCACACGATGCATGTACAGATTATTATAATTTTGTCATTATTTCTAAGGAGACAAAGCCAGATGACATACAGGAGAAAGTACTGCAGTCTCAACTGAAGCCTGTGTCTCCTACTGCCCCTGCTGCAGCCACCTCCGGTGATCCGGAACTTGATAAAAAGATCAAGAATCTTAAAAAGGTAAATCACCTGAGTTCCGTTCAGCATTTATTTTTCCTCTTGGGAATTAAACTAGACTTGCTCCGCCTACCTACCTACCCAATTTTTTTTTCTTCATATCTTTGTATTAATTATGTAAGGCTTGGGATCCCTGAGAGGCTCCTCTGGTAAAGGCATGACCACATGGTGCACGGGGTGTCATGCAGTTAAGGGAGTGAAGTGTCCTGGCTCTGCAAAGTCATCGGTTTTAAATGAGGGATATCTCAAAGAACATTGCATTGGCTAGCCGCTCCAGCAGTTTTGGGGAAGCAGAATTGTCAGGGACTGTTTCACCAGCAGGGCAGAACTTTATCGTCCATGGACCAGTAGCTCTCCAACATCGTCTGTTGAGCTTCTGGGCATAAAGAGGAAATTGACTTGAACACCCACTGATCTTCAGTTCTCCTTATCAGCTGTGTGGCGTTGCTGTGGTAGGGGAACATTCTGAATTGGGGAGAAAAACTGGGATGAAATAATTAGACACTCCAAATATATTGAAAACAAAACAAAAAAAGTAATGCCCTGTTATATAACTACTTTTCTGTCCTTTTCCTAAGAATTATAATTGTTTTGCTTTTACAACAGTTTATCCCAGTTTTATACATTTTTAAAGTAAAACAAACAACTCTTCTTGCTTGCTTTTGTGATTGTAGAAAATAAAGGCCATTGAACAGCTGAAGGATCAACAAGCTGCTGGCAAACCACTTGAGAAAAACCAGGTAAAGTTGGAATATGACAAAATACAGTAAGGGCCATATTTTCAAAACACTGCGAGAGAAATTTAAAGTAACTTAGTTGTTTGCCTCTAGGTTTTTGTTATTTATTTATTTTATTTTAGTTTTAGTTTTTAGTTTTTACATAATTAAAATGCTTTATTAAAAATAAATCTGAAGAGATTCATTTGATCAACCAATCCCCCACCGGGATGATTTACAGCTTGATCGACTGCAACAGCCACTTATGGATAGGCATTCCAGGATGATTTCACCAGTGCTATAAAAATACCAGCAAGGTATTGGGGGATCAAATCAACCCTAAGTACTGTATATGCATTTATTTTACAACAACGGTACAGGGGTTAATACATGGATTGCACTGTTTCCAGGCAGCCAGTGAATTGATATCACCAGTGTGATTTTATGTAACTGTTTTAATTGTAATAAATGTCTTTTTCAGATTGAGAAGTTACAGAAGGAATCATTATTATTACAGGAGCTGGAGGAGTTGGAATTGGGAATATAGATTAGCCAAATCATAAAGGCCATTTGCCAGTTTAAAGAACACTATAAAAATAGTTTATATTTAATTAAACCGTGTGACTAAATAATGCTGCAGCATTCTTTATGCAGCAGCCATTTGAATTACCAGCCTTTAGCACAAGAAAGTAAATTTGATACAATGTATGTATAGTTCTTACAGGTACAAACCCCCAGTTTACTGTTGTTAATATATATATATATATGCTAGATGCTTTGCTCTGCAAAATAATTTGAAATGCCAGGTTAAGCAATAGATAAAACAGTTCCATTAAACCAAAAAAATCTGAATTCAGTATTTCACACAGAACACATGAAATAAGGTTGTGGAACAGTGTTCAGTTCCAAGTATTGAAACGTTTTCCATCCTGTCTATACGAGTTTGACATTAAACATAATGAATAGATTCTGACTCTTTGTTTTCTTGACTTTTAACCAATATCTCGACATGTGTTAGAGCATTGATTTGTTTTCATTTAACCTGCAAACTGATGTGTTATTTCAGAATGGTTGAATTTGACTCTTGGCCAACCAAGGACTTGTTCTGTGGATCTAGATGTAAAATATTCCATGGCATTCTTGCAAAAAAAAAAAATAAAAAGATGTATCGCAGATCTGTTATGCATATTAAAAAATATCTTCATGTAAATATACCACATTTTTCATGGCCATCCCTGTAAATACACTTCTCGTTCTGCAATTACTATTATTGACAGACAAGACTTTCATTCTGGGTAAAAAACAAACAAGCAAAAAAATCACTTAATTTCAGTTTTTGAGCAATGCATGGAATGTAAGCTAATTGCTCATGTAAACAGAAACATTAAGTAAGACTTGTCCTGCTATTGAAAAACATAAATATCCTGTAAATTATCAGTGTATTCACTGTAATGTTATTCTTAATCTATATTGACGTTTATTATTAAACTTATATAAATATAAATAATTTCTACAGTATGATTTATTAGGGCAGCAGTGTGGAGTAATGGTTAGGGCTCTGGACTCTTGACCAGAGGGTCATGGGATCAATCCCAGGTGGTGGACACTGCTGCTATACACTTGAGCAAGATACTTTACCTAGATTGCTCCAGTAAAAACTTAGTGAATTAAATAAATAAATAATAGTGTATGCTAGCATCTGCAGGACTTCAATTCCCAGGGAACCTTGCATTCCGTCACGTGATAGTAGTAGTGCCGGTGGAGGCAGTGCGCTTGCTGCTTTTGCTGGAGTGCCCAACTACATTCGGAGAGGAGAATGGCGAAAAGGTGGCTCTTGTTTTCGCTCCTATTTTTGGGGGTATTTTATTTGTATTCCGCTTTAGCGGATAATGGCGCACCCGGGAAGAAATTAAAAATGCAGTTTGCCACGGGACCTCAACTCAAATTCCAAATCTGGTAAGTAAAAAAAAAAAAAAAAAAAATGACTACGGGTAGCCGTTTTAGCGTGTTCGTTTGAGGAAGAGCTGAACCACAGAAGGCCGTATATAAGCTGCCGGAAGCTACTACATTTAATATGGTTAAATACGCTGTCAGGAACTCGAGGATAAACGAGACACGGTTCTTCATAATGTAAAGCCCCATTAATGTGTTTCCACTATATTTTAATAAAACTATTGTTTTAGGTTATCTAGTAAACGTCATACAGTCCAGACAGCATTACTTTTGAATTGGAGGTTCTAAACCTTCAGCTCGAGACGTACTACTTGTCATTGAGACCGCAACGATTCGTTTGTATGACAATTTTGGAAACCTCCAAAAATTACGTTAATTAATGTTTAGTTTTTAAGGTGGAAGTCTGTTGTATACGATTCATTAACAAACCAAATTATAATGAATGTGATTTAAAGACTAGCCGTTATATCCAGTGCGTTAGGTTTTGTGTCAGTAGCCGAAACACCAGCAGGCTCACTGTCACGTTTGTGACCTCTAATGCTACTATATTAATCTTTAAACACGTCAGTGTTACAAATCCTTACTAAAATTAACTCCCTACCGGTGGTTCCTTTCGGGCGAAAGAGCTCCTTCCGGTTTTAATATAAAATTGTGTGTGGAGGGGGTAGTTAATGTTACCAGTGAGGACAGATCCCTGACTGATTTGATGCACTTGCTGGACTTTGACCTGAAAACAGAGCTGTACTGCACAGTGTAGTGGAACAGAGCTTGTATTTCAAGATTTAACAAAACACCTAAATAAAAAATATAAAAAAATGTAATGCTATCTGAGGGTGTTGTGTGTTTTCAAAAAGATAAACTTAATAGACTTAGTAATTTTGACTGACTTACTGTAGCCTTCACATAATTTACATTTTCATATCCTTAATAATTAAAATATTCTCACTTATGTTCATTTTATGTGTGAAGTCTTGCTGATTGGGTAAGCTAGATCAAGTAAAGGTAGCAATTTTTGGTTAGGATCAATTTTAATAGATAAAATTACACCAGTCACTGGAAGATGAAAGATGTGAATAAACATTGTGAATCATCTTCGATTCTTCTAGTGTGTCCTGAGGGTACAAGCGGGTGTTTGAGGAGTACATGCGGGTTCTTAGCCAGCGTTACCCAGACATCCGCATTGAGGGGGAGAATTACCTACCGCTTCCCATCTATCGGTAAGAAGCAACTGTTAGGCATTGTTTTTAAGCAACGTACATTTGAATAGCACAGCACATCTTTGTTAAAAAGAAAAAAAGGTTTGTGGTTTTTATGCAATGATAGTAAATGTAGTTACACCTTGATGCTGCGGGGTTGTTTGCCATGGAGAATCAATTTGCTGCTTCATCTGTATTGTGTAATGTGATAAACCCCTTTTGTACAGCATGCAAGAGAAAAGTCTTTGTGCACCGCACTTAATGCTAATTCTGATATTTCCTTTTTTTTCTTATTTATACAGACACATCGCTTCTTTCCTTTCTATCTTCAAGCTAGCATTAATAGGACTGATAATTCTTGGGAAAGATCCATTTGCTTTCTTTGGTATGCAAGCTCCAGGAGTATGGCGCTGGGGGCAGGAAAACAAGGTAAGTCCACAGTTTAAAAGGTAAAACTCCAAGAAGCGAAGTAGATGTTTGTTTCGACTAATGTCTTCATTAGTGTTTAACATTCACTCAAACGTTTCAATTGGGCTGTCATACTAAACTGGAATTTTAATTTCACATGCATTCAACCCTGCTGTAGGATACTAGCCTATATGAAAAAAAAAACATGAACTTGGAACAGTTAAAGTGGGCACTAACAATTTAGATCTTGCACTGTAATTGTGTATTTGCACAAGTATACAAAACACGCATAATACAATTATAGAACTCACAACCTAGGTGTCCCTGGTGACTTCATAGAATTATACTAGGCTAGGAAGTCAGCGGGGATACCTATTGCCATAAATTTCATCATCTTGTCAGTTGACTTGCCTCAGAGAATTCAGGCTCCTATAGAGGTTATCTGTAAACAATAAGTAAGAAGACTGCTGTTTATTTAGACACATTTATTTTTCAAGTTTGTACGTCACAAGAGCAAAATAATTGTCTTTTGAGGAAAAACCCACTTATACGTTTTTTGAATGATTGCTTTTTATAATGACACTAAGTGGCTTACCATCACAAGCACCCGTTTGGATTTGTATTTCTGTGTTGCAATTGAGGCCTTCATTTTTATTTATTTTTATTTGATAACTTTCCCTACATTTTTACACTTTCTATATTCTATGTTCAGTGTTCAGTCATATGGTTGACCAAACCAAGATGATCAACAATTCTGGCCAAACTATCTTAGCAAAGTAATAAAAATTCATCAAGTTTGTACCATTTAGTGTGTATCAAAAACCTCTTCTTTAACTTGCAGATCTATGCTTGTATGATGGTCTTCTTCATCAGCAACATGATTGAGAACCAATGTATGTCTACCGGTGCATTTGAAATTACATTAAATGGTAAGTTTGTGTTTCTACAAAAAAAAAAAAATTTACCTGCTCAAAAATCAAATATACATTTTTAAGGCAAATAAAATATAGAACATGTATACAATTGGATGTGAAGGAAAATGGTGGTTGACAAGGCAAAAAGCACTGAAACGTAATTTTCTGTGTACATTTCAATCTAGGCTGTGTTAACCAGTTTCAGCATGCGTCCAAGTACCTGTAATGTATGTTATAAATCATGTGGCATTTAATAGGATTTGTTACAGGTGCATTGTCTCAATGCTGTACAAAACCAACTCTGATCGTCCTATTTTTAGATCATATATTTAAGTTCCATAAAGTTTAGATCAAAATCTGATTTCCACTAATGTTTCAAATCTGTGTATTTTATGTAGTCCTGTTGAATTTCATTTATCCTTATTTAGCATTTAGACTGATTTAATAATTATGATTTTAGATGTTCCAGTCTGGTCTAAGTTGGAGTCTGGACATATTCCTTCAATGCAGCAGCTTGTCCAGATCCTAGAAAATGAGATGAAGCTTAATGTTCACATGGATTCACTTCCACATCATCTGTCATAGCCACGTCTGCAAATGCTGAAGATCCCTTCTGTACGTTTTTTTTTTCATATGTCTATATATGTCTATATGTGTGGGATGATGAACCAGTGACAGGTGACTTTGCAGACGTCATAAAAGTTGTTTTACATCAACATATTGAAATAAGACGCAAACATTTGAAATTACACTTGGTCATTCAATTTAAACACAGAACAGAAGTTACAGATTGACATTTACATTTTCAGGTACAAACAAGCTTCTAACGAAATGTATTTGTGTATTTTACAGGTGTTGAACACATTTTTCCAAAGGCAGTGAGATGATTTCTATGAAGGACTGCACTGAAAGCAGTTAACTGTTAGTGCAGGCTGGATGCTCAATCGGTCTTGCTAAACCTTTGGAAATTGTCTGCTTAAAACAGGAGACCTTTTGCTTTTGGGATGTCCATTTTTACAGCAAAGTGCAGATTCATCGTGGTGCAGTACATATGTATAGTTTCATCTTTCTATTAACCCATTATATTCTGTTTATAATAACCCAACAACGCAGTTGTTAATTGAATTTTGTATTTACATTTTACAGTTCGAAGAATCATGGAAGAATTTAATTTAAATTGAGTACGTTTATTTAATTGGTTGTAATTGATATTTCTTTTATAGCATACTACAGAACTATAATAATAATAAACTAAATAACCCTACCAGAATGTTATATATAAATATTTTTAGGGGTGGTTTAGGTTAACACTACCATATTTGATCAATATATGGTATATTTAACTGATAGTTTGTAGGGGTTTGGATACAAAAAGCATTCATATTAACACATGCACCTACAATAAATATTACATCACCACTGATTCAATTAATTTAGGAATATCATTTATTTTTCTATACTCACAATAATGTGGCTAATGCCAACAGATGTAAAAGGTAAAAATGTGTCCATTTTTCAATTTCCCTTTACAAGTGAAAAAGAAAGCATAACTGATATTGTTCAAGGAAATTGATAAGGTCCTGTGTTTCAGGATGCATTAGTTAGTTATGTTTTAATTTCACATAATGGAGAACTGCAAGCAGCATTGGAAGTGAACTTCATGAGCTGGTACACTTGCAGTTTATTCCAGAACTATTTGCATGCACATTGCAGTTTTGTACCTACATTGCATCATTCCAGGATGTGGTGTGCTCTTTGCTTTAGGTTTTACATAATTTGCAATGGAAATGACAAACAGACAGAATTGGAACTGAACATGACTGGCATATATTATGAGCTTGTAATGTTCAAAAGAGCCAGGAATGCTGACGTGCACTCCCCCTTTTCTAAAAAAAATTGAAAGTTTAAGTTAAATTTTAGTTTAAGTTAAATTTTAGTTTAAGTTAAATTTTAGTTTTCACTTGTTGCATATCTAAAAAAAAGGCAGAAGTAAACCACAGTAATGATATTACTTTATGAAAATGTGTCTTTTGCCACTTTGTTTCTTGTGCAGAAACCACAATACCAGGGACAAAAAAAAGTCTTAACTTTTATACTGTTTCTGCCTGAAAAATCTTTTTCTAAAATAGATCATGATAATTAATCTACACAGAAACACAATAGAGATGCACACGTCATATATTGTTGTAGGATAAGTAATATGAAAAAAAAAAAGAAACGGATATATGTTCTAATCCAAGGCTATCATTGTAGCATGGCCAGGTCCTGCTGTAGGTGAGTATCCAGGGTCTGGAAAGTATGGGAATGATTTCAGAGAATACTATGGAGATTAAAATGGCTAAATCAAGTACATCATTTTCTTTTAAGAGTAGCGCCTGTGACATGAAAAATTAGAGGGTTATTTAACCCACTATTGTACATTGTTTGACTTGGACCTTTTTGTATATTTTTTTCATAGCAGTTTTTTTTTTTATAACATCATCCCTTTTTTAGGATATATTGAAACAAAACTCCCTGTCTACTGCAGTTTATCACGCATAATATAATATTTCTTAATACTTATCATTTAAGGTTTAACTTAATTGTTATATTACAGTACACGACTGAGTGATACATGCAGAGGATACAAAGCTTTCAGTATTTTCAGCTTCCTTAGGTGAATTGGTTGTATTTTATAAGTTATTTTTTAAGGCTTATTTTGTATTCATAAATGTATCGTACCGATATGTATACATTTTTTAAGTATTCATTGGCACTCAAAAGGTCTTTTAAGATGTTTATACACTCGGTTGCGCATATGACTACATTACCTGCACTTATTTGTTGAAAAATTTTATTTGAGCGATTGTAAATACAGTACAAGGTACAAGAGTGTCAATAAAGTTTATTGAAGAAAAGAGCAAAACAAAAAAAAAATCCTTTAACATCCGTTGATTGGTTCCTATACCATCAATCAACTGGTGACGACGTCTATTGGTTGACTGAGGCTAGATCACATCAAGCTCTCTTCCTTTCCACAATGTGTGCGGCTTATGGTTGTCAGTTTCTGAAGGCATTCCATTTACACGTAGTTCAAATAAAAAAATAAGAAAGCGAGGTTACAAACAAAATTAGATACATTGCAGCGATGTTACATTATTGAATGTTTCCTGTTCTGCAAGTGCCGAGACATAAAAAATAATGTGCTAGTAGCTACCGGTATGCACTACATTAGAGAGAGAAACAGCGAAAAATAGTATCTCTACTCGGTCAACATGTAAGTATATACCAATCACACAGGGGAGAGTAAAACTAGAATTTGAAAAAAAAATGCTGATTAACCTGCTGAAGTAAATGGGCGGAGAGAGAGAGATAGGTTGCTGTTTATGTGTCATTTAAAAGTACACATTAGGAGGTAATTTGGAGTAAAGTGCTGTGTACGTAGCGCTGGATATATATATATATATATATATATATATATATATATATATATATATATATATATATATAAAAAATATGTTAAATGCATCGAGAAAGATGAGAAGTAAAAATATACTAAAATACTTCTGAGAGAGAGGGTCGCTAGAGAGAACAGAACACGGTATATACAGAAAGGGGGTTTGAGATGGAGCTCGAGAAAGAGACAGATGGGAAGCTTGACGCTGAGAGGCAAACTGAGGCCATTATGGAGAGAGAAGTCAAAAACCAGACAGAGGAAGAATCAGTTGAAAAGGATCCAGAATCAGACACCAGGACAGAAGAGGTAAAGAGAGAACGCGAGACTGAGCCGGTGCGAGTGTGTGTATCCGGCTCCACTCCCCTGCTGTGGCGCTCCGCGGACCTGCGGCTGGTCCGAGAGAGGATGGGCATTGTGGGAACGCTGGTGGGCTCTCTGGCCAGACAGCCACGTCAGAACTGCCGGCTGGGCAGACCACTGCAGCTGCTGCTGGAGGAGGCCCGTCTACTGAAGGACACTGGGAGAGCTGTGCTGGTCAAGGGGGCGGAGTCAGAGGTGAGAAATTATCTATCAGAATTGAATAATACAATTGGAAAGACCTGCGACTGTATAAAAAAGGATTTTCCACCCCAGCTTCAGAGGTGATTATTTTTGAGGGGTAGCCATATATCGCTCCACATGAATTGAAATGCTTTGCAGACTTGTCACAGTGCACTGTCCTGTATATATTCACACTCACTGACACAGATTCACAATAACTGTGCAGACTTGTCACAGCCCACTGTCCTGTATATATTCACACACAATGACACACATTCAGAATAATTGGCAGCTGTTGGTCGAGTGTGGAGATAGTGGAGCATGACACACAGCATCTAGAGCAGATACGCAGTTTATATAGACTGATTCTTTCTCTGTTTTCAGTGCGACGATGACAAGATGAATGTAGAGGTGGAGGAGAATTACACAAAGCATCTTCAGCACAGCTACGAGGAACAAGGAAGACTTGCGTTAGAGGAGAAGAAACGTGTGCTGGAGAGAGTGATGACTGAGCGACTCAGAGGTAGAGGAACATTTTCTTCTCTTTTTCCCCTTTCTATAAAAAAAAAAAAAAAACATGCTGATAGCAGATTTTACTGAAACTTGTTTGAGTTATAATGTTGTTATTTCTTAGATGCATTGTCTATATATTTTGTGTAAAGTGTGATGATATTGGGATAAACATTGCCATATCCACTTTTTTTTAAAAGATGAAGCTCTCACAGATCAGCCAATCAGAGAGCGTCTCTCTTCTCTGAAGAGTTCTTTTTCGTTCCCTCGCTCTGCCATGATGGTGCAACTCTGTACAGCCAGAGCGAGGTTGGGCTATGCTCCCGATGAGCGTGATTGGCTGGTTACTGACTGGCCCTTACCACGTGACAACAAACAGGAAGTGAGGTATCGTGTTTACCAGGACCTGCGGCAGCAGGGATATTACATCACATCTGCTGGAAAGTTTGGGGGAGACTATCTTATCTACCCAGGTAATTCGAATTCTTTATGAGAATGTTAGTTCTTAAGTATGTTATATTTATATTGTTAAATGTATTTGTATAAAATTCTCTTTTTCCAGGAGACCCCCTGCGTTTCCACGCTCACTTCATCGCAGTGTGTGTTCCAATTAAAAGCGAGTCTCCTATTAGTGACTTCCTGTGTTTGGCGAGGCTGGGCGCCAATGTGAAGAAAACGATTTTACTGTGTTCTCCGAGTGAGACTGAGAGTGAGGGGGTTATTTACACCTCTATACAGTGGAGTGGCATGGTCTAGACTTTGATACAGGAAACACAGTGACAAATACTGGTTACTGGTACAGCAAGCCCACTGCCTAATGTTATAATGAGATACAATGACACAGCAAGCACACAGCAAGTGGAGAGGCATTTATATTATATTATACAGCACACTCACTGTTTATCTGTATAGGATATCAGTGGCAATGTGTCAAGCTGTGTATGTGGCAATGGTGCCCTTATGTTTTTGGAGCACAGTGATATGGTTGAACTGTTTCAGAGATATTGAATTTGAATACAGCTTCAGGAGACTGATTTGCATATGGCTTGGCATAGAGAATATCCAAGCACATACAGTATTGCCTTACACCATGATACAGTGCCAGGCTGATGCACTCTGAGGCAAAGTCATGCTCCATGTGAAAAATGCATTCATTGTGTTGAAATAAATTGCTATTGCTTCTCACTATTTCTTTCTTTTTATTCAATAAATCATCTGAAGTTATTTTGTGACCCCAAAACACATACAAAAGGAACCTACAGGACCCTAACCCGAAACATGAGCCTGTTGGATTAATGTAAGGTTACTTAGGGTCTGAAGATAGGGTTAGACCATTTTAATTATCCACTATATAACCCTAGCCAATAGAGTCATATTTTTATTTGTGATCCTAATATATACAAGAAGTATAAATTAAAATACATTTAACAATTCATTTATAACAATTACTGTTTTGCCACATCTATACGATATTTCATATTATGCAAAATCGATACCAATATTATGTTCTGTAACTTTGTATGTTCCTAAGTAGTTACACAGACAAAAATAACTATGTATCTAAACAGCTGTCTATGGAAGCTTTAATAAGCATCTGTTGTTTTTTTTTCCAACTTAATTTTCTCACACAGACTTGCTAGTTTTTTACTCCGTGATATCTGGTACAAAGGAGACTTTGCTCTGTCTAGGTGTTTGCTAGAAGGGATGTGTACAGCTTGTGGAAAGTTGTCTAAAGCTTTATTCGGCTGTCAAGCAGTAAAAGTTAATTTATTGCTAGTTGTGACTCAATTGATGGCCGATTGCTGGTGTCCTTTATGTGCTAAATGAAAAATAAAAAATAAAAACATTGGAAGGTCAGATAATCGCTAGAACACATTTCATTGTTCCAGAATTCTGAAGTCGCTATCCATTCACAATAGGTGGAATAACCCTAACACATGTCCATACAAACTTTCATTGCATTTGGGAAGCGGTTTTAAAGCTATATTCTTTTGTTGACCAACCTAAGTCATACAAAAGTAGTTCACCGTGATTCATTTACCATACCAGGTATCAACATAATTGGATGACCTGCTCTCATTATATAAGTGAAATGTGTGCCATAGGGACAAGCGTGTACAAATGTAAGCTGCATTTAGGTGAATTGTTTTCATTGCTTGTTAATTAATTATTTTTTTGTTAAACACTAAAACATACTGTACCTGTATTTTGCCCCCTACATTGAATTTATCTGATTGCAGTCCTCCAAGTCTATTCATAGTAAATTTAGTGTTGTGTCAGTGGAACTGATCTTTCTATATTGCCTTTGAGTATATATTGTACAGTAATATTACTTTTGTATTTGCTGGTGTTGACAGATCGCATTTTTGTTGCATGTTGCAGCTGTTGAGAGGCACATTCTGGCCATGTTGCATAGCATACAGGTACAAGTACAACACAACACTGCTGTTCTGCAGTCAGCCATGGCCAGGATATGCAATCAACCCCATTGCAGAAACTGGATGATTTTGAGTTCCTGCCACTAGAGGGCATGGCCTCACTGGATGCCCTGGAAGACAGACTAATCCAGGAAGTAGATCTGAAGAAGGCAGTAAGTGTTAGTGTTAGCCAAGGTAGACAGTTTTAGCACAGAATTGGATGAATCCATTTGAATTATTTTCCAACATTGCATATACTTTTTTCATACAAAACTGCTGCATTAAGTCCAAGACTAAGTTGAGAAGTTATCTGCTGTTAAAGTCAGGAGGCTGTGTGGTCCAGTGGTTAAAGAAAAGGGCTTGCAACCAGGAGGTCCCTGGTTCAAATCCCTCCTCAGCCACTGACTCATTGTGTGACCCTGAGCAAGTCACTTAACCTCCTTGTGCTCCGTCTTTCCGGTGAGACGTAGTTGTAAGTGACTCTGCAGCTAATGCACAGTTCACACACCCTAGTCTCTGTAAGTCGCCTTGGATAAAGGCATCTGCTAAGTAAATGATTAAATGTAAAACATATTGTTGAAGCACATTTAAAGAAGGTGGTATAAAGTTTGATATGGTTTGTGAAGTTTAACCTGCAATGATTTCTGCTGTCTTGCAGATTGCATACCTTGCTCCCACTGGTTTCACAGGAACTGTCTAGGCAGCTAAACTGGTGTGGAAGAGGAGTTAAGAGAGGCTTCAAACCAAGGAGACTTTGCAAGCTCATAGTTCATGAGCACAGCGCATTTGTTATTTTTGGTTACATTTGTTTTTACACACTTTTCTACATGGTCAAAAAGAACATGGGTCAAACATGTGAAAGAAAGAAAAAAAACATATACATCAGTCTTTGTGTAAAGAGATTTAAACAAATTGTGAAATGGTTATTTTTTCCGTTAATGTCCGAATTCAGAGATTGAGTGTAAAATAATATTTATCCAAGAGCAAAAGTATTTAATAGTTTCAATATTTCTACCCTGCAACTTTGAACTGTTCTACCCCCTATCCTGTTAAGTCCATACAGTTGTGTAAGATTTGAGAGTCATGTTGGAAACTTTCGATTGTGATTCTTTTTTAATCAACCCCCTTCTAGTTCCTTGTTTACTTTATTATCCTTGGTTTGTTTTCCTCCCAGTTCCAGTCAACATTGTATTTTGTGACGTTTTACTGACGTCTAGGACTAGTGTAGCATGTTTCTTCTTTCCACGAGGGAGTTCCTGTCAGAAAGCATGCATGCGAAGTATAGTGAATAGCTCGAGTCTGCATTTTTTAAACACACCTCTACCAAATAATAATAAAAATATTTTATTTTTTTTACATGGAAAGGCATATGCAATAAATATGCCTACATGATCAACTCCGACCTGGTATTGAAATAGAATGCCTGGTGCTTGAGCTGCAGTGTTTATATTATATGTACCTACACATTAGCCCATGTTTCCCTGTACATGTATTTAGGCTGTGTTTGTGTTTTATTAGACTTAATACGTGTGTCTGATTTCTTGCCACTGCACAATGCAGTAACTGTACAAACCAATTACAGCAATTATTTCACCAACAAGTAGCAGCAGAGAGCTATGCATTTTCATTGGTATACTTTCGGAGACAACATGCTGCCGCATATATAAGACAGGCAGATGATCCCCATCGGAAAAAAGCATGCAATCAACAAACCCTGGGATAAGACACCAAATAAAGAGGTACCAGTATGTAGAGTTTTATTCCACCATATGCAATTTGCAGTATATATGCATACACTTAGAAAAGTAGTGTAAACCAGTATAAGCAAGTCTGGAATTAATTCTAATCATATGTGCCTACTTATAAATAGGAAGATATAGAATTATGCTTTAACACATTTTTCCTTGAATTAATTAGTATACATGTAATAAATCTAATCACGTTCACTTAATTACATAACTGAATAAGCGGTGAAGGTGAGCAGAAAGTGAATTGCAAGTACATAGCAGGTTTTCACATAAAAAGAATTTTGGAAAATCAGTGATCCTTTTTCTCATCAGAACAATGTAAACTCAAGGTATTGATGAACTTCAAATACGAAGAAGGTGCTGAGGCCACAGCGTAAAAGGTGTCCCTTAGAAAAACGGAACCGTTCCATTCCAGTCAATGGCTGCTCCTTCCCATTTAGTCCTTATTGTCATCTCCACCGAAGGGAACCGTTTCTCCAGATCTCCCTCGCCTTTACCATGCCCCTCTTCCCAGTGATGAGAGTGAGTGTCTAAAAAAAAACAGTGCAGGTTTAGACCTGGGCTCAATCAAAATAGAAAGTGCCACTCCATGACTTTGCCTGTTCTGTGCAGCTGTTCAATCAAAACTATGTAGAGAATCATTCCTCCCCCTTTGTTAACCGGTACCTGTCTGCAGACACCAATAACCTATTCCCACTTCCTGAATAATGGACAATGAATACTCGAGAACACGTGACTGTCAATCATTTCGTGCACAATCTTCAAACTTACACAGGTTGTGTGAAAAGAGTGTGAAGACTGATGAATAAAAACAATTACAAACTGTATTTTGCACCTCGGTTGTCTGGTTTTGCTACGTATGCAATCTGCGATAATTAAATTGCATAACCACACATTTATTGTGAGAGGCCTACCTATGGTAAGAATAACCGTGTGGTTCTGTGCCGGCTGTCCGCTGTACAAGTACAGGTCGAACAGGTGTTCCATTTTCCAGTCGGACAGGAGTGAGTTGTTTGTACTGAACAGCACGCTATACGTTGCATTGATGTTGCACAGCCAGATGGGCAGTTTAGGGGTTTTCAACATGCTTCCCACCTATAGCAAGGATGTAACAAAAAGACATCTGGGTAAAAACTAAAATATATATGTTTTACTTACATCTTCCAGCTGGCACAATAATTCACAAAACACGGAACTTCTACAGTACATGATAAAGCCATTTTGGGATAGAATCAGAAAATCACAGAAACAGATATTGTTTTACCGTTTTCTCACACTGTAACACATGCTGTAAATAGTCATTCTTGCATTTACACATGACAGAGCTAACCCCTCAGTAGATCTTTAAAGAGCATGATGCCAGCATGGCAGATTACAGAATTAATCTTTTATTTTTCAGTATTAGGTATGATGCCGTGTTAGGTATGTTTATGCATGGTATATTGTTGGATATCATTTCTGTGGACAGTCTTGGTCTTTCCTCAGCAGAAATGTGGAACATAATGGACACACTCCTAGATATTACTGCTCCTGCATAGAAAAAGGCAACATTGCTGACTTCACGAATACTAAAGCTGTTGTAGCTATAGTTACAGCAGTCAATACCACAGAGAATGAATCTCCAGTAATATATGAATCTGTAGTCTTTGAGTTCACAGGCTAAAATAATCCAGTCTATTTGAAAAAACAAGAAAACAAAGAGAAATCAAAATGAATCCGTACAATGAGGTTGAGATCAAGGTGACAAGAAATAAGGCTGTGATTAAAAAGAATGCTTGAATAATAATATTATCACAGGGGGGGTGCACTGGAGAATGCCAGTGGAAATCATGGGTGTGGCTGGTTTGCTCTGCTGCAGCCTATATGAGCAGCATAATGTGTGGTAGCTTAGCAATTACATTTATAGCAAACTTCCTTACTCCTGCATAATCATTGCATGTTGACTTTGTTTCGCTACCGTTCTAGTAACACATGTACTTGGTAATAATTCAATCAGATCATTAAATAAATAGCACTCTGTAACTTGATTATATACCCTTCCCTACAATCTTCCATAAAGATAACCCATTTCTTGTAAAGTTTTTATTTATTCCTGCAAGTCCTTTATAATACAACCAAAGGTCTAATCTAAACCAGCAAAACCACCCATCTAACAATGGAAATATTTCAGTGACAATGTAAAATGGACACTTTAGTTCCGGTACAGTGAATGTCACTTTTAGAATTAGAAGACAGTGGGCTCAATTTAGACTCTTGTTTGCATCAGTTATAAAATGTTATAAAACTACCAAGAAAGCTCTCAGGGCCTACCTATGTTTAACTAATTCTAACTACCTCTAACTCTACCTCAAATCCTAACCCTATTGCTAACTCTAACTCTGCCTCTAATCCTAATCCTAACCCTACCTCTAATCCTAACCCTACCCCTAACTGTAATCCTATCCCTACCCCTAACTCTACCTCTATTGCTAACTCTACCTCTAATCCTAACCCTACCCCTAACCCTAAGAATGGGGGAACATTTTACAGTGTTGCAAACCGAGTGCAAATTGGCTTCCAGTGTTACCATTGGGAGCTTGCCATGTTGCAGCAGCTCCCGGTTCCAGTGTAAGTACCCCACATCACTGCGGATGAGGACTCCGTGCAGGGGGACCGGCAGGGGACTGCCTTGGTCATCATACAGAATATTGCCATTGAAGACATTGGGGCTAGCCCTGCCTGTCAACATCAGGTTCAACAGAGCCTGGAACAGAAAAAAAGTGGTGTGCCAGACATCAGAAGAAACCACATGTATTGTGTAGGAATTGTGTTTCATTCTACACAAACAAGACATGCACCACTTAAAAACGGAGATTGCAGGACCCACCTGCCGGCAAACAAAATTCCCCAGACTTGAACGCAAGAGGTGGGGTGTAGTAGAGTCAAGGTCTTCTCTTAGCCTTTGAGGAAAGAGATCAAAATGTAAAATCTGAATTTGCTGTAATTATGTAATTTGTTTAACAAGCCTTGGGGTACTGAGTCACTGATTATCAGGGTCAGACACAACTACCTTTGAGCATTGTGTCTTCTCTATTCAAAGCAGTCCGAACAAATTTATTAAAAACTTGCAATATTCCATAATCAGAATGTATTAAACGTATGTGCTCACTGAACATCTTATGTATCACCTATTTTTTTTTCAAATTGAACACTAAGTTTCCCGTTGTGACTAAGCAGACCGTGACACGACTGCGTACCTGTCAATAGTCCTTGAGAAAATCAAACTGTACAGGAACAGAATCACTCCATGGCTTCCTTCTTCTTTAAACTGTTTGAAAGATTAAAAAAAAAAAAAAAAAAAAAGATTCGATCATCCATGTGATTTGATATATTTTATACTCAACACAATTTATTCTTTCACTGCCATGTACATCATTCGTATTGGATAGGCCATAAATTAGTTTAGTCTAGTTTATTAGTTTCTTCACTTTGTACCTGCAGGGTCAGCACTGGTACATCTCAATAGTGCAAGCACCAATACAAAGAGAGATCTAACTATGCCATGCTCAATAAAATAACAATGCAACAATACAAGTATTCCAAACAATTACTATACATTCAAAAAGTATATATAATTATATATATATATATATATATATATATATATATATATATATATATATATATATATATTGTAACGGATGTAGCAGGACAGGGGGCCTGCGATATGAAAAATGTTTTGTTTTATGGCAGGGACAGAAGTAAAGCCTCCCTGCCAAGGTAATTGTTTTATTGTTTGTTTAATTATCACCGGCACCTGGCAATGATTGGAAAGTAGAGCCAGGTGCAGAGTATAAAAAAGAAGCAGTCAGTCTGCTCTAGGCTGCTGAGGAGAAGGAGGCAGAAGGGGTGCTCTGCTTCCAAGCAGTCAAGAAAGTTTACAGGAAAAGTGTAAGTTGGAAGAACGGAGTGTTTTGTGTAGCAGGTAAACGGCTTAGCCGCCCTGCGTTATAGTTGAGGTTCCTGTGTGTTTAGTTAGTGCTCAATGAGAGCTAGGTTTTTTTTTTTTTGTTTATTTTTGTTTTGTAATAAAAGTGCACGAAAGTGCTTCACTGTGCAGTTCTGTGTCTGGGTCTGTGTTTTTAAAGGGCAAACAAGCCGATAAGAGAGAAGCTCTGTTACAATATATATATATACACACACACACACATACACATGCACATATAAATAATTATGGGTTCAGTTTAGATAACACATTACTTACACATTGTATATGTTCATAGATGAATTTCTGCATGGTTTCTTTTTCACTGAATTTAAACAGCTGAACCTGAGGAAATAAGAAATATTTGATTTAGGTCATTAGAAAATATTAAAATCCTTGGTACTACTGTATCTATATACATCAATTTGAAATATTGTTTATAGAAAAAAAAATAAGACTGCACACTGAATCATAACATTTTAAAACAGCACTGTTGGTCTTTCTGTGAAGTTGGTGTCCTCTCTCTGCACTTATGTGTTAATAGTTCTTTGCAGAAAGGAAGTGGGTTAAAGCTAGCTCATGCTTACCCTCTCTGTGAAGTTGTCCACTTTGTACTCAGTGGTTGGTGTAAAGTAGGAGTCTGTGGACACAAGACAGACTGACCCACTCTGTGACTTGCCTGCTGACCACAGAATATCGGACAGGGCTGCTGCCAGGGCCTCTTCCTGTTTTTTCGGACTGACGTCATACAAACTTTGAAAAGAAAAAGAAAAACACAAGAGTGACTCTATGCTATAATATAAATCCTGTGTATCTCCATTTGTTATTGTTAATTCAGAGGAGAAAAAAAAGATTCTGGATTGTGTATGGAATTTGCCTAAGTGAGTTGTTTTGGAGAGCTTAAATAAATCTTACTATTGTAAGCAGACGTTTTCTGTTCCGTTGTTTCCTGTGAAGAGCAGGTATCTGATAATGTTTGCCTGCACAGCCATCTGGATTGCACTGGATCCTCCCTTAAACACAAGCACACAGTACCAATATATAGATCAGACATAGTTAGAATCAGTTGTGTATGTGAGTGAGTAAAAAGTTCAGGCTTGAAAAGCAGTCACTGCTCTGACAGCAATAAGGGGCATCCAGCTTCATTTACAGTTCACACTAAATATTTCAAATAGATGGGACAGCTATTCTGTTTAAAAGCTCTGATATTACTCTGTTGGAGACAGTTCCTCTGCAATATGTGTTAATTAGAAGCGTTAAAAAAACTTCACTCACAAACGATGCTAAACTTTGGTACTAGAATAAATTGTTATGTAGTCTGTGGGTTCCTCTGTATATAGGAGTCTCAATCTAAACTGTTTGGAAGTTACTATTGCTATTTAATGATTCTAAAGCAATGTTGCATACACAGTTTCAAGGTGTGTCATAATCAATGTGTTTGTAGAATATCTAGTTCGTTCTGAAATGAAAACAGTGACTGGCGATTATTGAAAGTTTACATTCCTTGATTGTGCTTGAGTGTTATCTGCTTCCTAATTGTCCCAGCTTGCCCTGGTAGTATTACAATGACACTGTGTGTTCATTGAGTATTAATAACTATATGTTGATTGCTACCATAAATCATAGTGTGTGCAAGTGTTTAAACATGTTACATGTATAGGATAAAAAGTACCAAATTGCAGTGTAGTCTTTTTTCCCTGATTTCTATGGCTCTAGTCCTTAGTCATTGGTAGGGCTCTTTCAGCCAAAAAGATTGGACAACTCAGTGGTAAATCTATGACAAGGTTACCTCAAGTTAATTCTTTCGCACTGTGCATGTGAGAAATACCCACCCTTTCTGCTTCCAGGGCATATGACAAGTCAGAGAAAGGCTCCCGGAACTTGAAGTGGGATTTCTTCCATTCGTAGTTGAAAATGTGGAAGGTGCTCCCAAACAAAATCTTTCTAAGGTTCTGGAGATAAACATTCATCACATTACATCATTATTTAAAGCAGTAATAACTAAATATATCAAAGCCTTGCCTTGTGCATTATGATTGAATCCGCTTTTACATAATGTAGATTACACACTAAGGACTCCATTTGCACAATCTAAGAACTCAGTTACATTTGCACTAGTGGATAGTTCCCCCAGTTGTACCAGTGCATGGTTACACCCAGACTTGTAAAACGAGATTTGTAAACCATTCGGATGACTACTCATGCATGTAGTGATTAAACTAGTTATCGATTAAAGCAGCATTGTCATTTATGTGCACCGGATCAAGCACTGCTCCCATCCCAGTTGTTTGGCTTGAGTTACAGGCAAAGCTCTTAAGAGGCTCATGAATAAATGACATTTCCTGTACTTCAGTATTGTTTCAACAACACACACTGCAGCCTCCAGATCAGTGATACTCTATGCATCAGATAGGGCTCTTTGTCTTGTTGGTAAAGTTGGGTAGAGTTACAGCTCGTGTCACAGAGATAAGGTAGACTTACCCCTGCCATATCCATTGTGATAGGAATGCCGCCCAAACTAAAAGAGATGGTAAGGGGTTTGGGAATAGAATAAAGGACATTAAAGGTAGCAACTTGTCCACGAGACTTGGTGCCAGAAGTGGCTCCAGCTCCATTTTCACTCTCATCCTCTGACTTGCGGCTTTCCTGGTGTTTCTGTTTGGAAGGATTCGAAATGTCAGGTTTTAAATGTTGCTTTTTTTAATTCTACAATTTAAAATATATAATTAAAAAAAAAGTACAGATATACAGTATTCAAATCTCCCTATGAAAAATGACATTCATTTTGAAGTATGTTTTGCAGTTGACTACTATGTGTTTGGCAACATTTCTAGGCACCTAACAGTGCGTTCTAAAACAGAGGATCAAATGCCTGCAGCTTTCACAGCTCAAACAGAGAGGATAACTGTGATAAAGCGATGTGTCAACATGCAGAAGCTACTCACATCTTGGCTTTTCTTAACCTCTTCCTGCAATATCTCAATGTAGCTGAGCTTTGAGCTCTCCAGCCTCTTCATTGTTTGCAACAACTCCGGATGTGTGTCCATGATGTGTGACGGTGATGAAAGGAGTTCTCGCAGGAGGAGGGCTTATGAAAAAAGTATGCGGGAGAATGAAAAGGGCTTGCTGCCTTTCCCTCCCTTCCTGGCCTATAGCATGGCAGGAAGAGCTCCTATATCCAGCAAGCACACCTGAGTCAAGGCCTGTTAACGGAAGAGCAGGTTTTGTTTCGAGGAAAACAAGGGAGTCCATGGGACTACAATGAGAAATGAATACCTTTGAAGTGATACTGTATTTCAACAGAATATGCTTTTTCTAATTCCATTACTTCTTGTAGTTTCATCTCAAAATCCAATCCTATGGAAATTAAAACAGCGTAGTACTTATGGTTTTAAAAACCCATTTTCTTTCCCTAATTGGCTTACGTATTCTTTTCACTGCTCCCTTCACTCCTTGTTTTTAAAACTGAATGTTTTTCTGTGTGTAAAAATACAGCTGCTGTTTTGGAAACTCTTGGAAGCGACATATTTTTCACAATTAATGGAGGCGCACAAGCAGGGTTTCGTACAGCGGAATTCACATTTGTATGGAAACTTACCTCAATTGAAGCATCACTTAATTCCAACCTAAAAATCAATATACAAAAATGTCAAATATCTTTTTTTACAGTCACATACACTCAAGTGTTGGTTTGGTTTACATTAAATGTATAGTTTTACTTCCCTTAAGTGTTTTGATGTTTTGCAACATAATTTATTCAAATGTGATGCGCTATTTGTTTAGCAAAAAGAAAGACAGAATGAATATGAAAGCAATAAATTAAATGAAATACTAGGACACACAAAAAATTGTTACCTCTGAGAGCTAAAGATTTCCCTCCATTTGTACAGGTCTGATATTTTGTTTGCAATCTCATCCAATTCCTCACTGTTGGAATTCATACTTTTTGCTGTTAATGTCCCTCTCCATCTGCAAAAGGTACAAATCAGAGGCCGCCAGTGTTAACATTTACATCCAGGTCTGCCAAAGACACTAGCAGCCAACCATTTACTTTGAAAACGAATCATCCTGAAAACCAAGCCAGCTTGCAATAGCTTGTGGTTGTTCGGTGGAACTATCAATCACAAACTGACAACTCTGAGCTCTAAAGTCCAGTCATTCCAGAAGGTGATGAATGTTTCATTAGCAAGTGAAATACTGTATGTGTTTGTGTCCCTGAGTAAAACAATAAGAATCCACAGAGGAAACTGGAGTAAAACATCTTTGAAAATGAGCTTGGAAATGAACCAGAAGTTCCTTTTCATCGCAAGGCATAACAGCTTAAAATAAATCTTGCATGGTCAGGGAATACAAAAGAAACATTTTCACCTCAGGTGGGGGAAAAAAAAAGGCATGACACTACTGGCTACACTCTTATACTGTTAATATGCAACTGGCATCAGCTGTAAATACATATTGCATTCAAAATAGAATTGACAAAGTGGTTAAGGTCACATTACAAAGCTCACTTACAACTGTATATTTCCTGAGGGTTGTGCTGTTGAGCTACAGTAATGAACTTATGAATTCATGCAAATAACTGCAGTATCATAAAGTGAACTGTTATAATATTATCATGGGAGATATAAAAAATAGGAAGCAAGAAGCATTATGGGATTCATAGTCTTTCTATGCTGTTTTTTTTATTAGCAGGAGCTTAGTGAAAAAGAGCTGACTTCTACTCTTGAGTGATTGCTATTAGTAACATATCTAGAGATACTGTACTTTTATAGACTATTACAGATTGATATGCTGGATGTATAGTCCTTACCATTCTTTAACACAGTCACTAAAGATAGGGCCCATAATGGTTATGAGTGTTTGCTATTGAGATTGTTCTTTGTAAACAGCGGTCCTTTGGGCAATCTTGGAAAGGGAGGCTGTCAGTCACGCCTCCTGATCAGCTTCTATCAAAATCAGTCATGGCTGAAATTGACTTGCAAAAGGGAGATACAGCTTTCATACTGTATATTATAATATTTTGTTTTCTTGAAACAATTAAGGAAGAATGCATCAGCATGCATTGCTTGATATGCTAAATTATAAAATGAAACAAACAGTTCCCTTGTACTTGGCCTTGCCAGTTAGTATTGAACAGCTTCCCTTGTTGCCTAGATACAGAATATTTATTGCACCGCACAATTGATTGATTGGTAGGAGAGGTTTACTACATTGCTAAGGATAGCAATATGTTCCTGGTACTGTCCTCAGCTGTGTGCAGTGCATTACAAAGAACACACACACATCACAAACAGTGCATTGTGCTCTAATTATCTGTCCAGGAACAGTTCAGTCAAAAGGTATGACTGCAAATCAAAGAATATCATTTTCCACAGTCATTATAAATGAGCGCTTTAGCACGTGCTGCCAGATGTACAGCATGAGTTTCTACGTTTTTCAATTCCAATAATCTGCGTGAACTCCTGTCTTGAAAATCACTACAGTAAAGCAGTGATTGAAATGATTTTAAATACGGAAAAGTAAGTCAATCCAAAATGTGGGCAAAAACAATAATACAAAATCAAAGCAAACAGCAAGTAAACAATTCCCATTTCCATGATCCTGGTTGTAGTCAGTATTTACAAGATTTGCAGCCCTGGTCAGTGTTAAAATCCATATTTGTGAGTGATCTAACAGGCAAAAGGCTGTTTTTATGTTTAAAGGCAATGAATTCAAAGATGAGCTGGCCCATATTAGATCTCAATTTGGGGGGTTTAGAAGTAGGGACATCATTTGATCTTAGTGCATAGGCAGAGTTACATGTCTAACAGAGATGTAAGATAACTTGGAGTGTGACTTACAAACCATGACTTTGCTCCTGTAGAAAGTTGCAATGGTTACTGGAACATGAATTCAAGTCCATGATTGTTGCATGACACAGAAACCTTTGACAAATCTAACTGACAGCACAGGTCACATTAAGCCCCCTTCTCCGCATTGCTACAGACGCAGATGTAAACCAATTTGACTTGCTATTAGAAAGTAAATCAAGGAAGTTATTCAGGCAAATCTCTCTCATTGAGTATAAGAAACAAAACCTTAGGAGTGAAACTGAATACATGAGCGCTTGCTGGTAACTAAGCTATTGAAACGTAATGGTGTCTCTGCAGCCACGGCCAGCTTGCAGTGCATGGCAAGTTTGTTTTTATCCTGCTCTTACAGATTGGAACTTGCAGAAACCAGTTTTTACACATCATTGGCTACCAAATGACAATAATTGACCGTACTATATAAATTATTCACCAGGTATGTCTAGATTGTATAATAACTACCATGTTGTTGATAATCTCACATAATGTTAATTACAATTAGCAGTAACAGTCTATTCACTTCCTGTTATTAAATGTCTATGTACTTTTTCTGTCTCTCTTCTTATTGGTGCTTACTGTTTCATACTCCAGAAGAGAGGATCCACATACACTTCAGTGAGTGTCACACATCACACGCAGGGAAATCGGATCTGAAGGGTAATTTGAAAAGACTTCAGTAGCCACAATCCAGAAGAGGTTGCTATTCCTACGTGCGGATTGTTTGTGAAGTGCTTGAACAAAATCCTTCCCTTTTATTCCTGTTGAAATGGGCTGGGCTTTCACATAGAACAAGAGAGTGTTTATAGGTTTCTGTACTGTACAGTGCTACATATTAATGGGCTAACAAATTACTATGGCACATCTTATAAGGAGATTGACTACCCTACATATTCAATCAAATATGTTTAATATTACTTCTGTTAATGATCAGCTTTGCTTATTATCATGAAATTGAACCTCAGCTGATTATGTGAAAGGACATAGTCACTGTCCATAACTCTAAAATTGAAGGGGCACAAACCATTTAGCAATGTAGTTCCAGAATTCTTTGAGAATTATATTTAAATTTAACAGTACAACTAAATAAACCAGGCATCAGGTACTGTATATTAATGTAACTTGGTGTCACATACAGAAATATAAACTTAGATTTTTGTGCTTGCCTTTAGCATATATAAATGCTACCATCTGGTTAAAATTATATTTCTTTTTGAATACTATTTTGTTGTCATAAGTGTAATCCTCCACAGCAGAAATGCAGATTTTATAATAAATAAAAGAAACCTGCAAAGTTTGTGTGGTTGTGGGTATGCTTGTCCTTCAGGAAACGATGTACTTCTTAATATCCATTTTCCCCTTCCCTTAATTAGCTTCAGCACCCTTTCCACTGCCCCTCTTGTTGTTCAGTTCAGAATTCCATTGGGCAGTTCAACATTTTATTCTCTTTGAAAAGTCAACGTACAGCACTGTAAAGCTCCCCTCTGCTCCTGGTGGATGACTCCATGCTCCATTCGGTGAGTGTGGTTTTGAAGATGAGTAAAGTAAATTAAGGAATTTATAGGATACAGGTAACATCTCTGAATGAGTGTCATTGGTGTCACGCATAATTAATAGTGATCAATCTTTATTACTGGACTGATTGTCAATACTTATTTGTAGAAAGCCTGGCTGCATTATAACTGCAGTGCAGACTGAATACCTCTCCTTTCTCATAGAAGGGATCACTTACAAGCTTTGTGCTGCTGGCAGCTACTGACTTTCTGAAATTTACAACACGAAACATACACGCTTTTTAATTTTTTTTATTAGGTTGCAGTTATTGTATTTCAATATCAGTCAGACTGAAATGGACCACTGGGTCTTATTTTGTAACTGAAAACAGAAGTAAATTTAATGATACAGCCTTTTCTTATTAACATTCTTGACAATACATGTTATGCTAATCTAATTCCTCCTTGATATGTTAGTTCATACATTCTGAATCACATAATACAATATTTATTGCAGCGTTGCTATACACTCACTAGTCATTTACTTTTTTATTTCTTTTAATTTACAAAAAAAAACAACATTATTCTACCCATACAAATTGGCACATTTTGCACAAGGTTTCTGCTACTCTAACTAAGCAATACCGATATCTCCAATCAAATTACTGCACAGCTCTAAAGAAAACTAAAGTGAACACAGATTTCAAGTTATATAGAGCTGTAAATAATAAAACATAATGAGATATTTGGGAATATATTACATTCTTCATACCATTTAAAAAAACATCAATATATTTATACAAATAGCACATAGCGTCATCTGGTGGTCAAATGTTGTAATGTACCTATTGTTTTATGATGAAAAAAAATATACAGGGCCTCGTGCACTAAATGGCGGTAAGTTACCTGAAATACTGCGTGGAAAGGGAAACCCATACGGCGCTCAAAAAGGAAGGCGTGACCACTCTCTTCACTAATCTAATAATATGCACTAATAAGGCAAGCTAAATTATTAATTTACAAGCTGTCACTGCGCGATGCATTCTGCATGCGGAATTCTGCAGGAGGTTTTTACACTGTTTACTATAGTAGCTTATAATAAGTGCAGTCATCATAACCTGACTTTTCATGCATGACGTACGTGGGAAAAACAAATAGCCTACGGAATGCTGTACGAGTTTTAAAATGGAATGCTGTTTGTTTTCTTAAAAAAGATCTGGTTCTTTTTTCGTTTTTCAGCTTCTGAATATAGGCTAGAGAAAACATACAAGGCGCCAATTTTTTTTTTCCTTGTTCGTTTTTCTACTTTTAAGTAACCAAAAACGAACAACGAACCAGTAGACTTTTCATTATTCAAAAAACTATTAGTTTATTTTCTTAACAGACGCCCCTTATCCAGAGCGACTTACTGTAGTTGTTGCTAAATATTACATTACAAAATACAGTAAATTCAGTAGCGGTTAAGAGCATATTCAAATAAAAGCATAAAATACAGATCGATTTCAAATAAGAGCAACTTTAAGGCATATAAAGGCAAATCTGTTCTTGTCTGTATCTACGTATTACCTCCTCCTTGGTGTGACCCTCTCACTGTCCTGCACACATACATTTACACTCTTTGGTAAAAAACAAAACAAAAAAAACAGGCGGTTCATCCCAACCCCTCTGAACAGTTGAGATTAAATCAATACTGTTAACATGAAGTAATACTTTTGTCTTGATTATAGTATACAGTACACAACTGTTATCTCAAGGGGTCCTTGAATAGTTTGTAGTGGTAAAAGTCTGTAAGAGGCTGACTTTTGTCCCACTCTTTCAGTTGCAGATACTATAGAAACAATGATGCTAGAACATGTCCACTGATGCCTGGTAAGTAAGGGTCACAGTACTGCAGGCTCACCTCCGTCAATACATCAGATCTGCTGCACCGGTGCTGGTGTCCGTCTCTTTCGACTCCTGAAAAGGAAATTGGATCCCGGATACCCGGATAAGAAGTATGTTCAGGAAATGCACTGTGAAGCAAAATAAAATAATCCAAAACGATCTGTCAAATTCTTCGCTGTGAGTTTTATAGACAAAATTCCCTTCTTTGTAGTTTGCAATTTTCTCAGAAAGCCGATGGAGTCTGACTTCTGAAGCAAACAGGATTATCACCAGACAACCGCAAGAACCTGACACAAACAAAATACAAGAATAAAGATCAAATTAGCGTCTAAATATCTTGATATATGCAGTACTGTACTTGCATGGGTAGATACATGTTTATTACCTATTCAGATGTTTTGGAATGGAAAAATAGTGTTACAAATTGTCTTGTTAAAAGTGCTACGTTAATAATTTTTCACATAATACACCTTTTAAACTAAACATTTAGAAACTATTACATGAGATGTGTTTTTTTTTCTCTAAGTCCGTATTTTACATTTTATAAAGACTGGAGTAAATGCTAGGAAAATATGTATTATATTTACCATTACGTCTTTTTTTTTTTCAAACTGCAAATACTCACATGAAATGAAGTTCCAAAGGTATAGGCCTAATGGTCCATGGAGAGTCTCATACGGATTCCCAAAAGCGTTATACATGAAAAATGCTGCAGCTACTAATGAAAATATGATCACTACTGCAGAGAATAAAATGACACTGACATGTATGCTGGCAGGAATCGCCTCCAACAGATCAGGGAAAACTGAAACAAAAGCACAATATTACAAAGCGTTACTGTTTGTGCCATAGGCTTAATCTACTGACAGTATATGGAGAAAGCCCAAGGAAGAGAAATACAAAGCATTCTGGATATAATTGCTTCCATCTTTCGATCCTGATATGTTTTGGCTGTTGTTTCGAAACGACCATCTGGTTGATAGATATGTATCAAATTAAATGCTGAAAAGGAGTATAACATATATTATAAGGATGCCTGCAATGCTAATTCATCTTTTTTAACGGACTATATAGCATCTCATTTCAAAGGTTGTGCTTTAATGAATGGTCAATTAGATAAATCAATAATCACAGAGCTAAAGAGACATGCAATGCTATAAATGTCACTTTGAGTCTATAGCTGTGACTTGTCAAGCTTACACTATTAAGAAGATATCACAGATGGCGTAACACGCGCATGTTAATGACCTTTGGAAAATGAGCCACTGACCCTGAAACTAATGGGACATGACCCTGGTTACCAGAGCAACAGGCTTTTCACAGGACAATGGCTTTTGCTTCCAGTATACATTTCTTTATTAAAAAAAACAACAACATTGTTTTGTCATCAGACAAAAATGTAACTGCAGTGCCACCATTAACTTTAGTTACCAGCATTTTCAAAATGACATTACCTCATGCACATACACGGATCACATGCTCAATGAATGTACACCTATTATAGAAAGGATTATACAGTGCACATGTTCAAATTGAAGATAGCTCAACAAAATGGATCCACAGGGAGGCCAACACCTTGGGCTCTATTGTAATGATCTAAACAGTGATAATTACTATTTTTAATTACTGCCACTGTTTACTTCTAGATGGGGTTTCACCCCTGGGTGATTTGCCACTTGATAACAGTATTGCATCCAAAAATAAATCCAGTTTAGATCAATAAAAGAACAATAACCTGTTCAAACTATTGCTAATTTACCTTTTGAAACATTTAAAGTATTTTTTTTTAAATTGATCTTCAAACTTAAAGTCAATCTTTTCCTCTACATCTGTGTACAAACCGAATATTTTACTAGAACATCTGAACGAACTGTATATTACACACTGCATAATACAAACAGTGACTGGGCTTCCTCTTGAGTTATTACAGAAAGCATGTCAAATAGCCCCAGTTTAAAGAAGAGTTTTATTGAGTCAACACTGTCTATAACTCATTAGCGAGGAGGACTATCAAAGGAGGAGAGTGTTTCTCTCCAAATTCAGAACTGGATGATTTCTCTGTTGTATGACATTTGCTATTCATTGTTCTTCCATGCACTCTTAGTACAGGTTTATTATGCTGTCATCATTATTTAGAAGCTGGTTCTGAGCTCCAGTAAAAGATAAACATCTATATGTATGCATGTTATACAGTACAGTTTACGTTATTTTTTCAAAGTACTGTATGTAAAGAAATAAGGATTTGTTTAAATAGAGGTCCAAAGGAAATGCTGTTCTCAGTAAACTTGCCTTTGGGTACCAGAGGGCATTGCATAACCCTTAAACCCACAGTATGATATGTATTTCTAGGCTGACACTAATTAATGCATGCCAAGGTACTCCAGTCACAGGGATTCATTCCATTGTGTGGGTGTGGATAGCGTGCACCTGGTCTGATAGTAAAGCAATTCAAAACTAATTGAGCTACTGTTTACACCTAATACAATGTGTATGTGGTTTAACAGGTTCCAGAAAAAAAAAAAAAAGTATTTGTTGACAGAAAAACGCATGCATAAATACCCAGATCACCACCATTACAATGCCATCAATATTGTTTACCTACTAATCATATGTCTGTATACTGCACCTGAAGGTATATATTCTGAGCGGGCTGTGAGGACCTGGTAACTGGGAACCTGGTTTAAATAATACATCATAGAAACTGATCTGGTTTGTATCGGAAACGATAAAAGGGTAATGATGTCACATGTTGCTAATAATTCATTCAACCTAGGCTTGATCATCTTCAGAACTTTTCGTTTTACAATATATATATATATATATATATATATATATATATATATATATATATATATATATATATATATATATATATAAAAGATATTACAATTATTACTCATTTGAATTTGTAATACAAAACTTTTTTTTCGCATTCCTACAAAGCATGCTTTATATTAAAATGTTTTAGATTAAAATACATATTCTGCATGGTTACTCACAAGAAAACTGAAAGGGCCTTCCTCCCAGTCCACACTGTTTAACTCTCTGGCCATGGAAAAGGCCATAGCTTATCTCTCCAACAAATTTGTTCAGTTCTGGTCCGGTGGCATTGACAAGCTGAGCTCCAGTTTTACAAAGAATAGTTCCTTTGACCCAAAATTGCGTTCCAATGGCAGCCGCTACACTCAAAGCACAACCAAAACTCAACAAGCCAGCTATACAAAATATAACTTTCTTTTGGTGAATGGGCATATTGGTTACCGTTTACTCAAAACAATCATAAATTCATAACAAAACCAGACACTTTTGAACCCCAAGCAACGTCTTACTGTTCAAATATCTTGCGGCAGCCCTCTCCTGTGGTTAACACTTCAGCCGCATTGTTTTACGCATAAGGTAGAGTTCTTCACAACTTTAGAAACCAAAAGGACGAACAGTTAGTATTGTTTTGTAATGTATTGTTGATAATAGTTGTACGAATCGAATTTCTAGGTTAGTCTCTAATGGATTGAGTTACACCCCAGTCGTCCTGTCACTAGGTAACGCAAGGTTTAGGTTTCGAAGAGGGCTTCTGTGTGAAAACCGAGGGCAGCCTCCCCGACCCTCCTTGTGATTGGACAGACAGAATGGTCTTGAAACAAAAATGACTTGTTATCACATCGTCATCGTACAGCATCTGCTCAGCAAAGCTATACACAATACAATCACATAGGGCGATGCCTTGATTTGGCAGGGTACAAGAAAATAAAAACAAATAGCCAAACGATACATCATTGCTGGTGAACACGTTTCTACATCACCAGATTTAGATCCACTATAACGTCCACTAATTCAGAAAATACAAGGTTATTTGATGTTATTAATTTCACAGATACTTTGATATTATAGCAGCAAATAAATATCTTACTCACCAAATACTTTCCTATACTAGAATGATGATAATAGTTACTTTGCTAAATTCAGCACCAAAAGAGTGGAAAGCAACAATCCACTCTTATTACGTCACGACAATGAACTGCCTTTGCTCATAATTCGATAACAAGGTATCAGCCGTTTTATATTGAACTTATTATATATATATAACCTCCCTATTACCTAGTATGTTTCATACAACAAACACATAAGAATTGTTCCTTACAAACCCCAAATGAACTAAAGGGTTCTAGGACGCCGATTAACACAATTTTCTAGGAGTTACCGCTGCATTAGATCAATACTAATCCAGCCACGGGTTACACGCAATACAAACGGGTTCTAACTTTTCATGGGGATTCTGTAGGGGAAGTTCGGAATATATGACAATACAGCATTTAATAACGTGCACTTTAGTTTTAAAAGTAAGCACATTTCCAGGTTTGGTCTTATTTTAATATTGAAACTGTGGCGGCGTTTAGATCAATTGAATAGACCCTATAATGTACGGATGTGTTGGCTATTGTATCATGTGTGATATATAACAAGGGCATTTTCATAGCCACACAATGTCATTGGATCCCCAGCGTTAATGGTATATTCCCACAACACACTGCTACTTAGATGTTGACATAGGCCAAGCTCTAAATATGTCCTCATGCCATTTAAGTTTGGTGATGCTTACGGTGCCTCTCTCTATGTAGCATGAAAAATACATCGATTGAAATGTTATTTCTTCCCTCCCTTTAACATTTCCCCAGCTGTTCAGTCGAGAAGGGTATTGCAGCAGAACGACGTCTCCCATAGCACAGCTCTCGCAGAGTAGCTCACACAGGGTAGTGCTGCGTGCCGAACTCGTAATAGATGTCATCATTATTAGCTATAGCCCGCTCACATGATAAGGGTAATGAATTTAGGTACTAAAACGAAGTTTATTTCATAACAATAACCTAACCCTAAACCTAAGGTCCGTGGGTTATTGGCCGTAACATTAAATACACACAACAATAACCTAACCCTAAACCCAAGGTTCGTGGGTTATTGGCCGTAACATTAAATACACACAACAATAACCTAACCCTAAACCCAAGGTTCGTGGGGTATTGGCCGTTGATCACCAATTAATTATCACAGGGTAATCACGACGTTCGATGTTCTCCCCCTCCATACCCTGTTTATCGTCACGTGGTAGGGGTGTTGAGAGTGAATGAAGCAACCGCCTGTACGTCACATGCCATAAGTCCACTGCAACTAAAAGCATGATAACATGGAATAAGTTAACTTTTAGACCATGTGTTTTTTTTTGTTTTTTTTTGGGTGTAATAAACAGCTTCTTCTAAAATATTACTTCACTTGAAAAAAATACAGTAAGAACAAAATAGTACACAATTCAAGAAAAAGTGTGTTGTTTAGCAGTGCATATAAGGACAAATTAGGAAGGGGGTTAATTAAACAAAAAACGTGTGTATTATTTACAAACCAGGACCTCTTGATTTGGGGTTCTGACGTACATACCAGTATTCTTTTCCTTACATTTTGCAATGAAACCAGTAATAAAATATGCACATGTTTTTGCTATTCCTATAATACCATATAATTATCTTTTTTAATATATTTTATTTCCACATCATGGAAACATCCAAGTGTTGACGTTGTGTATTCGAAATATGGGTACACGTATATTAGGCCCTATTGTTGCCATTTATGGCTTGACCCTTATTTATCACGGGTGTCTCATATGAAGCCTACTTTTATAAGCTTAATTGATTGATATGAAAGTGTATTTACCGTTTGTATTATATGATATTTTACAATGTGTAATGAAGCGTATTCAGTGTAAAAAAAAGCCCGATAAACTATGCAGTGTGTTATACACATTTGTGGATTTTTCTGGGTGGAACTTCCGGAGTGCATGTCCACATAGTTGAAAACATGCAACTATTTTTTTACGGTATATTTATTTTTTCATAACGACGGAAAATCACTCCTAAAAAGAAACATAACCTACAGGGTTCATATAATACACAATTAATTATCGGCTTATTAATTTTTCTTTTTGCTGTGTGTCGTCCTATTTGAAACATCGATATAGTGTTGCTTTATTACAGCAATTGAATTAACTACACAACGAGTACTGTTTTGAGTTTCCATTGCACATAGCTTATATGTACACACATAATCCGGATCTCTGATTTGTTTATTTAATTAATAAACAGTAGAGTGTACGTGCTATGCAGAGTGCTGCTCCCTGCTGCTCAGACTAGTACTGTCTATAGACTGTTACATCTCTCTCACTCATTCACTCTACCGGCTAACATGAGAGATCATGGCCGCCTTCGGGCTCCTTAGCTACGAACAGAGGCCGCTGAAACGACCGCGGCTGGGACCGCCCGACGTCTACCCACAGGACCATAAACAGAAAGAGGTAATCTGACAACCCTCTATTTTCAAGCAGCGTCATACGAGGCAATACCGACATCGGGATTGTAAGCTTCTTAAGTGAATGTACGGTGCCTGCCATGTACAGCCCCAAGAGCTATGCCAGGCTACTGTAACTATTGTGCCACTAGTTGTGGTGGAATACAGTAACTGTCAAAGCTCCCTTAAAATGGGTTTCAGGTCTCTGGGCCTTGCACGCTGCGGCCTCTGTTATAACATTCTGGTAACTTGTTATTCCAGTATAACCGCTGCGTTTGCATGCCCAGTTGGAACTGAGACTTTTGCCAGCTGGCGAAGATGGCGTTAAGAAATATCAGTGTTGTGTGAAGTTTGGCAGCAGGGTTCTCCTGTAACTAACTGTTCATGCTCAGAAACAGTATTGCAAACTTTTTCTGTAATCGTCAGCCAAGACTTGCAGTACTGTTTTGTAATTGAAAATGCATATGATTCTTGCATTAGATACTATCTTACGATATCTTTATACTATTAGTATACTGTATGTGCAAGTACAGTATTTTAGTATGCATGTATTTATTATTATTATTATTATTATTATTATTATTATTATTATTATTATTATTATTATTTATTTCTATACTAAAAAACCTGTTGCAATTACAGTGCTTTTGAATGTGTGATTATGTAATTAAGGCCTGTATTAGGAACAATACAGTTGTATAAATTCAGCATCATGGGCATATGAGTAACTGTCCTCTTCATAGTGGTTTTGTGGACAATATTGACTGTGCCCTGTGGACAGAGTGGCTGAATCCTGAAACAAACCTGTTACCTTAGTCCAGTGCTTCTCAAACGTTTTTCTCTGAGCTCTCCCCTTTTAATTTTTTAGATAGTCAGTTGGTGGAAGGATTTTGGAAAAATCTAGCAATATTTTTTTTTATCAAGGCCAGAGAATCTGATCATGTATATGGAGCGAGTGGTTAAAAAAAAAAAAAAAAGGTTTTCCTTAAACCACACTCTGGCACCTTCCTTGAAGGTTGAAATCTGTAATCTGTTTTCATATTAAAAAAAAAAAAAAAAAATCCCTTGAGGGGATTATGTGAGGCAAACCACAGCCAGGATGGTTGTTACCTTCTATAAGTCGTTCTCAAGCTTTGAAATAACCTCTCAGCTGAAATGTTTTTTCTAATAATGATCGTATTCTAGATTTTTACTGAACAGGAATTATACGAATAATAGAGAATAAGAAATGTTGCAATGCTTTGTAGCCATTAAGTATAGTAGGTCTGCTTGTGATGTGGTCCTTTCATACCCCCAGTTTGAGAACCGCTGTTACACACCTCCATGTTAAACACCTTCAAAATAAACCAACAATGGAGGTCAAAGTAACACATCAGAAACACATTCATTTCTAAATGCAGCCCCTTGTGACTTTATTGAACAGTTTTTCTATTGGGAGGCTTGCTTAGCTGTAACATTTAGAAGGGAAAAATTGAGCATGTCGACCTCTGAGAATATGCCCTTTAACCTTAAACTATTGAGGGCAAATAAAAGAGACGGGCAATCACTTTGTGATCTACTTTGAATAGAGCCAGGCTGACAGGTTGTATAATAGTACTGACATACAACCAGGGGCAGCAGTCCCTGAGGACATGCCTGTGTATTAGGATTCATGTGTGTCCTTTACTTTCCACAGATTAACAGACCTTTTTCTACTAAAGCTTGGCATTTAGATGGATTTGATAAGGGAATGATGAGGTAATAGTTTATCTCCAAAAATCTTTAAGCTCCAGGAAAAAGGCAGCTGTTAATGCATACATGTTACCTATATACTTTAATCAGGGATGGAAATAAATCTCCCATTGCGTAGCAGTTTGATCCATTCATGGTTTTACTATGAGTTTAATAAACCACACCTAATCTTTTTTCATATACACAGGCTAATCAAGCTCATAATAAAACCTGGAATGGGTGAAACGGCTGAGCAATAGGAGTCTTATTTCTATCCCTGTTTAATAGTTCCTCTATCCTTCCATATCATTGCCCAGGGAGGGTGCAGTGGAAAGTGCTTCCTGTCTTCTTGAGCATCCAGGGATATTTGTATGAATAACAAAAAAAACTTTCTGAATAATGACAGCAAAGCTTTATTTAGCTTTGTCATGATTTTTGAAACAGAAATGTTTGCAAATAACTATTTTGGAGTTCACAGATTACTTTAATTATGTCCCATGTTTCAGGTGTTAAAGAAACACAAATACACACACATGCTGTTACGTCTAAACATTTTGTAAGTCAGCTGACATTAGACAAAAAATAAATGAATTTGCAGGGTATACTATTCAGCTGCTGTTAGTAATTCTTACTGCTTAATGCCCTTCCATGCATATGTATTACAATGTAAATGGTGATATTTCAAAGTAATTCACTTTGTTTTTGTCTGTGCTTAGGATGAGTTGACAGCAGTGAATGTAAAACAGGGATTTAGCAATCAGCCAGCATTCTCCGGAGACGAGCATGGCACAGCGAGAAACATCGTCATCAATCCGGCTAAGGTGAGCCAGTAACGAGTGCGGTGTGTGCTTTACATCCCAGCTATTTATATACTTTTATAAAGTTACTGTATGCTTTATCCTTTTGGCAATACAGTAACTGTGTTCTCTTTGAGTGAAATATTCTGCTTGAAGAAGTGACTGGAGCTGAACTTGACTCTAGTCTGTAGTAGTCTATGGCAGGCCAATTTAACATTCCATTAGCAAATACACATTGAAACATCGACTTGTTTTTTTTGTATATAATATTATATTTGTTGGAAGATTTCTGAAGTTCAGACAGGCAGGACAGATACAAATGACCCCAGTCTTGGTGCTAATGGTACAGTACAGTACATGTCACCTGTTTTTGACCTGTATTGACGCTCACCTAGTTTGTTCACGTCCTTCCTCCTTTCCCTCTCTGTCCCCTTTCAGCTCTTTTCTGGGCTCTACCCTCTGGAGATGGTTAGACGAGATTAGTCAAAAACGTTCTGTTTACTCAGAGGGGATGAGACCAAGATCTTATTCCTTTCTCCTGCCTCTGTTTGAATGAATTATTAAGTAACCCAGTTTTAATATGAAAACAACAACGTACATCCATTGCAATGCCCTAGTCTTTCAATTTGCATGGAGATTAACTAATAACAGCAGCCTAGAGCTGCTGGCGTTTTTCATATTGCTATGCATGATCCTGAAGATCGCACATAAAAAAACAAACAAAAAACAACCGAAATGCAAGCAAGCTGCTGCTGTTACCTAACAGCCATTTATATACACTTGTTTGCACACTGCAGTACAGGTATATGTTACCTATATGTGTAAATTAATAAATGTAAATACAGTTTTATCTTGCATGTCTGATTTTAACAAACCATTATGTAAAGAAAGTATTCTGTTATGCCTCTCTAAGCAAACAGCAACTATAGCCACCGAAGAGGTGCTGGCTTATGCAGGTTCACACTTCACAGACATTGCTCCGCACAATTTATTGAGGATTTTGCATTATGATACAGGAAGTTATCACTGATATATTTTCAATTTCTTTCAAAATCTTTTTAAAAGGGTGTATGATTGGATGAAAACGTTGTCTGAAAATACTGTAGGTGCTACAAATTAAAGTGTAACTTCATTGATATCATCTACATTTTCATCATAATCATTTTTTCTGTTTAGTATCCTATTATTTGTGTAGTCCTATAAAAAAATTATAAAAAATGATTAAAGGCTTTAAATGCCCTTGTGGCTTAGTTTATGTAGGACAAACAAAAATACGTATAGCAGAACATAAGGTTGCAATCTGCAATAACAATATGGATTATGCCATTATTATTATTATTATTATTATTATTTATTTCTTAGCAGACGCCCTTATCCAGGGCGACTTACAATCGCAAGCAAATACAAATACATTCAAGTGTTACAATATAAGTCATACAATAAGAACAAGAAATACACTAATTCTCAAGTGTGACAAACCACAATTCAATAATACAGCAGATAATAGTGAAAGTTACATCAGGATATGATTAGATTAAATAGTGATAGTTACATCAGGATATGATTAAGTACAAAATACTACATATTAAACCATAGCGAGACTGTAAAGCCATGAACCATGGTTCTGCCTCAAGTCTTAAATGACAAAGTCAGTTTCTGAGAGTGGTGGTAATACAGTTAATCTGGTAATGAGGAGAGAGTCATTTTGGATTTATACTTTAAAATCTTTGGAACCACATGGACTCTAAAAATGTTAATTAGGCTTTCAATGAAAAAGTCACATGGTTCGACCGCCATATTGGATCTCGTGGAAATTTTTGGAATTTTTCAAAACTCTTGCCGTTAAAAACAACTTAAGGTGGAACTATGACAATGGCAGCAGATAGTGCAGCAATGGCCTATAAAAAACATGTGTTCAATCGAGGTCGATTGAACAATTACTTTGCCCTCTACGCTGGATTGGCGCCAAATATTCAACAATCTTCTTGTCTTAAACTGCAACGTCAATCGACACCTAAGTTGGCACGCATGTTCATGACCAGGTCCTTTCTACCGTTTGTAAAATCCACGCTTTTTCGTTACAAAACATGCCCGTGGCGCGCAAACAACCGTTTCACGACGGCTCTATTTTCATACATTCATGCATAAATCCAAGGTGCAATACACTACAGTCATGAAACTTTATATGGCCATAGAGACTCACGTGAAGTACTGGTGATATGAAAATGACACATTTTGGTCACATGGTTTGGCGGCCATATTGATAATTGTAAAAAAAATTTACAACCCATAACAAGAACACCATTGCACTTATGCTCTTCAATGTCAACACAATTGTACAGACCATTGGAAAGTAATAACTGCTGAAGAGTGAAACCGATTGCTCACACGGCGCTGCGGCCATATTGGAATTTACGTTGAAATTTTAACTTCTAGGGCGTGCCGACAGGGTCATAGTTATAATGGAACACACATGGGAAGTCATATATGCTCTATGAAAAATGTTATAGCCCGTGACCTCTGACCTCTCCTAAAGGTTTATATCATCATAGAGAGTCACGTGAAGTATTGGTGATATGAAAATGATACATTTTGGTCACATGGTTTGGCGGCCATATTGATAATTGTAAAAAAACTTTTGCAAATCATAACAAGAACACCATTGCACTTATGCTCTTCAATGTCAACACAATTGCACAGACCATTGGAAAGTAATAACTGCTGAAGATCGAAACAGATTGCTCACACGGCGCGGCGGCCATATTGGAATTTACGTTGAAATTTTAACTCCTTACAGAATGCCGATAGGGTCATAGTTATAATGGAACACGTATAGGAAGTCATATGTGCTCTATGAAAAATATCATCGCCCGTGACCTCTTACCTCTCCTAAAGGTCAAACATACGCAACTGGCTATAAAACTGCCTATAACTTTTTATCGGCTGCACCAAAACGCACAAAATTTGACAAGGATGTAGAGGACACAGTTAGCACAGTTGTGATGATAACGTTTCATCTTGAATAACCAATGCACTTAAATTTTGATAGCACGATAAGTGCTTGGAAGCCTTTATAGTTGCTAGCAACTCTAGTTAATCTTTGTATGCCAACTTGAATCTTCAGGTGGCCGGGTTTGAGAATCACAATCCAATGTCTTTCAATCTTTAGTAATGAATTATGTAATTTGTTTAGTTAACTATGTAATTTGAGCTGTAATGTATAGCAGAATATATGGCTGTATTCTAAAGTGTTTTAATATTTTAATATATTTTGAGTTTAATTGTTGTATAATTACACTATATAGGGCTTAACAATTGATTCTAAAACCATTTTCAATGAATGAATGCTATAATAGGTGGAAATTGTCACTTGCAACTTTAAATAATGTCAATGGCTATTATTCAATTAATGGTTTAATTATTGGATTTATTGATTTCTATGATATGTGATTAAGCTGTTTTTGTTAATTGACAATCACTACAACGAAGACACACTGTGTGTCGAAGCGTGTTGTGTTTGTTTTTTGTTTTGTTTCAATAATAATAAAACTTTTTTTTTTTTAAACAAAATCTAAGAGGAATCGGTCAAGTCTTAAAGAAGAGTTTTTTTGAGTGTGCGGCCAACCTGGTCTCTCCGAGAGTTATTGAGCAGGGCGTGCATGTTAACTAATTTTAACTCTGTAGAGACATTAATATATAAAGTGCCTTATGGTCAGCACCTGTTTTGGGGGAAAAAAAAACTATATATACTGTATATTTACTCTTTGTTACAATTATCCTTGATTAAGGGGATCAGTGATAACTGTACTGCATGAGAGGAATCATTGTGAACAAAAGGAACAAAGCAACACTTAGGCTAATCACTAATGGAAGAGTGGAGACCTTGATTTCTATCACTTGAAAACCAGCAGCCTGTCTTCAACAGAAAGGGCTGGGCCTTACAGAGTCAACAATACTTTCTCTGCACAAAGTGCTTTTCTCAATCAATCCAGTAAAAGCAATACACCCAGGGCTACTGGCATTGAAATGTAAAACTATTGCAAGTGAAGTACAGTATGTCAGATATGTTAAAACTGCACTCTGGGTTACAAACATGGTTTCTAAGTATGTTTTTATTTTTTTGAAAACCCTCGGTATAGTCATCAAGCTATTCAAAGAACGTACAGATTAACACTCATAGTTTCATTTTGAGAAATTAATAGACTTCCGTGGGTTGACACTAATGGATTGGGTGCTTATAAACACTCCACCACCACCAAGGTTTCTGTTCTGTTGTTGAGTTAACATTTCAAATGAAAGAATGCAGCATTTCATTGAGTCACAGAACACCTGCTGTCTACTTTATGGAGCTTGACTTGCTAGCTATTGCACCACCTGTTAGTATTGGAAAGTAATAAAATGGACAGAATTATTTTCTTTGTCAATTTATTTTATGACAGAGACAGCATCCAGATAGCTTCCACTTAATAGAGCACTTTATTGCTGTAATGGCTGAGTTAGTGTGTGTCAGTGTTTCCAGGTTCAGACTTATTCATTGAACATTTTATGGGAATATCAATCTCTCTGAATGTACAAACATCGGCCAGCTAATTTGCAGCTTTATACTGACCTTACGATCCTCCAGTCTCAAGACAGACCTCTCATATTTTAAATATGCTATTGTCAAAACCAATAAATGACGGAACACTTTTCTGTGATTGTTTCCACTGTCTTATCTAAGGTCTGGGTTGCCTTAAGATGCAGTTTGCCTTGGGGTTTAAAAGTCATATCTAAGAAGTTGTTAACATGTTGTTAGAATAAGCTCCTGCATTGTCTATCATGTTAAGATATCACTGTCATAATTCGATTATCAGAAAAATTTGATTTTCCGAACATCCCTGGTCCTAGTTAGTTTGGATAATAGTTTTACTGTAATATAATTTATTTTGGAAATGCATTGTAGGAACAAACAGCAGACAAGAATTGTGGTCCTCAAGGTATTGAAAGTTAGCAATTATGCTTCTGAAAATAAATTAATTAGTTTTTCTAAAGAAGAATTACTTTACTGAAGCAGCACTTTTAATATAGTACAGTAGTTAACCTTACTGCAATTAGTGTCTGTCAGAAATAACTGCCATCTCTCTTCATCTCAGTTTCAACACCTGCAGATCTGTTGTGCTTTAAATACAGTGTTTCATAGTTCCTGAAATACACATGCAAGTCCCTTATGCTTAAATATGACACATTTCAGAAGAATGACTGCTAAAATAACCTGGCAGTGTGGGGGGTCACAGGCAATTACAGAACTGGATGTTCAGCTACTTAAATTGTCATTTTATAATCTCCCGATGATTGTGCTGTAGTGATTGAATATTTCTATTATGCTCTTTAGATAAGACACAGTCTCAATTGATATGTTCCCTATTTTAGCCAACTATGCAAAAAATAACACTGAAGAATAAAATTCCTATTTGTCTTCACTCAGCAAGAATGTGCTTAATGTGCAGTGTTTCTGTTTTACACAGTAATTCATTCGTGTGTTTATTAGGGCTGATACTGCTACTCACACTCCCAATTGCTTTTAAGTCTTTATTGGCAGGTATTCAATGCCCATAAATACTTCTTAAAAGCAATTCTGAGTCCAAGCACAAGTGACAGCACACCCCTAGTGTTTATTTATTATTATATCAAAATAGTTAATACGCAATTATCTATGCATTTGTGTCTGTGTTGTACCAGTATTGTCTTCTTTCTGTCTTTCTTTATAGATCGGGGCTTATTTCAGCAGTATATTAGCAGAAAAGCTGAAGCTGAACACCTTCCAGGACACTGGAAGGAAGAAACCACAGATTAATGCCAAAGATAACTATTGGTTGGTCACTGCACGCTCACACAGTGCGATACACAGCTGGTTTACTGAGCTGGCTGGAAGCAAACCTCTCACTGTTTTAGCGAAAAAGGTAGGCCTGTCACTAGCTTTTACCAACAGGCTTGCTCTGTGTCTGCATTTCCAGTACAGTATCACACAAATCGAGGATATTCTGATTTTAATACTTCAGTGCTATAGTGTCTGAGAGTTTCAGAATTAGACATTAAGAAAAAATAAGAGGTGCCTTTAGAGTTACGATATATGAAATCGGTTGTTCAGGGCAGTAGTAAAATAAGGCCAGTAGCCTAATCACCTAGTGAGCTTATAAGTGCAGTAAAAAAACTGAAGGCTTATCAAGCTGCATATTTTTGTCCCATAATATGTGTTCTTAATTGTAATTCATTACTGTTTCTGCACTGATAGATATTTGGCATGTTTAACAGAGTCCCTGGCATATCAACATGGCTGAGCAAGGTGGAATTTCTGTAATGAAGACAGTATAAATTTGACCTCTAAGGGGAGCAGTAGGCATGTGATTTTGTTGAAGATTTCTGATGGAAAATCTCAAACAAATAGATATTGTTCAGCTTCAGAGGGTATACAGTATTCTTTTAAATTGTCGTGTGTGTGTCGTTCCAGCCCCCCCCCCCCCCACTCTCTCGTTGTTAGTTTCACTTCAGTGAAACTCCGGTATCATGATTCACTTCCCTGGGGACCTGTAACCCATTTCACAAAAAGATTGGAATCCTGAAAAAGCTCAGCCTGCCATGACAGTCATGAAGGTTTTCTAGCATTAATATCATTGAGTTTTACAGTAAGTAGACGTGCAGCCCAGGGCAATAGCTGGATAGATTTGACATCTTTGACACATGAGGTGATTACTTTAATGCATCAAAAACTGGGTTGACTAATACCATATTTACACAGGAGATCAACACATGTTTAAAACTTGACAGTCATTTCCATTTAAAGCAATGCAATGAGGGAGGAATGCAGATTGCTCATTGTGTGATCTATCCCACTTAAACCCCAGGAAAGAAACTGGATTGAGGACATGTTCCCCAGTAGTCTAAAGTGTCTCCAGTGCTACTCTTCTGTAGAGTCAATAAGATACATGATTCTCATGTCTAACAAAATGAACAATATTTTACTGTTGCACAGGGTCTGTAGATCTTTCATAAGTGCTGGTCTTTAAAAGAAACAAAAAAGTACTTTTCGGATCAAAGTGAAACGGTACAGAACATTGCATGACGGGGAGTTTCATGGAACAGTGTACACAAAATGATGTTAATAGATTCGGCATGAAAATAAATCAAATATTATCCTACAATTTAAAAGAAAGCAATTCAACCATCTTAATAATTCTCTGCAATTTGTGCAAAGGAGGATCTCTTGCCAGTGCTGTTATTTAAGAACATAAATAATTATATTAAAGCCCGAAGATAGTTCATTCCACTACTGTGCAATGCTGCCTTAGAACTTACAGAAGGAAACTTGGCATCCAAATTTAAAGTCCATTAAAAAGTCTAATCAACTGTACAGTGTTGCAAAGCCCCTTTCATCATGTATAAAGAGGTTCTTCAAATTGGTACACATTTGCAAAGCTGACCCAGCCAAGCGCTCGGCAGCCCTTATTTGTTTTGAAGGTCATTGCTTGTAAGTGGATTGGACTGTCCGTGTAGAGTTAATTAAACCCACTTATGAGGGGGGTTGTTGATTGCAATTATTGAGAACTCAAGGTATGAACGGATCTACTGGTTTTATAAAGAATGCTTCATTTTTACTAATTTTTTTTTTTTTTTTTGCAGGAGCATTTTGACAAACTTTTTTTTTTTTTTTTAAACAGTCACAGCTGCTTCTTTTCTTGCAGGTACCCATCCTTAGCAAGAAGGAGGAGGTATTTGCCTATTTAGCAAAGTATTCTGTGCCATTATTAAGGGCAGTATGGCTGATCAAGATGACCTGTGCCTATTACACTGCAATATCTGAGGCTAAAATTAAGAAACGACAAGCAACAGACCCAACTATAGGTAATGGTTTCAGGAGGTTACCACACTGTGTTCACTTGAATTGCTTTGCCAAGCTAATCATCAATTGATAATAGTATACTTACTGTAGGTGAGCTAGAGGCTTCATATAGATTTGAAAAAATAGGCTATGCATGGTAGGGGACGACATATAATTCTTAAAGGTGTGCGCCCTCCAGAACCTTGGCATGTAACATTGTTTTGTATATTTTGATAATCTTAAAATCACAACAACAAACTTTGCTGTTGGTGGTTAGCATGCAGTAATCTATTGATAAGCTAATAAAAATAAAACAGGGATTCATGTTTTGCTTGTGGGATCAGGATGTATATTATTACCTTTCTATTATTTTATAAAAAAAAATGTTTACAGAATGGACTCAGATACTCACCAGGTACCTCAGAGAACAGCTGGCAAAAATGGCTGAGTTTTACCATGGGACACCAAACCAAGGGAATAGCTCCGCTCCCCTACCTGAAGAGGTGGAGCAAGCCGTGAAGCAGTGGGGTTACAATGAGAAGCTGGCGTTCTATATGTTTCAGGTAAGAACAGCCAAGTTACCACTTCTTCTAGTATTCGGCTATTTAAACCCATGCTAATTTGAGCTCAGCTTGTTTCTAATCCTGTCAACCTTTCGGCAGCGCCTGGGTTCATTGGAACAGCTAAATTGCATTCCTTCTACACTTTTTAAAAGTGATTGCAGCAGTGGGTCAGCATGCCTTTTCATTGAATTGCTTGACACTTTGTCTTAGGAGGGGATGTTTGAGAAACAGGAATTCCTGGCGTGGATCCTGGATGTTTTGGAGAAAGTCAGACCAGGTGATGATGAAGTCCTTAAACTGTTGCTGCCACTGATGCTGCAGGTAAGGGGGGTGGGAGGGGTGGGTTGTGAAATGTTAAAGGTGACCTGCCTAGCACATGAATTCCAGCCAGCCACATGTCAGTAATTATAACTGAGATGGGAATGTACTGTACGAAAGAAAGCAAACAATCGAAAGAATGAAATAATGAAGGTTGCTACCGGTCAGTATTTTGTCCTAATTGGAGTAACGCCTGGCCCTGCTGCAGTTCCATTACTGTACAGTACTGTTTACCCTTTCACGCATGGAGGCCTCGTATGGGGACAGGTACAAAAAACTCTCTAGTCTTTATATGGGGACATCTGGAAGACGCAAATGCATGATAGCCTCACATGAGGCTGGGAGATATATGTGTCCAAAACTATTTCAAATGGTTTTATTTTCAACTATTTTCAATATTTCATGCATGAACGGGTTAAGCAGCAGAATGCTTTAATCCTTTTATTCTGTTCCAGTACTCCGAAGAATTTGTTCAATCAGCCTACCTGTCCCGTCGCCTTGCTTATTTCTGTGCCGGACGACTGTCTCTGTTGCTGAGTGAGAACCATGGCCTGGTCTCAGCCCACTCCCCACACGTGATAACAGGACCAACCCCCTCCTCACGCGGGGCCCCCAACGCTGGGGTGAGCTCCACACAGTCAGGCCTGGCAGACTGGCATTCCTGCCCCCAGCACCGGCCACTCATCTACGGCCTAAGCTGTATCATGCAGGTATGGCTTCATACTGTCTCCCATCGAGAGCTACGAAAAAGGATAGTTTTTAGTTAGTTAATATATCTTGTACGAATGTAAACTTAAAGCAAGATTCATAATCTTTAGCTTTGAGAGCGACCTAAAAAAGGATATTTTTTAGTTAGTTAATATAGCTTGTATGAATGTAAACTAAAAGCAAGATTTATAATCTTTAGCTTAGTAAAAAAAAAAAAATAATAATAATTAATAATTAATATATTGTTTCTTATTGAGCTGGCTTTTTTTTACACTACCAGTATTTTATTTCAAGTACTCTACTGTCCTATACTGATAATATCATTGCAAAAGAGTTTCATGCTTTTGGTCACATTTTTATTAACCACGTGTGCGTTACCCAGTAATAAAAAAAACACTGTAATAAAAGTGAAATACAGCAATACTTTAAACTGTATTAATGGCATTTAATGAAATACAGCAACACCAGATAGTTTTCATGTGTTATATTTTTTCTCAAGTGAAGTTTTCTCTTGCAGACAGTAACTCTTTGCTGTCCCAGTGCCTTGGTGTGGAATTACTGCACTAACGAGAGCAGGAGTCCCACCCCTGGCTCTCCCCTGGACCTGCTCCAGGTGGCCCCGTCTGCTTTGCCCATGCCAGGAGAGAAATCTATCTTTAACCAGCAGGTGAGCATGTGAGGAACCTGTCCAGTGCCTGTCAACATTTATCAATGACTGCTGTGACATTGTGGGTAGGAATCTGTAGCCAAGCCTGTTCTCTAGAATGTCTCAGAATCGTTCCTAAAGACTTCTGGACCCGCTGTCTTTGTCCTGTGTGACCCATAACTGATTCACAGCAGGTTGGAGAATATGACAGTCTTTCATTTTCCTCTTAGGTGAGAGCAAGTATATACGAGGTGGAGCAGCAAATCAAGCAGCGAGGGAGGGCTGTGGAGGTCCGATGGTCTTTTGACAAATGCCACGAGTCTGCTGCAGGTAGGTAGTGAGGAAGATTATTTCCACATTGAGCTCAGGTCTGTTCTTTGACTGAAGCAATCCAGTAGGATTCAGTGGGTCTTGAGCTGATTTCAGTTTGTTTGGGTGCAGTTTCACAAACCACTTCTAGGAGGCAGCAGTCTGCTAAATCCAGTTAAAATCTATTGAAGGAAATGCATGTAAAGAAAACATCTTACACTTTACTCATTTAGCTGGGTTGATATCTGCAGGCCGTTGTGTCCTGTCTTGCAATATTATTTTGAAACAGGCAGAAAGAAACCAACAAAGTTATTCTGCCTTTTTTTTTTTTAGGTTAAAAGGGACATGTCCATTTACCAATAAAATATAATAATCGAATTTACTTACCTACAGTACATTTCTGTGTAAAATATAATTTATGTAAAGGAATTTGAAGCAGTGGATTTTGAAGGTAAAGGCATGTTTTGTGTAGCAGTATGTGTTTAACATACTCATTGCAATACTGTAATATACACTTTTGCATGACTAGGATGTTTTTTCAGTTAATTTCCATGTCTCTCAGTCCTAAGGTGATAAAAATGTTTCAGATGAGTTTTTTGAGTGGTTATGCTGCCCTCTAGTGTCAGTCTGCAGATGTTATGTTAACAGATCCACTTGGTCCTGAATGAAGCCCTTTTTGTTCTACTTTCGTTGTTTAAAGGTTGTTTGTAGAGTGTTACAAAGAACAGTACAGAAATAACACAATGAGCTAGAATCTGCAGTATTAAGCACTGATTTTAATTATTTATTTTTTAACCTTTCAGACAATGCCTTTTCTCTTGCTGCAGGGTTTACCATTGCTAAGGTTTTGCACACGCTGGAAGTGCTAGATCGCCACTGCTTTGACAGGTCTGACTCCAGCAATTCCCTGGACACCTTGTACCACAAGATCTTTTGGACAAACAAAAACAAAGATAGCCAGGAGGTATGGACATACATCCAAACCACTCCAAGTCCATTGTTTGTTGAAGTTCCCATTTTCATCCTTATTCCAATAATACTACAGAATAGTACATTCAATCCTTGTCTGTTTGTATCTTAACTCTTTTAACTTGATGTAAAGACTTTTTAAATCTAGAAATGTCTATGACATGCTTTTTGGACCCCTATGGTTAGGGTTACCATATGACTGTATGCTTCAGCTCTCACCCCATTGCATTCTGGTATTTGTTTTACCTGTCTCGGGTACCTTTCACTACAGGACTACACTTACCAGAATGCATTGGGGTGTGAGTTGAAAAGCCTGAACTGTCCCAAACTGTCCAGGAGTCATATGGTAAACCCACCTATAGTGAAGTATGGCCCATATATGGGACTCAATACCCCTCACAATATGTTGTATGAACCTAAACCTGCATGATGTATGTTTTTTCAGACCATAATGCTCTTTATACTGCAGTTCTCTAGAATTGGTGTTTGTTCTCTGTTCTTCCCACATTTCCCGTTTGACTAGAAACCACATTAAAAGCAAAACAAACATTTTTATTTGAATGTTTTACCTAAATGCATTTCAACTTTAACAGTGGTAAGAAGAAGCACTTTGCCTCCTTCCTTTACCTTTCCTCGCTGTAAGTCAGAGGGAGTTGTGCAGATGTTGTGCCACACAGTGTTTATCTGAGTTACTTTGAATGTAAACCAAGTGTTTACTGTACTTGCACATTGCTTTAAAATAACTTCTGCAGATCTCTCCCTCTGTGCTACATACTTGATTCAATATGTTGATTATTTCCTCTGACATTTGCTTAGGACCCAAGGGGCCTCTATTTAAATAGTGGCATGTTATTTTTAGACCACAAAAAAAGATAAAACTCTGTTTTGGTTGTGTTTACAGAAAAAGCCTCTCATTATGGGGCCTGTTTTACTCAAGGGGTTATGTTCTAAGACTCAAGATCAATGCAGAGACTCAATGTTTGATCTGTGTAAGACTATTTATATATACAGACGTGCTCAAATTTGTTGGTACCCCTCCACAAAAAACGAAGAATGCACAATTTTCTCTGAAATAACTTGAAACTGACAAAAGTAATTGGCATCCACCATTGTTTATTCCATATTTAATAGAAATTAGACTTTGCTTTTGATTTTTTATTCAACATAATATTGTAAATAAGAAAACAAATGAAAATGGCATGGACAAAAATGATGGGACCGCTAACCTAATATTTTGTTGCACAACCTTTAGAGACAATCACTGCAATCAAACGTTTTCTGTAGCTCTCAATGAGACTTCTGCACCTGTTAACAGGTATTCTGGCCCACTCTTCCTGAGCAAACTGCTCCAGCTGTCTCAGGTTTGATGGGTGCCTTCTCCAGACTGCAAGTTTCAGCTCTTTCCATAGATGTTCGATAGGATTCAGATCAGGACTCATAGAAGGCCACTTCAGAATAGTCGAATGTTTTGTTCTTATCTATTCTTGGGTGCTTTTAGCTGTGTGTTTTGGGTCATTATCCTGTTGGAGGACCCATGACCTGCGACTGAGACAGAGCTTTCTGACACTGGGCAGTACGTTTCGCTCCAGAATGCCTTGATAGTCTTGAGATTTCATTGTGCCGTGCACAGATTCAAGGCACCCTGTGCCAGGCGCAGCAAAGCAGCCCCAAAACATAACCAAGCCTCCTCCATGTTTCACTGTGGGTATGGTGTTCTTTTCTTTGAAAGCTTCATTTTTTCGTCTGTGAACATAGAGCTGATGTGACTTGCCAAAAAGCTCCAGTTTTGACTCATCTGTCCAAAGGACATTCTCCCAGAAGGATTGTGGCTTGTCAATATGCATTTTAGCAAATTCCAGTCTGGCTTTTTTATGTTTTTCTGTCAAAAGTGGAGTCCTCCTGGGTCTTCTTCCATGGAGCCCACTTTCGCTCAAAAAGCGACGGATGGTGCGATCAGAAACTGACGTACCTTCACCTTGGAGTTCAGCTTGTATCTCTTTGGCAGTTATCCTTGGTTCTTTTTCTACCATTCGCACTATCCTTCTGTTCAATCTGGGGTCGATTTTCCTCTTGCGGCCGCGCCCAGGGAGGTTGGCTACGGTTCCATGGACCTTAAACTTCTTAATAATATTTGCAACTGTTGTCACAGGAACATCCAGCTGCTTGGAGATGGTCTTGTAGCCTTTACCTTTACCATGCTTGTCTATTATTTTCTTTCTGATCTCCTCAGACAACTCTCTCCTTTGCTTTCTCTGGTCCATGTTCAGTGTGGTGCACACAATGATACCAAACAGCACAGTGACTACTTTTCTCCATTTAAATAGGCTGAATGACTGATTACAAGATTGGAGACATGTGTGATACTAATTAAAGAAACTAATTAGTTTGAAATATCACTATAATCCAATTATTTATTATCTTTTCTAAGGGGTACCAACAAATGTGTCCAGGCCATTTTAGAATATCTTTGTAGAAAAAGCAATAATTAATCTCTTTTCACAGCTTCTTTGCTTTATTCTATGACATACCAAAGGCATGCAAGTATACATGATAAAATAGCTTTTAATTTCATCACTTTTCAGGAGGAATGAAGCATTATTTCAATGAGCTGTAAGGGTACCAACAAATTTGAGCACGTCTGTAGATAGATAGATAGATAGATAACATTTAATATGATTATTATATGTGCAAGTGTTTGTGCAAGGACTATGAGAATATTTCAAGGTGTTCTATTCCAGTAAAGCACTATTATATGTAACCTAGGCTTTTACAATGTAGTTTTACATTAACAACTACAGGTTTACTGTGGTATATTTTACTGGGTGAAACTTTGGCTGCCATGTTTATTTTACTATCATAATTTTGTTGTGACTATAATAGAAGGAACTTACAATTTAAATGGCCGTTAACTTGTAGGTCCATGTTGGAATTATGAGCTCTGTTTCCTGAAAAGTGGCCCTGAGCTATCACTGAGCTTCAGTGAAAAGTGTCTCACGTGACAGGCTGTATGAGAGCTACATTGTGTGATAATCTTGGTACAGTGTTCCCCCTTTATAAGATGGTCCTTTATACTGCAGAACAGGTGATAAGGCGGTACGGTCATGGCTCCCATTTGCCCCATAATGCCATTACACTAACACGAGTAGTCTCGTTATAAGGCGGAACACAAATTGCACGGTCTCTTAACTATGGCTCCCGACTACAGCTTTATAAAGGGGGAGCACTGTAATCACAGATCTCCAGTTATAATGGCTTGTGTCATTTCATGCTTTAGATTTAGTGCTATGACTACACTGCTTCCTCTGGTGTTTGCTAATTTAAATGTCTAATGATATGATTCTGCAGTTTATTGCTCCTCTTTTCAAAGCAATTTTTGGCACGGAGATAGGCAACACTGATAAAACTGAAAGTGATGTCTTGTACCTCTTTCAATACTGCAGCTACTGTATTGATGCGACTTTCTTGTGGTAAAGCCAAAAAAGAGAATCATGTTATTAGTGCTTCTACATCCTTAAATAAAAAAGAAGTTATTTTACATTGCAGTACGCTTTCCAGAATTACGTTTGTAATGTTACAAACTTGAAACTAACAATTCATATATTAAAACAGTGTGATATTTTACTGGCAGACTTCTTGCCACATCAACTGTAATGTGTTTTCTTGAACATTGTTTACTGCTCTCCCGAGACCCAGAACAGTATGCTCTTCACATTCATTTTACTTCATAATAGCATGTTGGCAGTTTTGACTTTATTCTTGTGGAAGATAGATCTTCTTGATTTTCAGTGTCTGCATCTGAAAAGTTTTCAAACATTTTTTCAACAGTATCCTTATGAGTCATTGTATTCGTGAACTGTTTGCTTTGTATATTTGAGTGAAACCACACGGTGAGAATTTCCTCAGTGCCCACATAGATTTTCTGTTAATGTCCTGTGACCTTTTTTTAAAATCCTTTTCACTCAGACAGTGACAAGAAGAAGGTATTGCTTGTTCTTAGATTGTGCCAAACCTTTTATACGGGTGGTCAAACTACATCTGTCATTTTTGACTAGCTCATTTGGGCTAGCTCAGTAAGAGAAATGTGTTCTGTAATAATGTATGTATTTACATGGTGTGTTCACAAATCGAACTGTAGTATGTAAAGAAGTGTGTGTTTGCATTTTTTTAAATGGACATTTGTAAACAGCAAGCAACAACAACGCAAAAAAACCTTATAGTGTGAAGCTGTTGTAAATAATGTTTGTGGTGTTACAGTATATGTTGTCCTCTGCCCTCCTGGCAGCTTGTTTCCTTGACAATGCCTACCTGTTCCCAGCAGCAGCAGCAGCCTGTGTCCCCGCACGATGAGGCGGTGGTGACGCTGCTGTGCGAGTGGGTCGTGAGCAGCAAGCGCTTCGGGAAACACAGAGCCGCGGCCGTTGCCAAGCTGCTGGAAAAGAGACAGGAAGAGATGGAGGCCGAGGTGAGGTCTGCACTTCCTGCACTGCCTCTCTGGAACGTTTTAGAAATCTTTTAGCTGCTGCGTTTATGTACAAAGACTCCTGTGCACCTGTTAACTGTCTTTTGTGTTACTAATTAGTATTGCATTGATATCTAATACACTGCTACCTTGTTATATTGCATGAAGGGAGTATTTGTCAGAAAGCAGTTTATTTGCTTTATCTTGCAAAGTGTGCCTCTTTGAACTGAATACAGCTGGTAAATGCTAGAAAACATTGATCTTTGTTAAAGGTATTAGGATTAAGATTTTTTTAGAGGTTCATGAAAAACAAACCCAGCTACTTACATCAGATAGTGATAACCTTTGCAATAGGGCACCTTCCAACCTTTCTTGTCGGAGGAAAGCCTATGTGTACACTGATTACTGTTGCATGTTGCTTCCCTTAATAGAGGTGTGGAGAGTCAGAAGTCCTGGATGAGAAAGAATCGATTTCTTCAGCTTCTCTTGCTGGATCCAGTGTGCCTGTTTTTCAGAACGTTTGTCTTGTGTTTTTGGATACGCAGGGACCTTTATTAAGTAAGCATTCATTTAAATAGGTTTCTTAAGATTAACAGTGGTTATATTTTGCTATATTCTTTTAAAAATATATAATTTAAAACAAAAACTAGTAGAAAGTCAAGTATGGTTTTACACCTGGTTTGTATTTGCAACCCTCTCTTAGCACTGTGTATCATTAAACATGCAGTAGCGTGCCTTTTGCTGGTATTGATTTCTTGCGGTCAGGATTTGTACTGAGCTTTAGAGTGGTCCTGAATGGTTTTGTTTTTTAGTTTTTTTTTGTTGTTTGAGCGATCAATGGACCCATTCATTCATTTAATGAGCCACTTTGGTCACTCACTGAGTTGACTTAAATTCATTCTAAAGTGGACAGTAACTGTGTGTCTCTCCATTCATTTCCAGCTGACCCCCACAGTGCGAGTGAGAACATAGAGTTTGTGAACCTGGTGCTGCTGTTCAGCGAGTTTATCCGCCATGATGTCTTTTCCCACGATGCCTACATGTGCATGCTGATATCCAGGGGGGACCTGTCTCCTGTCAGGACACAACCGTCTCACACAGAGGAGTCCTGTTCTAAAGACCACCACGTGAAAGTGGAGGTGAGGGGCTCTGTAAAGGACTGCAGTTGTAAAGGACTGTAAAGGCGGTTTGTGAAAATGTGTGGTGGAAACTAGCATTTGTTTAGCTTGTGAGTCATCCCTCCCATGTGTGTTTTGCTAAACAATAACCTTCCCACTGAATTAGCCTTATCCTGTAGGAGATGTCAATGTCTATGGTAGAAATATATAAAACTACAGTGCAACAATAGTTGCACTGTAGTTTTATATAACAAAGAATAAAGGTCCCCTGCCCGGACCTTTATTCTTTTAATGTTGTAACTTAGAGAAACTGATAAGAGTCTTTTAGACTTGCTTGTTATTTTATTGCTTTACAATATCTGGAAATACTAATACCCACTAGCTAATTTTATATGTTCATTTATAGGTTATTGATTACACCCTAACAAAGTAAAACTTGGCCTTCAGTACAAAAAGGGTGTTCCTTTAGCTTAAAACATCCAATCTTAAGATATATGTAATAGTACTGAAATAAAACCTACAGTAATAATACAAACCTCTTTGTTAATGTCTTATAAATATTTTTGAAAAAGTAATATTTTGTTTAATTGATTTAATATTTTGATTTTATTTTAGGAACAAGGCAGGTTTGGGGAACAAGTGGACATTTCAGGAGCTGCTCAATTCTTCCATGATGTGGACAAGGGTGAATTTAAAACTGACTTCAGTTCCGAATTTGCAGTATGTTGAAGCCCGCTTACTTCTTACTATTTCTAAAAAGGTGTAATATCCTCCCCCAACCCAATTACAAAAAAACTTCAAACAGATGAATACAACACAGGCAGACCTCCAAGAGAGTAGTTTCAGAGTTTGTGGTCTGCTGCACGGCTGCAAGTAAAAGGGAAGTGGTTTTAAAAAGTTCCATCACGGAGGATGATTTGGTTCCGTGCTATAGAATGTAAAGCAGGTTCAGATAGATCAGCCTCTGAATCTATCAATGACTATGAAAAAAAGTAGCAGCCAGTTTCAAACCAGCCTGATAAGTGTAATCTTTCTAGAACTGTTGAGCTCACCTGTTCCTTCCTCCCCTTGGTCAAAAGGCCTCAAAACATGAAAGAAAAGCGATATGTTTTAGAATGTAAATTGTTATTATCATATGCTCGTAAAGAAAACATTTTGTATTGCTCAGTAAGTTCAGGTCAAAGCCCCCCTTTTTGCCATAGCCCCCTCCGCAATTTATATTAGATATTTATAATTTATATAGATATTTATAACTACAAACACTCATTATACTCATAGGCCCACTCCACTTTTTTTTTTAACCAAAATACAATGTATGACTTGGAGGTGTTCACAGAGATGTTCTGACTAAATGTTTGATATAATGAAGGCAGTTGGGTATTTTATTACCAGAAAAAAAAAATACCGGACTTCTGTGACTTTCTTCTGAGTAAAAATACACTACAGTTATCTCACAAAGCTAAACAATAAAGTTGTTGGGAATATACCAAAAAAAACCAAACAAACGACAGTGTTAATCAAATAAATAATCTTGTTTTGAAGTATTTTTTTAACTAATTATATATCATTTTAATGTGATTGAGCAGGTAAAATGAAATGTCTGTTCATCGCTGTTATCTCATAGCTTTTTCTTTTTGATTCTTAGTTATTGTCCCCAATGCCAGGAGAGCCCGTGGCTTGTGAGAATTTGAAGAGTTTGCTTGAACAAGAACACCTCTCTAAAGAGGAGAAACTGGTCAGGAAGGAGAGACAGAAAAAGACGATATCTCCATCCTTCTATGACCTGCCTCGTCATCTACAGTATGCGTCACACTTCCCTATACCTCTGGTAAGTAACATTTAAACTTTAAAAACTGTGGTTGTTATTAACATTGCTGCAGTATAGAACTGCTTCCTCAGAAAATAAATGTGCATCAAATCTTTGTCGGAGGATGCAGACGTCATGACAGATTCTTGAAAAACAGATCAAGAGGAGTAGTTAGCTGACAATATTGCAAATACTTTGTAGACATAGTCATATTCTCAAAGCTACAGTATTTACTCCAAATCGCCATTAGATTTATTTTTGTCTGAAAGGAAAAAACACTATGCAATTCTAAATTCAATGATTTATTTCTGGTTTTGAAATGTTATTAGGTGGGTTGTTTGCTATTTAATTGTGTTAATAATGGTTTTGCAGGAAATACTTTTCAGAATCTAGCCCATATTGTTTTGTTGGAAACATTCAAATAATCATGGTGGTGAATTTTTTCGGTGACAAACAAAAATTCGCTGTAGGTGTGCTTTGAGTAATGCTGGAGTTTTTTTTTATTACTGGCAAACAGATGACTTAGAATACAAAGGAAATCCAAAGGTTAGCCGAGGACTATTAGATCTGAAATGCAAGTCATTTTCTCTAACCTTTTTTAAACGTGAATCCACCAGCAGACAACAAAGAGACGTCATTTATTATAGCACCATTCGCAAGGTTTTTTTTCCAGGTCGCTGTACCTTATCAGCGGTCATAATGAGGTCACTTTTATACTGTCCACTCCACAGATCCTTGCTCTGGTTTACTCAAACATCCCCAAAAGTAAAATACTCCAGTGACTTTATTAAACCTGGTAAATATTCACAAGTGCAGAAACAGGAAATAATAATAATGATGATTAAAAACACACAGCACAACATAATAAACACACAAAAGATAAATGCTGTTCTATTCAGAGGGTATAAGGTATTCCTTTAAAAACAGAACAGAAGGTTTTTTGAATCAGACAACTCCCTGTAGCAAGCCACTGGTGCTTACCAGACAATACTCCCCACTTCCTCTGCTGTCTGAATTTCCTGTATACAATATCTCAGTTCAAGTGTCAAATTTATTTAAAACTTGTTAATAGAATAAAACTAGTTTTATCACTGTTTTTTTAATAGCATCAGAAAGGCCCACAAGAATATTGTTTTCTTAACAATTCTGCTATAAATATGTACAGTAGTAATTTATAAAGCATTCAACTTTTTGAACATTTTGCTTTTCAATCTAATATCTCAGTATTTTATACATTACAATAATTTCCAAGTCATGGATTTGAAAGGTTTAAAGCTCAATATATGCAAATATACAGTACAAGTTGACTGATCAGTTGTATTGACGGTTGCTTATACAGTAATAAATATAATGATATGCCATTTAAATTCTTAAGGTAGTAGTCAGAATATCCACATGAGTTACAGTGTTGTAAAAACTGTATTCACCAATTATACTTCAGTACAACCTTTCTAGCCAATCAGATCGCTCCTTTCCAGTAGATTATTGACTGTCCACACTGATTTCAGTAATGTATGAACTAGTCTAAGCTGAAAAAAAACCCTGTTCCTTCATTACGGCAGCCATGTGAGAGCAAAAATGTCATCCAAAAATGAAAAGTGAACAAATAGAAAAGACATTATTTTAGGTAATTTTCTACAGAGTTGTTCAGGTTTTTTTTTCTTTTATTTCATTTTTCAGCCGGAACTGTGTTTTTTATGGAAGGCTGTCTTTGTGGCTTGAATGCCTCCGAGACCTTTTGTCTAAAAGAGTGTGAGAGATGGTAGTAGAGGACTGGATCAAAACAAAGATTTAGCACCGACAACAGCAAGGTGCTTTCCTTCGCTAAAAACAGCGAGCGCTTCAGCGAGCAGTCGGTGATGACCTTGTTCTGTGTAAACGTGTATGGGGTTCGAACGATGTGGTACGGAACAAAACAAACAACGTATCCCAGGGTGACAACCAGGATATTGAACATAGCTTGCTTTACATTTTGGCGATTCTCATAGTTCCTGTTTCGACATAGGCGCTTCAAGACCAGCCCATTTGAAATCAGTATAGCGGCCGAAGCGTTCAGAAATATAGCGATGCATATGAAATTTGTAAGCATGTGCCAGTTGAGTCCAAGTTCCTGTTTGAATTCGGCGCAGGTGACCAGAGTTTTTTCTTTTATAGTCTTGATGGGAATTAGCATGTTTGGGACCATGATGAACAGCACCAACCCCCACACAACTCCAGACATCATTTTAGCAAATCCCACGTTCTGTATCCTAAACAGTTTTGAGCTCTGAGTTATCTGAAGGTACCGATCTACGCTCACAAAAGCTAAGAATATAATGGATGCGTACATGTTTATGTATATGAGGCAGGCAGAGAACTGGCAGTGGAAGATCTTCAGTTTCCATGGGGCAATGCCCAAGTCAACAACAATTTTAAAAGGTAAGGCCAGGGTCAGTAAGAAGTCTGAAGTCAGTAGGTTGATCAGGTAAATGTTTATGCATTTGTTGTTTTTGCCATGTCGAGTGAACGCCCACAGCGCCACAGAGCTCCCAATGATTCCAGTCAAGAAGATCACGTAGTAGAAGTAAGTGAATGGTTCCATTTGGTCGTTGACTGTGCAGTGCTCGCTGCGATCAGCTTCCAAATAAGACCGATTCATCTTCAGTATCGATAAACACAGACAGGAAGGAAAAAATCAGGCCTGCTGAGATGGGAAGAAAATCTATGATATTGTTGTGCTACTTTGAACTAGATTAAAAAAAAAGTTAGTTGCTCCTTAGTTACTCCTTCATTTACAATTCTAAAAGTACTTACAGTACAAGCCACTACATTAAATGTCTGAGTTGTTTATTTCTGATTTGGTGTGTTAGTGACCCTGCTATGAACGAATTAAAAATGCAAAATGAAATTAAATAGTTCCAGGTGATTAGAGGCAGCCTCATACTAATTAGGATGAACCCCAGGACAACATGTTAAAAAACAGTTGTCAATAGGTTTCAAAGCCGAATCTAAAATGATGTTTTGTCACATAAAGTAAAACTTTCTTACCGTATCTAACAGACACATCTTCTCACGACTTCCCCTGAAATCTCACTGGTTATCTGAATGCAGTTCACCTCTTCATCTCTCTTACTAAAATGGAATCCAGACACCTGGTAGAAGGAAGTGAACCTGATGTAACAGAACGTGTGGTTACTTTAACAGGACTGGCACTACACGCACTGCATAGTTAAGTAAAGTACGTCGATATGTTTTTTCTTTTACCAAACTGCTTGATTAAATAATAATAGATTAATCTAAAGAGCGTAAAACAGAGTACTTATAATATACAGCTATACAGTATAAAACATACCCTTTTCCAATACAGTACAAAACATGTGTTGCAGGGTAGTGTATAATATACACAGTATACAGTTGAAGTTTACAAATCTAATAGAAAACAATTGCATTTATTGCAATTGCCCTTTAAAACATGTTTATTGAAAACTATACTTATATAGCCTCTTTTAACTGACCAACTCTTACTGGGAATAGCCATATTAAGAGAGAGAATAGCTATATTTTTAGAGTCCTTATTAAACACACTTTTGTTTCCTAAAACAACGCACATTAATTGCAGACTATGTTAAGTGATCCTACCTCTGTTTCAGGTATTCCCAAAGTTGGGTCTTGATTAAGAGCTGTCCAAGATCGAACTATACAAAACTCAGTCTCAAAGCTTTGTTGAAAGTGACATTTATCAAACTCTTCATCTCTTCCTGTAGATAGCATGTCCTTTGTGGTAACGCAAATGCATCAATGACGTAGCTGAAACCTAAACTTTTCCAAAAATCACTGATATGAAATAAGTCATCACTGACAGCCTATGTTTTCTTGTAAAAATGTGCCCAGAATATAAATACAGGGGAGAGTGAATACTATTTACTGTACTGAAAGTCTGTAGGTGTCCGAGTAAATGAGACGTAGATAATAAACAAGACGGACTAGAACGTTTTTCTAAAGTAGCTGTACACTGCATTCTGTTTCCTTTCAACAAACCACAGTTGTCAGACAGTTAACGATTTGAGGTCTGCTTCTGTGGAAATGGTTGTGTTTGCTGCAGTAAATTACTCTTTGTTTTTGTCTCCGGGGCCATGTGAAAAGCAGATTTCTGTTGCCTTTGTAAGAAACATTTTGTTCATTGAAGAACAGAACCTTCCATTCCTTTTCAGTGTAGTTGGGGTTTGTTTGTGTCACAGAGAAGATCTCATTTAATATTTGTTTTTGTGGGATAGCGTCCCTTTCATTAGTTAATTTATTATTCCCAGCCAGGGATGAAATCCCCTGGGAAGGGGATATGGTGGATGCGGTCATATGTATGTTTGTATGTTACTTTTTACACATCTTTGCACATATATGGAGCACCGCTTTTCCAGTTGTCATGGAACTGGGCATTAGCAATATTTAGCTTAAATTATTGAGAAGATCAGATCCTGGGGCTATATGAGGTTGTCTATCTGTCTGTAAATCATACATCTCTATGTCACACTTATATTTTTACATTTATATGTTAAACCGCTTATCCAGTTGTCATGACACTTGGTATTAACACTAATTAGAAGAAGTTGTGGAGAATATCAGATTCTGGAGATATACGGGGGTGGTTGTATGTCTGTTCATCCATCTGTCTCTATGTCATGGTCATTAAATTCTGAATTCACAGTCGTGGCATGGGTTGTATACAAGTTACATACAAGTTAAAGATGCAGTCAAGACTAGAAAGCTGTGGATATGACAGCACTATGACCACAGGTATATCCAGGATGAAAGGGGTTATAGTTTCTGTACATACTGGATTTGGCCTAGTTTAGTTTTTTTTTGTATAAAAGACTGAATCAAGTTTACATTAAATTATTATTATTTTTTTTACCTAAGGTTTAAAATGGGAAGGCCGGTGTGGTTTTGTACTGTGCTGTGACAAAGCAGAACTACAAGTCCTACAAGTCATGCAGGAAGGTAACATTGACATGCAGATTCACAAGCCATCATTTCTGTAGCATTTGTCTTTGGTCATGAGGGAGTTTTGCTTTTAACAAAATCAGAACAGTTTTATATTACGTGAGGAATAAAAATAAAGTTATATGCACTCAATGTAGCAGATGTAAATAATACAAAAATATACATATTCTTTTGGTGATTAAAATATTTTACCTCTCATTGGCATAGCAATGTTCCCTTGTCATTGTAAGGTAATTTACAGTCCCACCCAATGTAGTTACTGCATAGTCTGCTTGCATATTATTGTGGTATGGCAGGGTGGAGGCTCTGTCGGTGTAAACAGTGGGTGGGTGTATTTTGTATTTAAGTTTGTCAGGGATGGGGTTAATTCCATCCCTGTCAATGACATGTGTGGAATGTGGCTGGGTCTTGATTGAAGAATTGATGGTCAATCAAATCCCAGCCACATGGCATACAAAGGAAGCTAAATCCTTTGTTTGGTGCTGGAGTTTGTGAAGACAATTGGGTGAAGGCTGTTGCCCAGCCTGAATAGAAAAGGTGGCTGTTAGTTAGTGAGTGAGTTAGTTTGTTTGAACTGTTTATTTTGGCCCCTGTGACTTTTGTTCTTGAGGTTTTTTCTGTTGCGTCAATACAAGTATCCTGACCCTGGGTTTGCTCTTCTGGTGCTGACCAGCCTTGATTACACTACCCTGCCACCGTGAGAAAATAAGGTTACTTTAAATAAGTATGCATGTATTTAAAACCACATCAAATTAAATACATAGGTGAAATACTATGAGAAAAAAAAAAACAAAACAGCAATGGTGTCACTTGTGGTTTCTAGCATACAGTACATCAAACTGGTGTGTATGGCAAGAGCACAACCTAAATTAGTACCCTAAAATATTCCCTCTCAGCTTCTAGTCTTACATTAACAAAGTGTCCACACTGCTTCGGTAACATTCTGTTTTTATTTATTAAGAACATACAAAGAACATAAGAAAGGTTACAATCGTTTGGCTGTTAGTAGCTTATTGATCCCATAATCTCATCAAGCAGCTTCTTGAAGGATCCCAGGGTGTCAGCTTCAACAACATTACTGGAGGAAAATACGTACAGATAGGATACTGTATGAAATAGTGCAGTGATTGATGATAAGAATTGAAAATGATATTATATAACAAATATCCATATCTTAGTACACATCTTTACATAATATATGTTATAAAACCTTTCTGGTGTAAATGGTATGTTCTTTTAGCATCAAAGAGGCTTACGTCATGTAAAATAAGAAGGCACACTGACTACTCCGAATGAATACAAGCGTTCAAACAGGGTGACCGCACAAAGAAACATTAGAAAAGCTATTAACATGCTCAGATGTGTGATTGGTCAAGAGTATTCATCGCTGTAGCCCCCTGAATAGAAAAATCTATCTCTTCATTTCCTCTGGCTTGGTTTGCTGGTAAAGTGTTCTTCTTTATAAGATACTTTTCTAAACATAATTTAGCCCGAAACGCTTTGCAAAAGATGAAATAAATCATAGGATCTAGACAGGCATTGAGACTTGACAGAACGGTGGCAAATTCCTTTAAATAATGTAAATGGTTTTCCCAGAAGCAACTGGTGATTATTTTGCTGTTTGCTAAAACATAAGGAAGCCTGACTATGTGGTAGGGTACAAAACAAACTGAAAATACAGTTACTAGAACTAAAATGTTGTTCCTGGACTTCCTTAGCTTTATGTTTGAGGAAAATGTGTTGCCTTTTAACCTTTTGGACATTTGGACATAGAAAAAGCAGAGCGATGTGAGCACAAACATAAACAAGATTAATGAAGAAGTATGCACTACTACACTGAACAGCTTTCCGGAGACACTGACATTACTGACATTACATTTGCTTGTGGTTCCTGGAGTGTTGCTTGAGAGGTACATGTGTCCCACACCAATGCTGAGAAGCAGTATCCAGGTTCCAAGAGAAATATATTTTGCAGCCTTAACAGTCTGCCATTTGTAAGTTTCAAGTGGCTTCACGATTTTGAGGTACCTGTTTGCTCCAATATATTCCATAAACAAGATGCTTGCATACATGTTCAGGTAGAAAACTGTTGCTGAAATGGTACAGTAAATCTGGCGGACAATTGTATAACTGGTTGAGTATGCAGTAATTTTCACCGGCAAGGACAAAATTAATAAGAAGTCAGCTATTGCCAGGTTTTTCAAGTAGACGTTGACACAGTTTTTGGTGTGCGTATGACAAAAGTAAACCCACAGGGGAAGACTATTCAGAACAAGCCCAATGATAAAAATGAAAGAGTAGACCACAGCAAGAATTGTGTTCATGGTAGCGGTGGGATGCTGAATACAAGTTGTTGTATTTGCTGTTGTTGTATTTTCCTGAGGAAGCATCATAGCCGTGTCTGGAAAGCACAATGAAAAAGAGCAAAACAATCCGATTAGATTTTACAGAATACACAACAAAACAGAATTCAGGGTTTTGTGAAGAAAACTTAACTTATACAGGGTAGAAAAACCCAGTTCTTGTCCTCTTGTTTGTCTTGTGTGAATTTATATAAATATATTTACAAGCATTGTGTCTCAGAAGTGAACCTGTATAAAAAAACAAAAAAACTAGGAATTCAAAACTGCATTTATTCACGTGGTGCATCGTGATTTTATTGGTCACTTTGCCTCACATCTTGATAAGTTTTAACATAGGGCAGATGCATATCAGCAGAGATGCCAACTGCTACGATTTGGCCGTAGCAGCTACTATTTTGTTGGTTCTGCTACGGCGCTATGTCGAATGGGGTTAATGGTTAATGAATTAATGGTTCTTAAATAATACTGTATTTCACAGACAGTTTATTGTGGCATTAACTGATATACAAAAGCTCTGAGCCAGGTTGCTTAGTAACCAGTTTAAGGGACCTCCAGAAACCGCTGCGCAAATGTCACCTTGCTGTCATTATCAATCGCACGTTTACTTGATTGATTTTTAGTAAGGCTGGGATTAAGTCACAGTGATCACGGATTACGTGATTTTAGTAGAGAACATTGAACTTTACTAACACCTTGAAATTACACCTTCACCAAAAAACAAAACAAAAAAAACCCACGCTTTTTTCGCAGTTTAGCTGATGATGTTGAACTAGCTCGGTTGCTTTACTTTGCAATGTAGCCGTTAACACTTTCAGTTTTTTCAGCGTTGTGAATTGATTTAAACATACATGCAGTACAACTCTACTGGCCGATTTTATCAACCTGCAGCTGCATAGCTGAGAAACAAGTGTTTGAGGCCATTCTGCTGTTTGAAGACAACTGTGTAACACATCGTTAATACTGTGCTTACTATGAAATTGTCAGAAATGAAATGCGATGTTTATCAGTTCTGGAAAAACATGGAAACGAGTTTCCCAGCTCTTGCTGTAATCATTTTCTGCTGGTACTGTATTATTTAAAAAAAAAACAAACAAAAAAAAACAAACAAAAAAAAAACAGTTGAATTTTCATCCCGTGACTTCACACACCATTTTCCCCTTCCTCCGTGATTTTGAACAAATTTACCATGACTGCTCCGTGATTTTTAGTACAAATTTCGGTGACAAAATCCCAGCCTTACTTATCAGTTATTAAAACAGGAATCACAAATCAAACTAAAAATGTCACTGTCCTCCATCTAAAAGATTGAGGTTGGCTTGTCAGAAATATCGAGAGGAATTTACCACAGAATGGTCATTCATTAAAAGAAGTGTCTCAATCTCATGTCTACAGTGAATACTGCCAGACAGACTTCTCTGTGAAACACAGCGAGCATTAATTAATTATGGGGAATACACAGCATTTTGTTTTTTGATAGTTGCAGAGTAGTAAAAATGTAAATAAAAAACATTATGTTAAGTCTTTCTTGAGGTATAGTTATTGTTATAAAGTTTTGAGGTTGAATATTTCAGTCCAGGTTTGATAGCCCTTTCGAGAACCTAAAACACTCTTCTTTACTAATATTTAAACCCAGAATAAATATAATTCCAAATTTAAAAAAATAAAAAAATCAGGGGGGTTTATATTTCTAAATGCAGTGTGTTTGCAGTTACCAAAATTATAGATTGAACAGCAGAAATGAGGTCATTGGCTTGCCAGAGCCTAGAACCTTTTAATTTCTAGGGGCTAGCAGCCACTGGCCTTAAAAAAAAATCTGCCTCGCTTCGCTCAGCACATGCCACTATTTTCTCCTTTCAGAAGTTGGAACCTCTGATATCAAAGGCAAAATAAAGTTGACCTACCTTGTATATCTGTGGTACTTGTAGCAAGCATTGGAAGGCGTCATGTGTTTAATAAGGACTCTTCGCCTTACTCATATACCGTGGCTGTGTTGGTTTGCTATTTCCTTCATTGAGGTGGTCTGCAGGAAATGCAACGCTGAGCAATCATTGTGAAACAATCTACTAGACAGTTTTCTTGCAAGATCCAAGTAGAAGGTGATTGATACAAAGCGATCACAGGGCCTCCTGGCTGTCTTTGTTTATTGATTAAGGGCACTGCCAAAGGGTTAGACCTATTTAGAGTTCCCAGGGGAGGTTCACTAATGCTCAAGGAAAAAAACTAAAAAAAAAACCTTTCTTATGCTTTTTTAACTTGAATTTTCTTTTGTAAAAAGCTAAAATGTCCACTGTCTTAGATTGCATGCTGCCATGAACATTTAAACATAACATAATATATATATATATATATATATATATATATATATATATATATATATATATATATATATATACAGTGCCGTGAAAAAGTATTTGCCCCCTGTCTGATTTTCTGCATTTTTGCACATTTTTCACATTGTATTTGGTCAGATTTTTTTGTTGGCTGTAGTAATATATAGAGGGAGTCTGAGAGAAAAAATGACACAACAGTTTGGTGCTTCTTTCATTTGTTTGGTGTGCAAGGTAATCAAACATGCAATCTTCAGGTGTAAAAAAGTTATTGCCCCCCCTAGTTAACTTAACCCAATTAAAGGGATAATTAGGGTCAGCTGTTTGAGTACTTTGGTTAATAACCAGGCCTGATTTGGGCCAGCCCTGCCAAATATAAATCTGACTAACTTTGGCCCTTACCATCAGAGTGACGTTGTCAGCACACAGGTTCTAGAGCAGGGGTGGGCAATTCCGGTCCTGGAGGGCCGGTGTCCCTCCTGGCTTTTGTTCCAATTATTACCAATTATTGGTCTAATTAAGTAATTTAGAACACAGTTGGAACAAAAGCCTCCAGGACCGGAATTGCCCACCCCTGTTCTAGAGGCACATCATGCCATGAACAAAAGACCTCTGGAAAAAAGTTGTTGATGCCTGTCAGTCTGGAAAGGGTTACAAAGCCATTTCTAAGGCTCTGGGGCTCTACCAAACCACAGTCAGAGCCATATTGTCCAAATGGAGAAAGTTTGGGACTGTAGTGAATCTTCCCAGGAGTGGCCGTCCTGCCAAAATCTCTCCAAGAGCAAGGCGTAAAATCGTCCAGTAAGTCACAAAGAACCCTAGAACAACATCCAGGGATCTGCAGCCCTCTCGCCTCGGCTAAGGTCAGTGTTCATGACTCCACCATCAGAAAGACACTGGGCAAAAATGGGATTCATGGCAGAGTAGCAAGGTGGAAACCATTGCTCACTAAGAAGAACATGAATGCTCATCTCAAGTTTGCCAAAAAGCACCTGGATGATCCTCAAGAGTTCTGGAACAATGTTCTATGGACAGATGAGTCAAAAGTGGAACTTTTTGGTGGACATGGGCCCTGTTATGTCTGGCGAAAACCAAACACTGCATTCCACAGTAAGAACCTCATACCAACGGTCAAGCATGGTGGTTTGGGGATGCTTTGCTGCATCAGGACCTGGACACCTTGCCATCATTGAAGGAACCATGAATTCTGCTCTGTATCAGAAAATTCTACAGGAGAAATGTCAGGCCAACCGTCCGTGAGCTGAAGCGCAGCTGGGTCATGCAGCAAGACAATGATCCGAAACACACAAGCAAGTCTACATCAGAATGGTTGAAGAACAAGAAATTTAATATTTTGGAATGGCCTAGTCAAAGTTCAGACCTAAACCCCAGATTGTGACAGGACCTGAAACGAGCAGTTCATGCTCGAAAACCCACAAATGTCACCGAGTTGAAGCAGTTCTGCATGGAGAAATGGGCCAAAATTCCTCCACGGCGCTGTGAGAGACTAATCAGTAACTACAGGAAGCGTTTGGTTGCAGTTATTGCTGCTAAAGGTAGCGCAACAAGTTATTGAGTCTAAGGGGGCGATTACTTTTTCATACGGGGGAATTGGGTGTTGCATAACTTTCTTTAATAAATAAATGAAATATGTATCAAATGTTTGTGTTATTTGTTTACTCAGGGTCCCTTTTATCTAATATTAGGTTTTGGTTGAAGATCTGATAATATTCAGCGTCAAAAATATGCAAAAATGCAGAAAATCGGACAAGGGTATTCAAGAGGAGCGGTTAGACTGCTAAGGGCTGCTGAGTAGAAGGAGGCAGAAGGAAGGTGCTCTGCTTCCGAGCAGTACTAATATTAAGTGCTGTGTTAAACCAGTTTGTGTTTGTGTTGGCAGGTAAACGGCTTAGCCGTCCTGCAAGTTAGTGAGGGAAAAACTTGTGTAGTAAGCGCTCCAAACGGAGTTAGGTTTTGTTTTGTGTTTTTGTTTGTTTTTGTGTTTCATTAAAATATAGTGCAACTGCGCTTAAAATCAAGTTCTTGTGTCCTGGGTCGTGTTTGTTTTACAATATATATATATATATATATATATATATATATATATATATATATATATATAAAATATATATATGTATATGTGTATATGTATGTGTGTGTGTGTGTATATATATATATATATATATATATATATATATATATATATTTAATTTAACATAACCCCCCTTCACTAGATCTTCACCACCACTTATAAGTTGGATGCTGAATAGGAAAACAACTCCTATTTTGAATCTACTGCTATCATCATTTATAAATACAGATTTTAGCAGGGTGTGGTGGGTGCCCCGCCCTTGTGTGTATTTTGTGTTTTATGTTGTATGTGGTGTGTTATTGTTGGTGCACGGGATGTGTGTATATGTGTGGGGAATGTGGCTGGAGCCGTGAATTAAGCCGCAGGTGTATAAATAAGGTGATCACTGGTGTTAGCGTGGTTAGTGTGTTAGGAGTAATGTTGGTGTGAGAGTGTGTGTGGTGAAGTGTTTTCGTGTTCTGTGCCGTTCGTCCTGTGTTATGTATGTTATTTGGACCAGTGTGTTTTGGTTAGTGTTTGTACCGTTTTGTTTTCTTAATTTGTTTGATTAAAAAGCACAGTACCGTGTTTAAACTTGCCTTTTCTGCCTGATATTCTCATCCTGATATTCACCAGCCTGGGATGTGATGTCATCCTGTCACACAGGGTTATAACAAATTTTCGAAACAATTATACATATTAAACATTGTGAACAGGCTGGCTTGTGGTGACATCAGGCCAGGAAGTAAACGACAACAGTTTTGTGAGTGAATGCGCTGTTGCACCGGTTTATTGTAAATAAAAGTTTTAAACAAACACAAAAGACTTGCACACAAAACTAATCTGTACATTGGCCAAAACAAACAGACAAAACACAAAACACAGCGAGCACTAAATCAAACAAGTTTCGCGCTGGTGTAAAGCCAGCACGCATAGCAATTGTTATATTCTTTTAGTTGCAGTCCTTACTGTCTCACTCATTCCACCTCTGAACACCCAACCCTGTGTGTGTGAAACACTCACTCTTATGCAGTTGTGCTTAGACTCGATTGCTAATTAGTCATTCAATTGAATCTCAGCACAGTCTGCACAAAGTGATTGTGCAATCCCTGTGCCTAAATAGAAATATACATTTTAAAATCACCTGTGCTACATAACCCACACTTACATATAAACATCCTACATACAACATAAAACACAAAATATGCACAGGGGCGGGGCACCCTGTCACACACATATATGCTATTTGTATATATATATATATATATATATATATATATACAGATATACATATATACATACAGTATATTGCATTCTGGACTGCTGCTTTAATGTTTTATTTATAAATGGGAACTATGTGTAGATAGCACCACCTGCTGTGTGTACAGGGAGGCGAAAGGAACTTCGAAACAACCAATTAACAAAACAAAGAATTAGATTTAGGCATTGACCTATTTTCAGACTTTTATAAATCTAAAGAAGTATTTTAACCCTATGGAATCTATAGAAATATGTCGACCATAGAATCCTATAGAAACAGGTCATATTCTATGTACCATAGAAATCGGTAAAGATCTATTGATTTAAAAACATACAAAATATACTGAATAATCAAGCAAATCCTCTGTCACCATTGCTGCTTCAGCAACTACTAATATCTCATAAACCATTTCGGCTTCAAATTCACATTTTCAGTGTTATGGAATCTCCTCTGGCAGTATTGGACTGCACCCCTCCCTTTGACCTGTGATCTAAGGTACTGTATAACTTGATGGCATAGGGATCACAAAGACCTAACTCTCTGAGATATTGGCTATATACACGTTGTACACAGCTGTATTCTATGATCATTAATGGCAGTTTTTGTATGAATGCTAATAGATAGTTTTTGCTTTCTATAATATTTTTTTTGTATAGCTTGCATAGCTAGTATTTTATTCTGATTGCTGCTTAGAATTTGACCTACTATCAATTTCTCTGGTTCCAATGCTTGCTTTGTGTTTGGATTGCATTAGTATTCATTTATTCCAGGTGTCTGGGAGGAGTTGGTGTACAGTACTTGGGTACTTGCAGGTGACCCACACTACACCACAAGTAAAAATGAATAGCTTTAGGTTCTGGTCCTGTCATTTTGACGTAAGTCTAATTCTTATAGAAAAAAACTCTCTCACCCATAAATGTCAAGCTTGCTCACGTGCTCTAGTAGCTTCTCTCTCTGTAGAGTGTAGTCATGCATTCTGTTTGTTTCAACAATGTTGTGGTCACTGTGTCTTGCTTATGCAGTTCAACTCTGTTAAGCTAGCTGTACATCAGTTCTAGGAAATAAGGTCAGCAAAAACAAACCACTACATACAAGAAAAAGAATAGTGCTAATTTAAAGTACAGCACTAAACTAATATATATATATATATATATATATATATATATAATATATATATATATATATATATATATATATATATATATATATATATATATATATATATATATATATATATATATATTAATCCCAGTGTGACCAATGTAACGCAGCTACTGTACCTTTAATATTCTCTTTTCAAACCTTTTTACATATCTGTATACATTTTTACAGAAACATAATATATAGTACTTATCATATTTGATCTTTGTTTTAAATAACAAATAAAACAGGAAAAAATGGAAATATTGGTATTATACAACTGGAAAATAACCACTGTTCAAGAACAGGCAGTGGTGTTTAGAGGTATTGATTTCCATTTAAAAAAACAGGCTGTGTACACTTGTTAAACACTGAATGCCTTAGATTCTGAGCAGTAAACCTCACAGTATGCTTTCACTGTAAGGAGCAGTCAGGGACTTTCTCTTAGAATCGGATGCTTTCTTCGAAAGTCTTTCTAAAAGCAACTCCCGAAATGACTTGCACATGAGAAAGTAAATTACAGGATCGAGGCACACGTTCAGTGCTGATAAGAGCAGAGTGCCTTCCTTTATATGGAACAGTACGTACTTGGTCTGCTCGCTGAATGAGTCGACAGTTTGACTTAAGGTGTAGAAAATCCTGCAAGCATGGTATGGCACAAAACAGATGAAAAACACCACCAGAAGACTGAAGATGTTCCGCTTGGATTTCCTTCTGCTTTCTGTGTTGTCCTGTCTGAACTTTTTATAAGAATCGTAGATTGTCTTCGAAATTGAAGAGTAACAAAAAAACATCAGCACAAAAACAACCCAGAAGGCAGCTATGCAGGCGTAGTTGGAAACCTTGTGCCACTGCACGCCCAGGTCAGTCTTGAGTTGAATGCATTTCTTTGAAGTGTCTTCGGTGGCCTCTTTGCTGGTTAAAATGATGTTTGGTACCAGAAGGATCATCATAAGAACCCATGTTGCTGTCGACAGTGCTTTGGAGAACGTGACATTCTGAATGATCGAGGCTCCGGGGGGTTTCACAATCTTGACATAGCGCTCCAAACTGATCAGCCCAAGGAAGATGATCCCTGTGTACATGTTTAAATAGAACACGACGGCTGTGTAACGGCACACCACAACCCGCAGATACCAGATCCCCAGGCCGAAGTCATTGACAATCTTGAAGGGGAAAGACGCTGTCATGAACAGGTCGGCCACCACAATGTTTTTGAGATAAACTATAAAACTGGTCTGGCTTGGAATTTTGAAGAAAATCCAGGCTGCCAGGCAGTTCAAAGTGAGCCCAGCCAGGAAAATACAGCAGTAAAGCAGGGGCAACACTGTCTTTGTGAAAACACTGTTGTAGTTGGAAGTTGTGCCGTTCATGCTTGAATTCGTAAAGTTTCTAGCGTCCATGTCTAGCTCTAAATAAAAACAAAATGATGGGTCAAATGTTTTCTAGCCAATAGTAAGTTCATTACTTTTTCCTCACATTGATTTAAAACTAAAACTGTGGTCTATACAAAGTGATACATTATATATATATATATATATAGTAGATGCCGGTTATTACCATCCTGATAAAGACAACTTTCGGTTATTAACAACATTTTCCTAGGAACCAATCCCATCCCATAGACTTTAATGTTAATGGAGTTCTGGTATTAGCAACTGCACGCTGCTTATTGACAGCTTAATTACTAGTTGCCAGTGCTACAGAGCGCACGAGAACACACTGACTTTGCAACTGTGTATTTCTGGTGGACTGAGGCAGAATCGTGGCTTTGAAACTGGCTACAAAGCTGCATGCAAAATTGAGATGTATTTCCAGTGGGAGGTGGTACATTGTAAAAAGCAGACAACGTTGGACAATTTCTTATTTTAAAATGATGTTCTTTAGAATTGACTAAGTACAACACATATTTTTTTATGTTTGCTTTACAATTGTAGTACATCGTTGTGTAGTACTATTTAAGCCTACTCCCTTTTTTGTTTTACACTGTAACATTTAAAACACATACATTTCAGTGCCATAGTTGTACAACTACAGTAGGCCTATATATCCTTGTTCCATATAAATACACTTGAAAACGGAGGCTTTTCGCATATTGGCAACTCTCAGTTAATGACATCTTTTTGCTGGGAACCAAGGGGTTGTTAATTAGCGGCATCTACTGTATGTATATGTGTGTGTGTATATATATATATATATATATATATATATATATATATATATATATATATAATTTTTTTAATGCAAAGATAATTCTGAAAAACTGTGATTTAAGCATATGAAAAACATTAATAAACTCACCAGTTTCTTAATAAAAGACAGCACAGCAGGTTTACTTTTTCTTAAATCTCATAAGATTATTCCAACAATATAAAAATCTTTTGCGATAACATTTTGTAGTATCTTTGATTACATGATGTTAAATAAGATTATGTTCATATAGTTTATTTTTTTTTTTTTTTTTATTATGTCTCAATCCTAAAATGCTCCCCTTGGTCCCTTCTGAACTTGATGTGCTGAATTTGAGTCACTGTCATTGTCCTTGGTGTCTGATCAGTAGGGCAAGTTGAATTAACAGACTGTATTAAGAACTGCAAGCCCTTCTGCCGCACTACATATGACATGCAGTCAGTGACTCACAAAGACTTAGATGGTTAACATCTTTGATTACATGATGTTAAATAAAATATCTAAATTATGTTCACATAGTTTTGTTTTTTTAAACAATGTCTCAATCCTAACATTCTAGGTGATGCAAAACTATTGGCCATAGCTGTATAGCACTTAAAGTACACAGAGTGGTAAACCACAGTCAAGCAAGGTATGTCACAAATATGCAGTTTCTCACATTTAACCATGATAAAACCAGCATTAGATACACAGAACCCAATTTTGTTACATTTATTACTTTCTGAAAAAAATATTCTAATGACAATTTAGATAGAGCTTTGAGAATCAAGCCCATAGTATAAACATGGAAAACTACAACATTACAGCGCAAATCCACCATACTAAACTTCTGTAAAGGCTATATTTCAGTCAGTAATACTGCTTCAGTACACAAATAAATAAAAATATGCCAAGGAACCCAAGAAACCTGTAATGTTGTATCAAAATGGTTGACAAATGCAAACTTAAAATGTTGAAAAATAAAATCACTCACAGACATACAAATCAAATAACTACAATAACTATCTCTTACCAGTGTCCTTGATTTAGTAACAAACGTCTTTGATTTTGATCTTACTATCAGGTTTTTCCATCTCTGCTTCTCTGGTTCTTTGGTATCACCGTTCATACTGTTACTGTGGAGCCTGCAGAAATTGAACAAGTATTTCTTACTAACATTATTGTTAAAGTGGCTGGCGACACGTAACCCTGTTAAACTCTTCAGAGAAAGCAGCTGCTGCTTTAATCTTCATCAAAAGTCGTTAAACTTGGAACTTCTTGAGACTGAAATGTGCAGAGCTGCAGCTGTTTATGTATTCCCATGACTAGAGACTGACCTTTTACACAGAAAAAAATAAAATAAACACTAATAATACTTCATTATTTAAGTGACTTCTTATAGCAGATGCAGTTAGATATAGCTTCCAAACTGTCCAGGAAATAATATGTTCTGATTTTCTTTGTTTTGATTTTGCACTGGTCTCTATTTTGAGTCATGGAGGTGTACCAGAGAGACTTTGGTATTAGTGGCTGCTGTCCTGTTTTACACACAAAAAAAGAAAAATTGTGTTGGAATCATCCATAATTTTAGCTGGGCTACAGACACAATTAAACTACGCTTTCAAACTTTTAATAATACCAGTGAAGGCACTGGTGAAGTGGTTGTCTACTAGAATACTGTGTTTAGTAGTCGGATTAATACAAAAAGGAGAGAGTACAGGGGTCTTGGCTAAGTAGATTCAGTTCCCTCAGCCTATCTTCTCAGCCAGGCTCATTCCCTAATGCCCTATGATTTAGCCTTGTTGTTCTTCTTTGGACCCTGTCCAAGGTCACAGTGTCCTTTTTTTGTGTCGTGGGGATCAGATCTGAACACAGTGTTCCAAGTGTGGTCTCATCAGCGAATTATATAACCTCATCATAACCTCCTTTTGATTTGTTATCAAAAATGTAAATGGGCTGGCAAAATCCACGGCGGCAATGTCAAAGCCATTCCTGCATGTAAATTCACTCACCCAGGAAAAGCCTTGCATTTGGAGGAAAGTATTTAAACGTTGTATCGATCGCTTGCAGTATGTCAGTCAGAAGCAGCCCATATGCATGTTTGTCATGAAGTCACATTCGGCTAGATTCCCAAATCGTCATTAGCGCAATTTTTTTCTGAGTGGAGAAAACACCAATTAAACTTCTAACACTAATAAGAAACAACATAATACTCCATTCAATCCCCTGAATTAAAAGTTTTAGTTAGGCATAGGCGCAGAAAGACGGTCCATGCTCTTTACTTGGTGCAGAAAGCCAATGTAAAACTGTGATACATTCTTTCAAACTCATGAAACGTTCTCTTTGAACCATTTCCCGAACCCTAACCCTATCCTTAAATACGATTAGGGTCCGGGTTAGAGTTAGGGCTTATTTCAATCTTGAGCTCAGTATTCTGTCAGTCGGCCCGACGCTGTAAAGCCAGGCCCCTCTTTATGCACTTTGTTTATTCCTGGGTTGGTAACTTTATTAAATTGGAGTAAATGGCTTTGAGAATTTAGCCCGCTGTGTCTAATCTGTTTTTATTCTGTAGTTATTTGTCATGTATTTGTTTATTTTAGTATTTAGTAAGTTTATTCCTTTGCATTGTCTTTCAATAAGCCAACGTTGATGGATTGTATTTGTTTTAAAAGTCCTTAAACATCACCAGCGCAGTTCTAAACTGTCAAAAGATTTGTTTTGTCTTTCTTTACAAATACTTTTTGCATATAGAAATGGAAGTAATCCCTTTTTTTAATCCACTGGTAGTGATAATAAAAGAGAGTTCTGACTCGGAGATATGAATCTAAACATGGCTTGGCACTGGCACTGCATCCTGTGGTTTCAATAATCAGGCTCATTTATCAAATGTTGTGTAATTGTGGTTCTTTTCATGCAATATCATTTGTATATTGACATTTGTCAAGAATTTATATAATAATAATAATAAAAAAACACCAAAACAAAACAAAGCAAAGCAGAAATCCAGTACACAAGTCACAAGGAGATTCATGTGATATGTAAGTGACAGAACGAAAGCAGCTTCTTGAGGAAATGAGTTTCACAAAGAGGTGACTTTGGACTGTACTTGAAAAATTACCACTGCGTTTTATCCACAGTTTAGAGAGCGATGATTTCCTGCCAACTTCAAGTGGGAGGAAAGATTAAGCGTTTTACAGATCACAAAGACTTTCTATTAGCACTAAGTGCTACAATGTCCTTTTAACTATCCGAAAGATGATTTAGTTAAAAAAAAGCAGCTGGGGAGTATGTTTAAAGACACCATTAGCCTTATGACTGCCAGAGTCCTGACTCATAATACATCCCTGCAGTAGTGAACTCCTCAACATTGAAAATACAGACGTCTCTCCAGGGAGCTGAAGGTCTCATAAAGGGAAAAACAATTCAGAATGTTTCATTTTTTTAGAATTGTGTTGCTGTGGTTTTTTTTTTTTCTGATAAAAATCATGCTAATGACGATTTGAAGTAAATAGTTTTTGAGAATCTAACCCCATGAGTCTTCTTGAGTGTATGTTTTTAAAGACAGATGTATTTCTCAAGAGAAAGTAACATCTAAAATGTGCTCCATTTACAGTATTTCCTTTACAAGATCCCAGTATCCCTGAAGCTGTCCAAGCCATTTCAGTTACACTTGAGTTTGGAACATACTGTATATAGCAGAGCACTGTCTCTCAACCAGGGAACCCGACTACAACTCTGTGAGCCACTGATATAGTGATGATGATAATAATAATAATATTAACAGCAGTAAGAGTCTTAAGAGTGTCAGCTGGTATGCATAATGTAATAAAATCAATGTGATGTTGTAGCCCTCAATGATGGGAATCAATGTGTTACTCTTACTGCTACACTGCAGTTTAATATGCTTTCTGTTTCTCCCTGTCTATACTGTACAGTGTGCACAGCATAGCTCCTTACACACATTTTGTTTTATTTGGCACTGCCTTGGTACAGTATAAACAATATCTAGAGCTCTTGTTGTTCTGTGCAGTACTCTTTCCTAGATAGTGCAGGTCTGTTCTATTTCAAAGGATATGCTGTACGGACATGGTTGTTAATGGTGTTCTTGGACTGGTGGATTTCATCTACTGTATACTATGCATTTACATCAAACATGAGGTTTGTAACCAGCTGCTCTTTGAATTAAACATTGCAACATTGCCTCATTTATAAAATGCACACTGTACAGATGTAATGGAGCCCACTCTCCGCCCTCTCTATTTCAGACACTGCAAGAAACTTCACTTCAGAATATGAACTTTGTTAATTCTTAATCTAAACCCATAAAAGCTATTTTCAGACTGAAACAAAGTATTTAACAAACGAGAGGAGCACTTCTCTTGCCCAGGTGTTGAAAAAAAAAAAAAAACTTTCTTTATATTTTCAGCTCAAATTTAATTCGAAAATGACGTTTACGCAGATGTTTATGGTTTGCTCTGTCTTTTATTTGCACTTTTATAAGACTCTTGTTTTTGCTCGTGAACATTTAAAATGTATTATTATTACAAGAAAATATGAAGTAGTTGCAATAAGAACCACAGATGATTACAAGCAACAAAAAAAAGAAACAATGAAAATGTAACTTGAAGTTGCTTACCGTAATATAAACATCCAGAGTTACTGTAGCACGTTATTAATCAGATATTATGGTATCCACCAATGTTTATTGCCATTATCCAGTGTTAAGTTTGTATACAGCTTCAAAAGGTCATAATGACTCATAAAGAGACAAAGTGTGTTGGGGCATCTGGCACTACCAATTGCTTTGGCTAATGCATCATGTTTACAATGCTTAACTAAACCCTTGAGGCCGTTTTTGGACTAAACTCTACAAAAGTCGCTCAAAGGAGGTCTGACTCTGTTTCTCTAGGGAACCACACTGTGTGAGTGTTGCTGCTCCGAAGTTTAATCTAACTGCTTTCAGGGAAATAGTAATCAGTTTGGTGACTATGTGGCACCATAGTTGTTATTATTATTATTTATTTCTTAGCAGACACCCTTATCCAGGACGACTTACAGTCGTAAACAAAAATACAGTTGCTCACTGAGTACAAGCTCTGTTATTTGAAGAGAAGGGTGAGTCTTGTGTGAGTGTGGCTCAAATACTGCTGGCTATGGACCCACAGGAAGGGGAGCGCACTGTTGAAATAAATAGAAACTTTGAAACTTGAAGAATAAGTGTGACTAAGAACTTTTTTTATTTATTTATTTTATCCTCGCCTGGCTTAAAAAAATATTTCTATAAAACTCTAAGTCTAAATTTAAATCTACAACATTGTACTGTACTTGACTAGGCAATTTAACATTGGTTTTATGAAGAAAAAAAAAAGGCTTAACTTGGATGAAGAATATCCTCTGTATATAACGCAGCTGATTTCGGCTTGCCCTGTTATTTTAGAAACTTCTACAATAAAGTCATTTGTGATGTGTGTGGGCCAGCTTTGCAGCCCTTGAGGTAAATACAGTGCTCTGTAAGCACCAGGCTTGCCTGGCTCATCCTTCCTGATCATGTACTGTAGGACTGCTACACATACCAAGAGAGCACAGAACTATTCAAATAAGCTAAACTACATCACCAAGCACAGTATGGAAGCAGTGGCTTGCTGTAAAACCTGATCTATGCCTGACCAGTTTCTTCCTGCTGAGGGCGCTGTGATGTAAAGCGAACATTATCTGAATGGTTGTCTGTTTGGAAACAAGGCACCACAACCAGAAACACAACAAAGATTGAGGATGACCTTTAAATATATTATTATTCTTTTTTACTGTATTTTGCGTTCTGTGATTTGTTGATGACAATGCTACAGCTTGAGAGGGGAAACTTTGTTTTCCTTTTTTTCTAAGTAGTTGAATTACCAGTATGGGTATATTGATTCTTCACACAACTTGTGATCTTCTGCATGGTAGGCATGTTCAACTACAATTTCTGAGAACCCACGGACTTCCATATTTAAACACAAGAACTGCTACTGTAGTGCTACATTCTCAGACTCTGTCTACTTGTTTAGCAGATACAGATTATAGGTACACCTTCCATTCTTGTCAAAGAATAGCAAAGTGAAGCCTTTCTGTGTTGGTAAAATTCGGTATTTTAAAAGTTGTTTCTATTACTGGAATATACCCTCTATCATACTGAATCACATGATTGGGTCAGGCAGTATTTACATTGTGGTATTAACCTTGACAGTGTTGACACAGTTAGTGTTTTTACATGTACTGGTATATAAACAGGAGATCTTCGAACATTATCCATGGATTTTCAACCGCTACGCCACCAAGTATCTCAAGGAGAATGAAACATGCTTTCACTTACAGTAGTTTTGTATTTCATTAACTTCTGCCATCAGACCAGCACAGTAGCCAGAGGATCATGTTTTCTAGGCCTGCTAATGATTTAAAACTTAAAGCTAACTTTGTTTGGCACTTTTAATATATGCAGGCCCCCATATTGTTGTTTGGTTGTTGCCTTTTTAAAATACAGTACCATTTGGGAAAAAAGGGAACCTTTTTATCTGCAGTAAACAGAATGATGCTTTTCTGTCATTTACCCTCCGTACCTCTTATTAAAGAGACATTGTGATCTATACACATCATTTCTCAAATAAAAACAGTAGTGCAGCAATGGTATGTAAGCATTTAATGTAAAAATAAATGATCTCTTTTCATCTATTTAATATACAAACAAACTTATTAAAATTAATTAAAACACAGGATGTGCCCTATAGCCTGGTCGTCGCCGGTTTGAGTCCAGGCTACTCCACTGCTGACTGGACGGCAGTGCCCAGGGCGGCACACAATTGGCTGAGCGCCGCCCGGGTGAGGAGGGTCTAGGTCGGCCAGGGTGTCCTCAGCTCACCGCGTACCAGCGACCGCTGCAGACTGGCCGGGCGCCTGCGGGCCTGCCTGTAAGCTACCCGGAGTTGAGTGGTTCTCCGACGCGATAGGTCCGAGGTGGTTGCATGGCGGGGCCGCAGAGTGAAAAGAAGAGGACGGCCTTTGGCACACGTTTCGGAGGACGCGTGTGTCCGTCTTTGTCTGTCCCAAGTCAGCGCGGGAGTGGCAGCGGTGAGCCGGGTTGAAATAAAAATAATTGGACATTTCAAATTGGGGAGAAAATAAGAAAAATAATTGGCGATTCCAAATAAAAAAAAAAAAACTAAATAAAAAATAATAGTAATAATAGTTACATGTAATAACAATACAGTCAGGATATGCAGTATTCAATGTTGTATCCATTCCATGCACTCCCATGTTTTAAACAAACCTTAATGATGCTTCCAAAACTATGCTTTATACATTTGCAACCGCCTCAAACCAACTCCCCAGTAATGTTGTTGAAGCCGACACCCTGGGATCCTTCAAGAAGCTGCTTAATGAGATTCTGGGATCAATAAGCTACTGAATAGCCACCTATCATTTGTAAACTTTCATATGTTCTTATGTAGCTGAATCCTATTTAATGCAATTTACTGTTTTACTCAAACAGCACTCTGTAATAACAACACAGGCCAGGACATGACTGTGGCTTTTTTGAAGGTCAGCAGTGAGTGTGTGCTTGAATTACTGTCTCCTGCACTAACGGGTGGGGATATCTGACTGCAGGAATACAGTACTGCAAGCTTTCTAAAACTGCAGAGGCTGTGTGGGCTAATAGAAGTGCAGGTTTCAACAGACTACTTCATTACTGGTTAAATAAAAAACCTGGACTGTGGGGATAATTGATTTAATCCATGCTGGAGCTCTCAGGTTTTGGCTTCACTCCACCAGTATTTAGTTGCTTTCATTGAGGAAGAGAGGCTCCGGCTCCAGCAACTGTATTTCCGGATCTTGGAATTACGGTTATTCTTGCAATTAATTTCAGTCCCTTGACGAGACTCTGACTAACACAAGAACACGTCCAAACGTAGCACTCTGTGCCTCCAACAGGAAATGCAAAATGAATTGTTAATCGGTTTTGGCACTAAATGCTCGTGGATGTGTATTCTCGGAATCTGCGTACCTTGACTGTTCCTCTGGAGCTGCGTGTGGACCCATTGAAATCAACCCTAGGTCCAATGTGCAGTTTTTTTCGCAGCATTTTGGTAAAGGACTTGCACATCAGGAAGTATATGATAGGGTCCAGGCAAACATTGCACGCAGACATAAAGAGAGTAACAATTTTGCCTCGTGTCAAAATCAAAGTCCCGGACTTATCGAATTTTGAGGCTATCTGAGTTAATGTAAACGGTATTCTCCACAAGTGATAAGGCACAAAGCAAATAAAAAAAACTAGCAGAATTATTAATATATTTTGATTGTGCTTTCTTTCATTCTCAGAACCTACAAACTGCTGATTTGAACGATAGATGTGCCTGGAGATCGAAATGTAGCATGCAGCTAATACAATGAAAACAGCTGTAAATATGCCAATGTTCACGTAGATTACCACTCCATGCAACGCAAGGCCAAAGTGGCTTTTTAGAGCTGAACAGTTGCCAGCTGTTTCTATTGTTGGATTTACATTTGTGAAAATCATGTTTGGCATCGAAAGAAGTATCATGCACAGCCACACTCCTAAAGACACAAATTTTGTGAACTTAACATTGTACATTCTGGAGTTGCCGAATGGTTTCACAATTTTTAGATATCTGTCTAAGCTGATCAGTCCAAGGAAAAGTATGCTAACATACATGTTACAGTAGAATATGACTGCAGAATAGCGGCACACAAAAGCCTTTAATTTCCAGTGCCCCAGTCCCGAGTCACTGAGTATTTTAAAGGGAAATGTCAGTGTTATTATTAAGTCTGCAATGGCGATGTTTTTCAGATAAAATATGAAAGTTGTCCTGTTTTTTAACTGAAAGAAAATCCAGGCTGCCAGAGTGTTCAGTATCAATCCACCGAGGAAAATAAAGGTATACAACGAACAGATGATCACGGTAAACATTTCAATCTCGTCAAGAGTCCCGTTTTTGCCAGTAGTCCTGTTTGTCTTCACATTGGAGGAGTTGGAGCTTGGATGCATTTCTAAAGAAAAAGCAAGATAAATAAACAAATACATAAATAAATCAGTAATTATCAAGGACATTCCAAGGTATTACATTCATACTAAAAAGTGGACATTTGTGAATTAATATTTGTAATTGGGAATTAAAAATTGCATTATGGTGTTGAAATGAATGAATAAACAATTGCAATAGCTTATAGGTAACAGGTGCAGTCTCCTGAGACAACCAGCAGGGAAAGGCTGTGAGAGTGAGATGGGATGCGTCTAAAACTAGATTTGAGAATAAAACCCTGGTGAAGGTTAATGGTATCCAGTCTACCAAAGTAGATCATTCTTACTGTGATCCATCAGTCATCTTTAAGTTTATATGTTTAATTACGACATTATTTAAAATTATGTTGTAGTGTATACCATATGTATTCATGTGATTTATTTATTGATATAATAAAAAGAAAACTGAATGAATAAATTAATAAATATGGGGTTGAATAATGGTCTACATATTATCCAGAATTAAACTTTGACCCCAGTACTCTGAGCTTCATGTAAAAACGAGGCAGAAACAGCCAGGGCTGCATGAGTGCAAAAAGTCATGTTTTGTCATCCCACCGCATTCAGCATCACATTGACGCCTTTTCTACTAGGGAGCCTTGAGTCTTCAAAAAACAGGCCCCCAAGTTTAAATAAATGCAGCCCAGTCTCCCTGCTGATGGACCATAAACAGTATTTACAGTGCCTTGTACAGTATACTCTTCTAGTATTAACAAGTAAATGAAAAATGCGTTAGCATGAATTGAACATATAGTTGGAATTGACCTATAATACAACCATAATGATATGTATGCAGACAACTATAGGAACCAAACAATCATATTTCTATGATTAGTGTACAGCAAATGTAGGTATCAAAAACATTAGACAAATATTAGACAAGGCACTCGCAGAATGGTGTAGATTACTCCAAACAAATCACGAACTGTTTCGGATTTGTGTAAATACGTATTAATAATACTTTATTCTGTGTTGTCCAGTTTATAACTACAAAATACTGATACCACAGAGGCAGCATCTATACATCTAAAAGGCCTTGATGTGTTTGCAGTAAGTATTTTTCATGATATTGCATAATTTACAATTGCCGGTGCTGTAAAAATGGCTTTAGTTTAAATAATTGTTTTAAAATGTATTTCCTTTACTATTATCAGTGCATAACAGTTAACATTTGTATTTCTGCCATATTTTAAGTTTAATGAAATCATTCTAAATCTGTTGATAACCCATTCGCACATAGTACTCATATAGCGTTATTTGTTCGTTTATGACTTAAATGAAAACATTTATACAAAATGATGCATGTGCTGGTATATATACATAGTGATAAAAACAAACAGACATATTATGAATTAACATATTTGATGTTGCTAACAAAACACTGGAAATGCAGTTAAAATTAAACTTTTTCTGGAAAGGAAAAAACTAAAACGTACCCATGCTTGCTTGCTAGAGGTTTAGAGTCAGTTTTTACTCCCCATGAATAAATCCATCCTGTAATTAGAAAATATTGTACTTTGTTTCTCCGCATCGACTCGCAGATACTCAGGAATGTGGCATTTGTCCATTTCTGTTCTTTATAAGGCAGTGTTAATAAATACAAGTAAAGCCAAATTTGCATCGCAACCTATTTCCTAAAGCAGTTTTCTGATAAGTCGTTTGTTTTGATTTCAGCAGGGTTGTGGAGGTAACAAGTTGAAACGTGTCGTTTTGAAGAAATTAGTTTTAGGGAGAGTCATAGTGTACTGTCTGTGATATAAGCCGTGAAGTTCAATTACCTTACCTCTCAGTGTTTTACATGCTGTACACCCAGAGGTACTCTTCAACATTAACGTGACCTGCATAAAGTGATCATTTCAGTCACATATGGTTTAAAGTCATGACTATTACTGACATTCATTTAAATTAGTGAAGCGACTATTGTAGTCAATCTCAATTAGTAACATAACGTCACATTGATAATCTCCACACGCTGCCCAATGATTTGGTTACAGGCAAATTATTTTAGTTTCTCAGAACCCTCCTTTAATCCCACACATGGGGGATATTGTTACCGATAATTATAAATTATGTGTAAGATTGTTTAACAAACGCGGTAGAGTTTCTGTCATTTGGAGACAGACAGGAAGTGTTAATGATGATTGAGGCCTTTCGGGAATGTAGTTGCATGTCAATAAGATGGGATGTTATTTGCCCTTGGGGGGGGGATACTGAACCAGAAGGAATAATCATAGTTAAAGGGCGGAGGTATTTAGACCCTCCTATTACTGGATTTTTCTGGTAGTTTTAGGACGCTGCAGTGTTGTGATGCCAAACTGAACTGTAATTGAGGTAAAATTGTATTAGATAGTCAAGTAGATATATTTTTTCAACAGCTTTATCATCAGTCTGTAGGCAGTTTTTCTCTCTGGTCAGTATTTTTTAAATTGTTGCACAGTGCACATAAATAAATGGTTGTGATCTTGCATGTGTTATGTGTGGTTTTCTGTGAATTGGAAGTGTGTGTGTCAGCTTCTTTCTGTGGCTGCTTGGCTAATGATATCGTATCAAGGTGGTTGTTGTTGTTCTGCTGTGTAACAGCCTGCAAAAAGCCCCTTCAGGCTTCAGATATTTGAGGAACTTATTGAAGCTCCTTAAACAAGCAAAGGGTACTTTTTGTTTTGAATGTAAACAGCGTTTTATGACTATGACTTTATTTTTTTTTTTTAATACATGTTCTTATATGCCTTTCACTGCTTGGTGTCACGACACTGCATAGCTCTGCTTTTCAAAAAGATTTGCCAGGAGGTATTTATAGTAATCTGTGCAAACGTTGTTTGTTTTACTAACAGTTTTGGAAGAGAGGTATGAGCACATTTTTTCTGCAGTTGCCAGTACACAACACAGGTTAGACAGGTATAATACACACCTTTCAGCAATTCCTGATTTATAAAGTGCAATTGTTCTGCATTTGCATTATGTACATGAATGTAGCACCACTTTTACCATAGTGCTTTATTTAATTAACTTTTAGCTGAGAAACAGTGCTCCATATTTTTCAGCTGCTTCTTTTATATGCATCTAGCTACCTGTTGAAGAACCCATTCCCAGATAGACCCTGCATGTAAACTCTTTGAGCTGTACATAGGATCAGAAGCACGGATTCCTCCCAACCCAATTGAGTTTGGCATGTAAGATGAGTACATTTATTTTGTTTTAGTTTCAGAAACAGTTATAAAAGAATGGATTCCTTATGCATGTAAATCTGGTAATGTTATCCTACTCGTGTGGTTGATCCAAAGCAACATTGTTTTCCTTAAGCTGATGGCCAGCTCATTGAGAAGAGAAACACCCCAAACACTAACCTGAGCGTTTCAACTGCCATCAGAATTCAGCCGTTGATTCAGTCCCCAATATCCACTCAGCACAATCTTCCAGATAATCTACTTGAAATCGTGAACCTGCATTACTTACTTGATTTTGTTTCCTGCTTCCGGTGTTACTGGCATTGTGAAACAACTCCAAACATTTGTTTTATTGCTGGACTCGTGTTCTCTCTGAAGTAGGAAGTAATACAATTAGTTGTAGATTCATATATAATTCTGTAAAGTATTTTAAATGTTTTAAACAAATAGTTTATTTTGTGCTGCTTAGATATGCTGATATATGAACCGTTTCCCCTATCAGCATAAGCATAAACCACCTCTGCTGCTTGTTAAGAACAATAGTTTTATAGCAGAACCATAAAACCTGGACTTTAGTCACGGACAGAGATCCAGAGATTATTGAAAAGCAAAAAAAAAAAGCAAAAAACATTTAAACACTCTTCATTTTCTTTTAAATATAACCTAATGAGAAAAAAAAAAAAAGTTTAGCCTTTTTTCAGATACCTTACATTTGCTGTCTTGCTGTTCCATGTCCTTTCTGGCAGTAAGACTTGTTAGCAGACTTGCCTTCTGAAGCACACTCCACCCTGTTAGATAATTGAGTCAATATCACCAACCGGATACAGATTCAGCTTCAGCTTCAACCAAATCTTATCATGCAAAACAGTGGGAAATACAAACATTTTAGATATTGCTATCCCATATTACTAGTGATGTCTTCATATTGGGAATATACATTGCACTTAGCCTCCTGGGCCTGAGAACCCTGCTATTCAATTGCAACATTAAAGTGCTATTGCAAGTCATGTAAGCCCTTCAGTCACTGCATGTATAATTGTACCATGTTAAGCTTCCTATCTATGTATCTATTTTATAATGCACTTAAGTTTTTTTAAAAGTTTTGGCAGGGCAAAACACCACAATTGTGATTATTTTTTTTGAAATCATTTTATTACAGTTGAAATTACTGTAAGACAAATTACTGGGTCATGTTATGTACTTATCTTCACTATAACCTGGGATTTAAATGTACAAGATAAACTCTGTTAGGGATGTTATCATAATCATTGGATATAAATGCCTCAGTCACCAAATGTTGCACTGGATGGATCCCATTCCCTAAACTTGAACTCTTGATTTATTTATTTATTTTTAAATAATGAGCAAATCAGGTAATATATATATATATATATATATATATATATATATATATATATATATATATATATATATATATATATCCCTGGTATTTTTTTTATGTGAATATGTTATGTATCAAAAGATCTATCTTGGGATATTTTGTGAAGCTGTCCTTCCTCTTTCAGTGTTGCATGTATTTGTAATTGTAACTAGTGGAAGAAGAAGCTTCTCCTTTATGCCTGTGAATATGTCCGGTCAAAAGGGCGAACACGAGCAAACATGCTGATGTGCTTGGGTAAGAAGATACAAGAAAACAGAAGCCATTGAATCTGGTGTACATTGATGGATCTGAGTGCTGGCACTGAAGTCTTTGTTTATGCAGAGATGGCAAAGATGGAACAAACAATGGAGAATTGAGCAAAGTAGCAATTGTTGGTTACATTTTGTTGGAAAGATAAATGAAAGCTGCAAATAAGATTTATTTTTATTTGAAATGACAAGTAAAATGTACGATAACTGTAAAACCTCAACAGGCTGCATGAATTAGTAATACCTTCAAGGCTTCAAGTGGACTCCATTAGTTGGACAGCAATGTACATGGTTTGTTTATGAGATGGTGAAATAAGGGAAATTCTATTAGTGTATTTCAGAATCTCCAAATTCCCTTTCTTCTTAGTTTGTGCCAGTTAGACTCCCCATTTTGCAACATGTTTAAGAACCCCTTTAAAGGTAACGTGTAGGGCCTGTGGGAAGACAGGAAGACGCTGATTTCATTATCAGCAGTGTTAACATTGTTTAGGGAAGTTGAGGGGTGGAAATCTGCAGATAAGGCTGTTCCCCAAAATATGGGCTAGGAGTTTAAATTTATCTTCCAGGATGGGATTGAAGCCAAAAAGATCATTAAGAAAAAGAAAGTGACTTCTGGTAAAGAGAATGGTCTGTCCTCAATTATAAACCACAAGATTTGTCTCAGCCAATCAGACTCAGAGTAGATTGTTGTTATCCCGCGTTAGATGATCAGAAAAGCCTAGAATTTTGAAACTATCATTGAAACTGTTTCCCCGGTTTTGCAAGGAAAGGCAAATATTTCTATACGAAGCTATGCCGGTGAGGAGTTTGACAGATTTGCATAACAGAGGTGACTCTAAGCTGGTTGAGTACAGACTTGTTTGTTGGTGCTCGATAATAATTGATGAAAACCTGCCAATAGTTGGTTGTGTTTTTAAATCTTTATGCATTTATCAGATTGATACATGCCCAGTTGTGCACTTTGAGGAAGATTCTTTTTCACAGATTGTTCCCATCAAATCATCTTGAAATGCAGCTATTTGGTAAGAACTAAATAAACAATCTGAAAACACTCTTGGTGCTTATTTTTCACTTTGTTTTTGTTTGTTCATAAACGTTTACATTTGAAATAAATAAAAATCACTTTAAGTAAATCCTCGCTTGTCTAATGTAAAAAAAAAAAAAAAACTGCACAGAAACCTCATGACTCCTCTTAAAGTGTTTGCTTACTGACAATATTAAACTTCATTAGTTACATGATCGACTGGTTTTCTAGGTTTATGTGCTGAGGACTGAATCTTTAAGAGGCATAGTGCTGAATGTGGTTTGTCAGCACTTGGTTTTAGTGGTTTTATCATTGCGTCCATCTGATTTTTAGACTTGCTTTAAACATCAATATTTGCCACTGTGGGCAAATGGAGTGCTGCTGCATGTAGTGTGCAAGAGAGGGTGCTGAAATGACTGTATACAATAGCACATGACTATATAGCATTAGTCAAACACATACTGTAGCACAACCCAGGTTCACTGCTACTGTATGAAATTAGAAAATTATAACCAGTGCGTCATTTTCAGTATTTAATCAAGTGATATCAGTGAATACATAAGCTATTAGAGCAGGTTATCAGGAGTATACACTATACGAATAGACATTTGGCAAATATATATGTAGTCTGTGCTTCAGCAGCTAGTGAAATATATTATATATATATATATAATTATAAAAGATTCTACAATTGATTTAATTACAATACATATTAGAGATGTAGAAGCATTTCTTTTACAGTATACAGTTGCAGTATTAAAAAATATGTACTAATCTGTTACAATATAACATGGTAAAAATAAAAAACAAGAAATTCCTTTAGTAATTCCAAAAGCATGCAAAAGAAACTCATCAGTGCATAAAGATTGATCACATGTCGTTACTTCGCATGCTGATTTTTGCATTATTGCGACAACCGCAAGTATAACTGTATTTTGCTTGGCCTGTTTCATTAAGAATATGTATGTGTCTATATATATATATATATATATATTTGTATTTGTTATCTTTTGTATATTGTAAACCACTTTTTATTAAAAGTATTTCAGTTGATTTAGTTATCTTATCAGTACTGCCCATTCTTAGAAGAATGGTGATTTATTTTATAAAAATCACCATTCTTCTTACTTTAAACAGAAAGTACAACAATAAAGCAGAAAGCAGTAACTGTAAATAACAAGGTCATGATAAAGTAAAACTTAGCAGTATAAACCAGTTGTATTGCTTTTGCAGTCTTGCTGGAGCGCATCATGCTACATAGGTGTTTCCTCTGCGTTTGTCCAGGTTTGAGTTGTCTGAACAGTTTTGGATTTAAGTCTCAGAGTATCAGACAGCTTTTTTCTAAACACTTTGCACAGGAAAATATATATGAGTGGGTCTAAGCAAGTGTTGGTTGCTGACAACCACAGAGTACTTTCTTTTGCCACGTAAAGTATGTTCTGTGCCCTGCAGTTGGACAGTGTTCCTGTCTGGCTCAGGGTGTACGGTACTCTCGTAAAATGAAATGGAGCAAAGCAGATACAAAACACAGCCACAACGATAAACACCCTGGCCTTTGTTTTTCGTGTGGCTGTTTTATCATTACTTCTGGAGTTTTTGTAAGATTCATACACTTTCTTGCTTATGAAGGTGTAACAGATAGCCATCAGGGCAAGAACAGTCCAGAAAATAATTTGGCAGAGATAGTTTACAGCTTCGTGCCACTTTAATCCCAGGGGACCCTTCAGCGAGCTGCATTTCTTCATTGATGCAGAGGGGGTCTTGTTGGTCAGAATCATATTTGGCAGGGCTGTTATAAAAAACATTAACGTCCATATCAGCACCGTGAGGACTTTTCCAAAGGTTGTGTTGTGGATGAAGGCTCTTCCAAAGGGTTTCGCGATTTTGAGGTACCGATCAAGACTTATCAGCCCAAGCAGGATGATACTGATGTACATAGTCATGTAAAAGACAACAGCAGAGTATCGACATACAAAAACCTTCAGCTGCCAAGATCCAAGTCCTGAATCACTGATTGTTTTAATTAATATTGTCACGGTCATTAAAAGGTCGGCGACTACCACATTTTTTTGGTAGATAACGAATGTGGTTGAATTGGGAATGCGGAAAAAGATCCAAGCTGCTAGACAGTTGAGGGTGATCCCCACAGCGAAGAGGAGAGTATATAGACATGGAAAAACCACCTGAGTGATGCTGGTGTCTCGGACGCATTTACCTGAGGGGGGTGGCAGCTCATTGGAAATGTTGAGATGGCTTGAGTTCATTTTTAAAACATGTCTAAAAGAGAATTAAAAACAGTAGTTTGTACAACTGATCAATTTCAGAGGTGATTTTGTTTTGCCTTTATATATTTTAAACTACAACATTCCATGTGAAAGATTCATATATGAAAAAAAAACCTTAATGAGATTATTATTATTATTATTATTATTATTATTATTATTATTATTATTATTATTATTATTATTTTAAGTAGGTTAAAAAATCAAGCTACTAACAACAAACCATGTATTAATCTTTAAGTAGACGCACAATATCAAATAGAAGCATTTAATAAACATACAGAATAGAGTTATTCTAAAGAGAGTTTTAAACAGTAACAAATGACCTGTTCTGGTAACCCTAACATAGTTTCTCAAAGACATTAAAAAAAGGGGTTGCAGATAATTCTTAAAAATCAATAAACATTAGCAGATCAGGTCTTATTGGTAACCTGTATTATGAAGTGATAGGTCCCCATTCAGCATTTCATAAGTTAATACCTACACTTTATTCTATAAGCACAATCTCACACTTGATATCCAAATCAAAGGTAACATGCTGTACAGTGAAATTCAAATGCAAATTGTAATGCAATATATAAATAGCAGAATTCAAAATCACTCACCAGTGTTATTCAAATTCAGAAGTCTAAATCAAGTAGAAGCACTAACATGCACTCCAATGTGCCCTTTATTGAAATGAAACCAAGCGTTCCTTGTCAAAGCAATTATACTTCTCTTTCTGACACTGCTGATTTTAAGTGACGGAACGTTTCCTTTTGACTTTGTGCTGTAACTTACCACAAACCGTGCTGTTTTACTGCATGGAGAATGAACAAACCCCAGCCCCATACTGCTGCACCAATGCATGGCTCTTCAGTATTGTAAGTACATTGGTTAACCCTCTATAGTGTGATACGTTTAAACATATGCATCAGCAATTGTAATTTCAAAAGGCTTCAGTAAACCAAGTAAATAGATGTTTACTGTATGTGCAAATTAACACATGAAGTTTACATTCCCAACCAGCAGATGGAGCTAGTTGTCTGGAGCTGGACTTCTATTCAAATCTATTTCAGTCCCAGCACATTTGATTTTATTGGTCAATCTTATTATGAACAGCTGTAGCAGCCTTCTAAAGTAATAGTCTGACGTGTTTATTATAAAATGCAATATATCATAGAGGGTTGAATATCATGGGAAACTGAATGGAAGTCAACCCATATTGGTAAATGAATGCATACATGGTTAAGGCTTGTACACATAAACTCAAGAAGTAGTGCATTTCCTGTGCCCTTATTTCTATTTTGTTCAGGCAACATTTTAATGAAAAGCTTAACATGCTTGTTCGATTACAGAGTTTGTGAATCAGCGCATTATTTGCATGGCCATTGAAAACACAGAAGGTCAGTCAGGCCTATAAAAGAGGGCTGGTGTGGAGGTGTCAGGTTCAAAATACAAAACTGCAGACACACAAACACAAAGGGCTCGGAACAGGTCCATCAAGCCTTAACTCTCTAACATCAAAGCAAATAGGCTTTACTAATCACAGCAAACCCTTTCCAGTAAAAGGACCCATCTGCCCGTAGCACTTCCCATGCTCTCATTGTTAATGAGCTGTCCTCCCCAGCTCGCTTTGCAAATTTAAAGACCTCTGCAGTCAAAGTTCTGCTGTGGTTCAGAGTTACAGAGCTTGCCATTTCCAGAGCAGTGAGCAGTGAGCAGCGGGTATCTGGGCATGCCTGTGTTCAGATGGAGCTTTAACCAGGGTTTCATCATCATATACTGTGTGCAGTACTCACAAGACCCCTCACTCAGGAACCGCTGATGGAAATGTATACCATATAGAGCGGTTTTAGTTTAATCTATAAAATAGTTATAAAGGGTGTTATATTGGACAGTTATGGGGATGTTAAAAAGACTCCCATTGTATATCAGTTTGACCCATTCCTGGTTTTACTATGAGCTTAATAAGACACACCTGAGCTTGTTACCTATACGCTGTGGCTAATCCAGCTCATTGTAAAACCTGGAAAGGGTGAAACTGCTACTGTATGCAACAGGAATCTTATTTTCCATCCCTGCAGTTAAGAGAAATAATAAGCTAAAGCAAACAGTCATAAGAAATCTTATAATAACTTTTAAACAATGCAAGCAGTACACTAGTTATGCACCTTTAGAATTAAACAGTAGTACACCTATTGCTTGTTAATTTTTTTTTTCTTTCTAATAACACATTTATTGATATTTCATGAACTTATACTGTACTGAAGTGTAACCAAGATCAAAACCATGTTTGCTGATAACCTGCCCAAGTACAGTTCTTGGATTCTTTTTATTTTATCCCTGATATTTATGTGATACCACCATCTGAAATGAAACTACCTACTGTATAAAGTTACATTATTCTTATTTAAATGTATATTATAAAAAAAGTCTATGTTGGGTAGGGTGCTGTAAGATATAAGCTGATTTTGGATATACTGAATCAATACCACTAACAGTACTTTGCTTTAGGTCAAAGCATCTGCTAAATAATTAAATAATAATAAATAATAAGACAACTGCAGCTGCATTTTGAATAAGAAAATGATTTACACAATTTAGACATTTTTGCAATAAAATGGGTTTATTCCAGATTACACAAACAGGATATATACAGTTGGCGAGCCCATATAGTGTTATTTCATCGTTAACCCTACATACAGTATTAAATCATTTAAAAAAAAAATTAAAACACACACAAGCAAAAAACAGATATTTAAATTAATAAAAGGTATACTATATAGTGTGTTTATGGGAAAGTGTAAATAAATACTTTGCAACTTCTTTTTTAAGAATATAAAGCACTTGATATTAACAAGCAATCTTAAAATGATTCTGCAATAATGATTCAACAAAATCTCTAAATGAATTATTAAATATATATAAAGACTGCATCGGAGGTATTACAACATTTGTTCCCTGTTATAGTTTTTTTTTTTTTAGTTTATCTGTTTCTTGATTGTTGTTGGAATACCCCATGTTATTGAGATGTTTCCTCCACGTTTCCAGTTGATCCACGATCCGTCAATATGTCAACAGGTAGACTCTTTTTAAGTCTTACAGATCAAGGCCACTTTTTTCTAAATGATTTGCACAGTAATATGTAAACGAATGGGTCTGAGGATGTGTTGGTTGCAGATAAGCACGGAGTACTTTCTTTTGTGATCTTCAGCAGGTTGGGCAGTTGTCTTGCAGCTGTGCAGTCGCCCCCTCCTCCAGTGCAGTACCCCTGGGTGTAGGGTATTCTGACAATATGATACGGCGAAAAGCAGATAAAGAATACTGCTACTACGACAAACATTCTGGCTTGAGTTTTTTTTTTTTTAGCATTTTAATTTTTGTTTTTGGAATTCTTGTACGATTTTACAACTTTCTTGCTGATGAATGTATAAAAGATGACCATCAAAACCAAAATAAAAAAGTAATTAAAAACAGGATCAATAAGGAACGGTGTAAAGCTCCTGTGTAAAGGACCACTTGCCTTCAGAACAGATTAAATCAATTCCATTCATTTAAACCGATTGTAGGCCATCTGTTACAGGAGAATGTGCCTGTCTTTACCTGCACATGCAATTCAAAGACCTCTGCCTGAAGAGAGTATGTACTGTATCTCCATCACATACTTCGATTTAAAGCTTACAGTGAGATACACAATGTATTAAGTTTCATACTTGCTAAAACATCTTTTTAAAAAGTTTTATTTTCATAGAAATATGATCAAGTTAAAATGAATTTTATTTATCACTTACTAGTTTGAAAGTAGACCATCTTAAATGTGTAATTTCCCAGAGCTATTTTTAAAGTAAAATACAATACTTCTTTTATTAAGAACCAGTTTTGCATTTGTTTTTTTGTACTGTACTGGCTACCACATCATTGAGGAGTATACTGTAGAACATCTAAGGTAGTGTTTTTGATTAAAAAAAAAAAAAGAAAAAGAAAAGAAAACCTTTTAAGGGTTAAGCTCATCAAGTTTTAAATTAATTTTAATAATGCATTCCTATTAGCACCACCAGTTACCTTTGGTCCTCATTTGTTAGCTAAAGACGTCTCATTCTTAGCGTGTTTTAAGTACAGTACAACAGTATAAATTAAATTATTGAAAAATGTGCATTTCCATAATTAAGTTGTGAGATATGAGATCTCACACTAAGTTATTATAACCTTTTCATGTATGGACACATATCTTTAACATGTTGCTCATTTATAAGCTTTGAGGTCATCTTGAGTCTTAAGATATGGTGGTACCTTTTAGTAAAATAAAGACTGCATCCTGATGCATTTACTTTCAATGAGGCTATATTGGAATAGCCTGCAGTATTTACTATGGTCATTATATTTTAATGCAGTATTTAAAAAAATTACAGTACTAATTACAGTACCTTGCACAGTAAATGAACTGATTCTTGAGTCTGGAGACATTGTTTCTTCAGGTGTCACCCACCCCCGTAAGGGTTTACAGTCAGTTCCCAGAGCAGCAAGCAGAGGGCAGCACTTCATTGGTTAAAGGCAGAGAGTTTTACTAAACCCCAGTTGGCACGTTTACCTCATTTAATCTAAGATGTGCATTGAGCCAACAATTCTAATGATACGTGACAGCACACAAATCAAAGTGGCTTAGAACTACTATCACTCAAGCCACTGGCTTTTGCAGTGTCAGCTCTGCAAAACTTAGATTCTGACTCAACCTCCATAATCTCAAACAGCTTTTATTTATTGTTGAATGAACTCAAAAGATACCTTCATTTAATTGTTAATGTTGAAAACAGATGGGAAACTGTATATAGAAATGTACAGTGGGTTTAGTCCTCAAATTGCTGTTCAACTCACTTGGAGAAATGGCAACTTTAAGCAATTAAGACCTGTGTCTAAAAAAGGAATTAAACATAGGAAGTATGCTTTTTAAAGTTTTTTTTTTTTTTTTTTAAGATACAAAATACCTTCAATCAAGATCACTCCAAGCACAGTACATTATTGCTGTGTTTTTATTTACGGAAAGAGGAAGTACATCATACTGTCAACAGTTACATGAAAATAAGGAAGGCATCATTTGCAAATTTTATTTTTTTTATAAAACTATGGAAAGAACAAAAAGATAGCAAGTGAAACCTGTGTTAATGACCAGTATATGGCGCTCTGCCTATAGTTACCACTCTGATGTTTCTTCTCCTGTATATAAAGACCATCTGTATATAAAGACCACTTCTATTCTTGAGAGAGGGAAGATTACTTTAAGCTGTTTCGTTTAATGGGGTAAAACGATAAGAAAGCCAAGTAGACAAACGATTCGAAAAGGACAAGGTGTATTTTTTTTTTTTTTTTTTTACTATTTATGCATATTGTATATAAGAAAAAATATATATATATTCCCACCAGCGATAATGAGACCCATAATATACAAGAGGCAATACTGAATCAAAGCTGAAGAAAACTCCAGGAAGGCCTCCATTCAGATTATGCGTCACAATGCAGACATTTGTGTTCTTATATAATGTTGTAACCTTCTGTCTTAGGTTACTGTTTCTATTTTTATATATTGTAAGACACAGATATGTGTTGGTGGCAGACAACCACTGAGTACTTTCTTTTGCAAGTCTTTTAGAATTGTTTTGTTTGCGTTTCTTTGAGATTTGTACACTTTCTGCCTTACAGAAAACCATTAATGCAAAAAGTGAACAAAACATTTTTCATACAGCCACATACTACGGCTTTGTGCCGTTGCAACCCAAGGGATGCTTTTTCATTAATATGCAGTCCTTCTCTGAAGATGGTGTCGGTGTCTTGTTTGTCAGAATAATATTTGGCAATGGTGTTGTATTAAACAATAATTACTGTCAGCCCCAGCAGTATAATACTCATATACATGGTGAAGCAGAAGACAACAGCTGAGAAGCGACATGTGAAAGCCTGTAGTTGCCAAGATCCAAGCTCGGAATCGCTGATCACCTTAATTAATATTGTCACTGTTCTTAGAAGATCAGCGACTACCACATTTTTTAGGTATACAACAAATGTTTGTTATTGTCGCTATTTTTATTACAGGGCAGTTAAACTCAATTAAAAGAACCGTATTTTGGAGCTCATGTAAGCTCAAGAGCCCTCTGCTGGACAGTCATGCAGTACACCACTGAGTGTAATCTTTCAGTTATCTCCACTATGTTATATTTCAATACACAATACCCCAAGGTTTGTGGAAAGACTGGTTGAACACTGAGGGTAACGTCTAAGGCAATTCACTGGCTGTATTTAGTTTTTAATGTGTAATAAATACAAGGTTATGGAAACGTCTTAAGTCGCCAGGGTTTTCCAAAGAAAAAAAGCTAGAGTAACTGCTAATCAAGGCATGCTCATCTAATATGTTGCTAAATTGCTCTTTATTCAACTATTGAGATGTCAGCTTGATATCAAAATACTGTACAAAGAAAAACATATACCACATTATATTTGCTATAATTTCATTATATGTTATTACATCAAAATACTTACAATATTTAATCACAATGAACACATTTAACAATTTTTGAAATATAATATTATTAAATAAAGTAGCTACATATAAAAAAAATGATTGTATCTGATAGTTTCTTAGTATTCTTTTTTAAAGCAATAAAGATCTGGAAGGTAATTTGTGCATCAATGAGAAAGCAGAACATGCGTCAATGTGTAGCATTGGATCGGTATAATATATGAGGCATAAGACAAAGAAAAACCATGCATAATGTACAGTGCATAGCTAGAACAGACATAGCTTCACTACTGAGAATGAGATCTGTAATTTAGCAGCTGCAATTCTTATTCAAAGCTGAAATAACCTCAACATTAACTCTAAATTCATTAACTTACTCCATTTATAGAACTAGGTAAATATGTAGTACTTATAAGAATGCACTTGTGTAATGACATAGGAGTAACGAAGTAGCAAATCATTGCTTTGTTAATATTATTAGAAAATACAAGACAAATTATTGGAAATCCGTGCGTACATTTTTACCACATAAATGTATATGATTGCTCAATAAACTCCTGTATCTTGTGAAAAGATGTAGGGTGATTATATATATATATATATATATATATATATATATATATATATATATATATATTAAACTCCATGATCAAATAGTAAAATGACACTGTTAGCATCCATGCATTTACATAGAATAATCTGCATTATTTTGCCATGAGCGTACGCTCAGACTATCAAGACCTGTTCATGGCATTCTGTATCTTTTCACAGTCCTGTCACTGCTCATTCCAGATAGAGGGTTTAGTCACTGCCATTTGCAGCACTTTCAAGATTAGTTAAATCAACAGGCAGACTCTTTTTCAATCTCAGAGTTTTAAGCAACATTTGTCTGAATGATTTGCACAAGAATATAAATATTACTGGATTCAGGCAGATGTTGGAAGCACTCAGCCACAAGGTACTTTCTTTTAAAATGTACAGCACAACGTGTTTCAATCTGAGTCAAGGTGTAGGGTATTCTAACAAAATGATAAGGTGTAAAGCAAACAAAGAACACACCTACGATAATAAACACTTTGGCCTTGGTTTTTCTTTTAGGATTTTTATCATTACTTTTGGAATTTCTGTAAGACTCGTGGACTTTCTTACTTATTAATGTGTAAAAGGTAACCATCAAAGCAAAAACGGTCCAAAAAATAATTTTTGTGATGTAGATTACAGCTTCGTGCCAGTAAACTCCAAGGGATCCTTTCAGTAACATGCAGTCCTTCTCTGAAGATGGTGTCGGTGCCTTGTCTGTCAGAACCATATTTGGCAATGCTGTTGTACTAAACAGTACTATCCAAATAATTACTGTCAGGACTTTTGCGAAGGTTGGGTTCTGAATTAGGTTTTTTGCAAAACTTTCATCGATTTTGACAAAGCGATCAAGACTTATCAGCCCAAGCAGTATAATTAAACAAACAAACAAACTTGTAATTGCTTTAGATTTGTTTTGGCAATAATTACGTGATTATTTATATATATTGGGGTATGTAACTTTTGACTTCAACTGTATATATACTCACTCTGGTTCATTGCCCCTTTCAAACAGACCCAGAACACAGTTTTAAAGAGCTTATGCGCTATTTTTAAAAAACAAAACACAAGCAAAAACAAAATAAAACGCCTAGCTCTACTCAAGCAATAAGTAAAACACAGGAACAGGAACCTAAACTATAAAACAGGACAGCTAAGCTGTTTACCTGTTAAACAAAACAAACAAACAAAAACACACAGTTTTTCACAAATCAAAAGGTTTTACCTTGTCTTTCTTTTCTCTATGGCTGTGTACACACACGCACAGTTGGGCTTTTCCACACAACAGCCCAGAACAAACTGGCTGCACCCTTTTTAAACCCTGCACCTGGCACGAATTTACAATAGTTACCAGGTGTGGGTGATAATTAAACAATAAAAATAATTAATAATTTAGTTTGGCACAAACACACATTTTCCCTGCTCAGGGCTAATTGCCCTGGCACAATATGTGTGTGTTTAGTACTTTAAGTGAGATCTGGTTAATGAAATCAGTAGTTAAATATTGTTTCCAGTTACATTTGGTGTATATAGTGACAAGCTTTATATGTTGTTAATCTTCCAGTTGCTGGTAGTAGTATAAACTGCATATTTTTTTTTTTTTTTTTTTTATTAGCAGAGACTGATTGTGCCGGATTGTTCGGTGATTGCTGTTAGAATTTCCACAGACTCATCTGCTACCAGCAATATATTTTCACTTGTGACATTTTTACTCCAGAAGTGAAAGACATGCTAGCCCCCTTATTATGCAATGATTTGGGGAAAGCTGAGATAAAAGTGTATGCAAAGGTTAAAGAGTTAGCAGTATCAAAAACAAGTTATACTAAAGGTGGGATTTCATGAGTGAAACAGACTGGGATGCGTTCCGCTTGCTCGCTGTGGAACAGGAACAGGTTTTAGCCTTTTTCGCAAAATCATATTTCTGTTCTAGTATCATGGCTGACTGTGATTTTGGGATGTAAAGTGTTTTATACTACGGTTTAAGAGTTATGTTTGGGATTTATGGTCATAATCAAACCAAGTAGCCAGTGTTATTCAGAAGTAGCTATAAATATAAACTATACATAGGCTGCTATTAAAGATGTTGTATGCAATAAACTATACTATTATGGGTCAAATATAAACATTTCCCATACACAGTACAGACTATCGTAATTCAAGGCTGTGTTTGTTGTATTATGCCAGTAATGCAAGTAGAGTTTGTCGTTTATTTCTAATATTAGAATGTGGAGACTCTGCAGTACCTGTGGGACTCGGGCATGTTTGAATATTTGGAGTGGCTCATTGAGCAGACCGGCTGAATAAGAAGAACATGTTCCAGGGCAGGGGGGGGGTGCGCTGGATTCATCAGATCTGCTCAGTCTGTTCCATCTCTCAAAATTACACCTTAACATGTAACAGCTACAGTTTACTTTACACTATGTCACAGCTATTACTTTGATTTCTTGTTAAAATACTGAATGCCAGTATTATAATTTAAATATGTTTGCCATTCTTTTATTTTCCTTTTGTGCCTTTCTTAAAAATGTATTTAAAATAAATACTATTAAAAAACTAACAAACAAAAACTAAAACATCACAGTCTTGGCATTGAAGCCAGAGCATTGCATTGTCAGTTCTGTACACAGAAATGGGTGTATTGACTGGTCAGCATTCTCCTAGATAGAAGTAGCTTCAAGAAGAGTATCTTCAGTGGGGCGCTTCGGTACTTTCTTTCTGGTTGAAAAGCATTTGAAGAAAGTTAGATTCAGTGTTTTAAAAAGGGACTTTCTGAATGACTTGCAGAGAAAAAAGTAGATCAGGGGATCAAGGCATGAGTTGAGAGAGGACAGCCACAGTGTGCTTTCCTTCACTTGAAACAGGGCGATCTTGAGTGAGCACTGAAACATGTCTCTGGTCTGGCTCATGGTGTAGGGGATGCGTGAAAAATGGTATGGCACAAAGCAAATAATAAAGACTGCTAAAACTAGAAATACATTCATTTTGACAGTTTTCCTACCCTTTTTGTTAGTGCTTTTGGTTCTGGCATATGAGTTATACAGTTCTTTAGTGATTAAAACGTAGCAAAAAGTAACTACAGCTAAATTAGCCCAGAAAATAATCTGACAAGTATAGCTCACGACTTCATGCCACTTTAAGCCAAACTCTGTTTTCAAGGAAGCACATTTGAAATGTTCAGAAACGTGCTCCTGTTTTATCAGAATCATATTTGGTAGGGAAAGGAAAAACATAAAGGCCCAGATGGCTGCTGACAGGACTTTCACACGTTGTAAGCTCAATGTTTTGACATTTTTAAATGGACTCACTATTTTCTGATAGCGGTCGATGCTTATTAACCCGAAGAGTATGATGCTGATGTACATGGTGAAGTAAAAGACCACAGAGGTCACCTGGCAGACAATTATTTTAAGGTATTCAGGTCCCAGCTTGGAATCACGGAGGATCTTAAAGGGAAAGGTCAGGGTCATGAGAAGGTCGGCGACCACAATGTTCTTCAGATAGATGATGAAGTTGGACTTGCTGGGGATTTGAAAGAACACCCAGGCAGCCAGGCTGTTTAGTGAAATCCCCACAATGAAGAGAATTGTGTAGAGCACTGGGAATACCACCCAGTGAACAGCATTGTCTCTTATACACCTGCTGTCCACTTCAGTAAGGTTTGTGTAGTTGGATAAACTGTCTGGGCTTTCTGTGAGATCCATTAGCTCAGCCTGCTGTGGAACATCAAAGAGAAGTGTTTGAAATCAATCATTGCCACCGATTAGTGTTCATCATTGAAATCATTCATACAGAAATTGAAAAGTAAAAACATCCTTCATGGGGATGCCATTTTTGCTAAAGCACTTTCTGATGGACTGTTATGAGTAGATGCAGTTTAATTTGCACCCTTCTTTCTGAAAACAGAAACACACATCTGTTAACTTGATAACTTAGGAACCCCTACAAACCTTTTAATTCAGACTTCCTTGTTTCCAGTTTTGTAACTTCAATTGCTTTTTTTTCTCCTTTCAGAAAATAAAAAGTTCAAGAAAACTTAAAGGCGTTGTTATTTTACTCCAATATGTTTTACAAAAAGCCATTCAGGTAAAAGCTGTTGCTAACAGTAGTTTAAAGTATTTAAAAACAAGTAAGGGTAAGCACAAATTCAAATAACTATTAAATGAATTTTATGTATTACAGTCAGATACCCAGATACATGTCAGTCGCGTTTTACCGCCCTTGTATTAAGAATAAAATCAGTCGCCATTATATATATGCAACAAATTAATGCACTTACCCGTCACACTCGATTTCCGACTCCATCACCAGTTTTCTGTTACAAAGCCCAACTCTTCAATGTTACATTTTATCTGAATATCCGTCACAGCCCGCTTTAAAAAAAAAAAAAAAAATCTCAATCAGTCAGTCTTATACTGTGCAGTTAAACAGCGCTTCCTCCAGTTTCAGTTGACGAAAATGCAGCCAAAACAAAACAAACGAGACAAGCTAGGGTAATGTAACGGCTAATTATGAAACAGTTCTAGATAGTGTGATGTATTGTTTTTTTTATCTTTAGTTGTTTTTGTGCATCTTCATTTGCAAGTGAACTGTGATATTAGGGCCCCATCGAGCACTATATTCTGCAATTTTGAATACTGACTTTGGATACTGTTTTAATTCTGGAAACGTTTTTTTTCTTTTTTTTTTTAATCTTTTGGTTTTGCTAAATTGCATTGCCTTTTACGTTCTGTGCATGGATAACATTTAGATTTAATTTTGCTGTTAGGTCGTTAATGGGAAATTTTACATACCGCTACAATACGTACCGGATTTAAAAGTATGTACAGTTAACATGTCGTTTCTTTTGGCAAGTGATATTTTTGGAATCATATCGTTCTGAATTAAAATACTTATTCTGTTGAAAATATAGTACTGTACCAACAAAACCAATACAGTACATCTAAGTGGAAGCCTACTTATTTTAAAACACAGCTATGTATTTTTGATATTGTATTTTTTTTTTTTTTTTTGTGTTCCCTGAAAAACGGACAAGGGTTGGAACGGGCCAAAATGAAATAATCAGACATGCGTCACACGCGTTAACCGTCACTGAAGTCAAAATTTTATGCGGTCGAATATGTGAGTGCTGACTGTATTATATTATTTATTTCTCCAGTGGTAGCTTTACCTGTTCTTTACCTAGTCATCCTTTTGTAATCCATACGTTTGCTTTAGTTAATATACTGTACACTGCATATTAAACAGCTGGAGAGTTGGCACGTTTCTGCAAATTGAAGTTACACATATTTCCACCACTTCAAGCATTTTTTCCAAAACCACAGTGTAACAAATACAAAAGCATGCTCTATACAGAATGAAACACCAACTGGACAATAAACTGTTACTTACAAAGACAAATCAGAAAGGCATGGCAGTCAATAGCAGTTGAAATACAACTTGAAAAATCTAACATATTTACCTTTAATGTCTTATTCTGAAGTGGAAGTTTTGCTGCAATTCAAGACCAGTATCACTCTTATGGAACTCAATTCTAGATACTCTCTTCAGTGGCTTGTGGGCACACAGGATCCAAACTCACCTTTCTAGCAAATTGCAGAATGGAATTGAGAAATCAAGAGAAATCTCTAATATGACAAAAAAAAGCACGTCCTAATTTTAGAAAGCTTAAGAAACAGAGACAGTGGCATTTCTTCCGTCTTTTCCTGATTTAAAGATATGATACAATAGTTCTACCAAAAAACAACCTTGTGCGTTGTAATGACCTCCACCAAACTTGTAAAACATCAAGATAATACAGAAACATATTTATATGCTTGCCTGTCTACCACCTGATCTTACTAAGCAAATACAGCATGTGTCCTGCCAAATCACATACGGAATATGGTGTTGTTTTATAATTCATGTCAACGCATTATTATGAATGTATTTATTTAATATGGAGCAGGATAATCACATTGTGGTGCACTCAACTGTTTTTTTGAGTGGGTAGCAGGAAACATAAGGTTCAATTGTACTGCGTTCATACAGAATGCCACTCAATACAAACACAATTTAAAGTGAACCAAGCTAAAATTCTTGATGCAGTGCTTTCCACATTGCTTCATATTAAACTTCAAGCTTAACCTTGATTCATCTTGAACACAGGCATCGAGATTGTTGCTGATTGCGTTGTACCTCACTGGAATTCCGTTAAGTGCTTTTAACAGAAGGGTACATTTTACCTGTTTTTTTTTGTCAATTTGTTGGTGGATTTGCACAGCGTTCCTGAATGCTTAATTATTAGCCATGAATATATGTATATGTCAAATGTTTTGAAGAAGAATTATTAAGAATTATAGAATAAACAGACATCAAACTCTAATCTGGAGGTCAGACTAAAGCAGAACTAACTGGTAATACAGCAGCTGTTCAAGAAGATAGTGCTGTTACAACAGTTGAGTTGCATAAGCTTTCTTTATTGTTCACTTAGAGGTGGCATTTACAAGCATACATACCATTTCTAAATAATCTTATTAGCTGTTATACATATAATTATAAAACTACATCACTCTAAGTATATGTTTTTATATTATAGTTTAGTAATATTGTAAAGACACCTTTATCACACAGACTCTCTGTGCTATTCCTGCCTTTACATTCAAGTGTTTCCTTGCATATATACAGTACCATACAAACTGCTACCAGTACTGTTTAACTAGAGGTATCGCTGGGTCCCACAGGATTCAAATTGCTCACAATCGATTGATTAACAGACACAGTAATGCATTTCAGTAAACCAAAACACTTTCACTTTCTTAACTGCTTGTTTTTTTATGCATATGCATAGGGTCATTTTTTATTTTTACTAAACATTTAAGGAAAAAGATGTGATTACCTGATGTGATTTGAAGCAGGATACATTGAAACGGGGCATGCAAACAGTCCTGTTTTCATGGTAACCATTTGCCTAACAAAAAGGACGACAGCAGAATAACTAGGATTAGCCACTGCAGTGAAGAAATAGATGTGTTCCATTCTGTTCCATTTCAGCTGTTAATTAAAAATATAGATCGCTTTGATGCTTGTGTTGTGAAACACAGATGACACAAAATGAACGCATGCAACACACAATGCACATTTGAAGTCATAAACAGATATTTTGCCTGCTAGGTTCTAAATATATTTATATGAAGGTAAAGATTTTTTGTGTTCATGTTTTCTTCAAAGCCTTTTAAGTCAGTAAAACAGAAAATAATCAATTTATAATGTAGTAATACATAAGTATAAAAAGCTTTTTAATTATAATTTTTTTTTGCTTATTCATAGATTTAATATATTACCTAAAAGTCACCAAGCTTGTGGAGTAACTGAAGCTCAGTGGTGCCTGTCTCTGGTCGGGTTTGCTATAATAAAAGATGCAGTGTACATCATAATTTACACAGTGGTCATTATTTATTCATTACTCTTCATCCTTTATTTATTTCCACACTATTGGTCTGTAGAATTGGTTTATGTTGTGTCTTTTATGCAAAGACTGCAGACTCAAAGGTGTGTTTTATGAGAGGGTTAAAACAATTGGAATAGTACAAACCCATTGGAGACAAGCAGTTATAGTTCCATTAAAATGATGTTATTACCGTCTGAATTTGTGCACTTGCTTCAAAATATTGTCAGCAGAACAGTTTTTATTTTGAAGCCACAAAATAATGGCTTGTGAAACATATGGGTCACCCACCCACTGTGCAATATATGGGTCACCCACCCACAGTGCAATATATATATATATATATATATATATATATATATATATATATATATATATATATATATATATAGTATATAGTGCTGATTGAGCAGAGCTGTATAAATGTTATGCAAAGCATGACAATCCCAGCATGCTCACTTAGATAAAATAAAAATACTCACTACTGCTCCAATACACAATCATTTACTATATAGTGTGCACTGAGTATCGTATCATCCAGACCAGGTAGGTATCCGTTATATCCAGTATGAGATGCTACTGTTTTCTATAAGCCTAGGAATCTGTTTTTATACAAAACATTATTGTGGCATTATAAATATCAATATTAATTAAAATGTTGGCTACACGTACATTTCACTACCATTAATTAAACATAGTTAGTGCACCTGTATTTTGAATCGCATTCGAAATGTTACATTTACTGTCATTAGTTGATAATGCAGCGTCACTGCAATGACTGTGTACCGGGTTGTGTACTGGGATGGATAACACACTGGTATTGTAATGCTTTCCCGTTGCTAGTTTTCTGTGAGGGTTGTTGTAATACTCAATGTAGATCGTTCCTCTTGCAGGATGAGTCTTCAAGTCATGAGTGCAACCAGAGAATGGTTCTTCTCTATGGGGTGGGTAAGCAGCGCGAGGAGGCCAGGCACCAGCTGAAGAAGATAACCAAAGACATCTTAAAAATCCTGAACCGGAAAAGTACTTCAGAGACTGGTAAATAAATGTGGGGGGAGGGGGGTATGTTTTCAATTTCCTTGTCCTTGAAGTAATCAATTCTGGTGTGTCCTTGTCCCAACTTTTAATAGGCAACCATATCCTTCGCTATTGAAGCATATTTTCCAGACACTATAGGACTCACACAAGGTTATATAATCATTATACAATTACAGTTTAAAATGCGTTTTTTATTTTAATTGGCATTGTATTGATTGAAAAGTTATTCATATAAACAGTTGTGTAAGCCTATGATATATCAATAATAAATTTTGATAATTCACAGTTAAATGGAATAAACCCTACTTTATAATTTTCTTAAATTAATTTGTTTGCATTCCTGATCACGTGAGAAGGTTGCTTGCTATACAGTACAGATTTTTTTCTGATTAGTCTGACAGTGCCTGAAGATGGCAAAGATGTATTGAATCACTGTGTGGGGAGGAAGAGATGTTCCTCACCGGGAGTTCCTCACCGGGAGTGTGGAAATGAGATAGGAGGAAGTGTCATCTGAAGAGTGGCTGCATTATCTGCTGGCAAGCAGGAAGCCACTTATCAATGCCAGAGATTGCAAAGAAGAGATTAGTGTTTTAAAGAAAATGCATGTGTAAAGGGTCACGGGTATCCCAGAGGCTTATGGACATCTGTTTTTGTGTTTGACTGCAATCAGTGATGATATCCATGTTAGCTTCTAATTGCTCAAATGCAGGCAATGCGGGGGCTCTCTACTTTGTTTTGCATTGCTAAATTATTTACAGCCAACTTGTTCGGTTATTATCAGGGCTCAGTATAGAAAGTAATCAGCCAGCAAGAGGTGCGTTCAGGAATTAAAGTTTGGCCGAACCCATTCACCCAATCGTTGACTTAACCAGTTGTCAATAAACATTATAAACCTTTTTGAGAAGTTAATATTCTGTGTCACCCTTTGTTCATTAACCTGCTGTTATAACTACACGTTTGTTGTAAAATGCATTATCCCTGCTGTCACCGAGATACTGTGAAAACACATTCTTGCAAAGTATGTTACAGTAACGCTTTTATAGCAGGTGCATCTTAAGAACCTTTTAAACAGCCGTGATGAGGCTAGATATGGGAATTCATTAGCACACTGTTTTGAGGGTTTCCATCTAGGTTCATAGTTCTAGCCTTCAGTTGGTTAGGAAGGCAATTGGAAATTTTGCATGAACATTAGTTATAAAATGCTATTCTGTGGATGTAGGTAGTGTGCTACTGAAATGTGTTACTCGTGTCATTAACAGGGGAGATTGTATGTATGCTAGTGAGTTACCATATATCGTTGGTACTACATCTTCAACCAAGTGTTGCACCACAATGAAGTAGATTGTGAAACAGAGTCCATTCATTTCACGCATTCTGCAATGTAATTGTTTCACTCACCACCCTGCCCTTCAGATCTGAACAGAGGTACATTTTAAAACAGAAACAACTTTATACCAACTTTCATTTCAGCCATTCATAAAGCTTTCACACTGGGGTGCTTAAACTGTAAAGTAATAGTGGAAAACACAAGCACTGCAGGGAATCACACTACGACTATATGTCAAAGGAATACCACTTTTCTTCAAAAATCTGAAACTCCTCAGCCATTCTAAAATTATAGTAACTAAGGAAGTTGGTTATTAAATAGTCATTAAACACTGACGGAGAAACAGATTAAGAAGCCATTTTAAGGTTTTTTTTCACTTCTGTAACTTTTGCTCAAGGGAGACAGGCACAGGGGGAGTAGTGCAAACACAGAAGTTCTTTCAGCACTGGGCAACAGACTAAACAGATCCCTTATCTCTCCTTGGAATGTTTCCTCAAGCGCACTGGCCCTTCAGCCCTGCCTAGGTGCAGCACAATGACGATTTTACTCCTGATAATTCCCACAATCCTATTTGACCCCAATGTGCCCACGTGGCTTACCTCAAACGAAATCCAAACACTGTTATTCACGTCTTTCATGGTTCCCATGGTGATGAGCAAGAGGCAGCCTCCCTCTCGTTCTTCTGTAAAGAAGCTCTGCCCCCCTATATGCGGACAGCGTAGAAGCTTATCAATTAATAGGGACCACCTTGCCCTTGACAACACCTTTGCAACCCAATAACAAGAAACCTCAACATGTCTTATTTTAGTATTGATAAGCATGAAGACGCAGTGTTTGCGTTTTCCGTTTTCCGATATCTTAATGTAATTTGGTTTTAAAATGATTAAACAAAGAGTTTATTAGAACAATGTTAAATTGTATTTTTCATAGTGGTTCAGCAGGGGGAGGGGTGTTCTGTTAACTGTGGCTTCTAAAAGCTCAACCCCTCCCAGGGGACAAAACCCCAAAGAAGCCTAACTGCAGTACTGTTTTTTTCACACACCATAATAATACACTTAATTTCCTCTAGGAAGTCAAAGTTCATTTAGAACAGTGTAAAGATGTAGTGGTCAACACACTACATGACCCGCTAAACAGTAATTGACCTAGCATAACTCTTCTGCAAATGTATGAATCCAGATGTTTTTTTTTTTTTTTTTAAAAACCCACAAAGTAAAAACAAATATATACTGTTTGTGACTTGTATCGTGAGAAGGCCCAGCCAAATTATGGGGTTAGGTAGTGTAGTCTTCCAGCACGCAGTCTTGGTTTTTAGAACTACCTTGTTTTGAAGTATTACTAAACTGATTTAATTCTATATTAAGATGGTGATGAAGAACAGAGACCCAAGAAGAACAAACAGGAAACATTCCCTACGCTGGAAACCGTTTTTACCAAATTGCGGCAGCTGTCGTATTTTGACCAGCATCAGGTGACATCTCAGGTAAGAGAGATTATTTGGACTGAATGCTTTTAGACATTCTCTTCCACAAAAGACAAAGCAGAAGCAGCAAGATAATAACTACAATACAGTTTAAATACAGTGTTACTGACTGACTATGCTGTATGACAGTCTTTCTTTTGAAGGTTCCCCTTATAAAAATGTACAAGTATTGCAATATATTGATGTAAAAACATGGTGAAAGCATGCTAAAGTTAAGATAAGCACAGTAAATCACAGGTAAGTAATTTTGCTTCATAAAGTTGAATGAAACCTTCTCAATACTGTTACGTTAACATATTGAATTACACACTGCTTTGTAGTTTTCCATATACTTAATGAAAAACTGACAAAAATTTAAAAAATGTAACATTTCGAAATCTAACATGAAGTACTGAACTACTATTATGGCTTTTGGTAGATTTTTTAAATGTAATTTTGTAGTTCGTGTTAAATAGAAGATCTAAATTATGTTCATACAGTTTATTTTCTGAATTGTGCCTCGAAAACCTTTTGGCCATGGCTGTTTTGTAAAACAAATACAAATGAGCATTTATCTGGGTCAGATCGCTAAGCATTTGATGTATTTTGTTTTCCCATCTCAACAGATTGCAAGCAATGTGCTGGAGCAAATAACCAGCTTTGCATCAGGGACCTCATACCATTTGCCACTGGCACACCATATACAAATTATCTTTGACATGATGGAGGCAGCCCTTAACATCAGTGGTCTGATAGACTTTGCTATTCAGGTAACAAAGAATGCATGTGTTGGGTTCCACAAAGCAGTACAAGATACATGGATAATGTGGTTACATTAGTGTCTGGTTGCTTTGAACAACAGCTCTTTCACATGGTGATTGTGACTTTTCATAAACATGCTGTTTCCAGGAATATGAGATGATCAAATACGCATTAGTAGATAAGGGACAAATGCGGAAGTCAAGCTTTTGGATATGTTGCTGAAGTTTCCCAAGCTGGCATTTACATTAAAGTGAAAGATTAAATTTTTAATGCAGCTCTGTACAACATACCCGATGATTCAGATATTGGACCTTCAGATAGGTCGGGTTGAATTTCTGTCTAATGAATATTTGCATATGATAACAAAGAAAATGTTTCAAGGAAAATTGCTGTGAGCATCTTTTAATGTACCCCATGCATGAGGTGGTGATGAAGCTTGTAAATCTACAGCTGCTTTATCAAGTCATACACCTTCAGCCACTTCAGAGAGTTGTCAAACACATGTTCATTAAGAAGGAGCCAATGCATATTAAGGGTTAAAAAGGCCTATTGCAGAAGTTATATAATATGAAAGGAAGTGGAACTGCAACACATATGCTGGCTGTACTCTAACTGTTCCAATATGTATTATTCATCAGTTTCTTGTATCCCTTTCAAAGCATAGAAAAGTACTTTGTTTTTCAACTGGTTTCTCATCAGTGTTTTTTTTTTGCCTTCAGCTTTTAAATGAGCTGAGCGTTGTGGAAGCTGAACTGTGGCTGAAATCATCCAGTTTAGCTGGGAGTTACACAACAGGGCTCTGCTTGTGCATTGTGGCTGTTTTACGACGATACCAAGCCTGTCTTATCCTTAACCCAGACCAGACTGCACAAGTTTTTGAAGGGTGAGGCATAACTCAATCGACATGGTAACACATTGCATAACTGCGTTTGTTGTGCTACTAGGTGACTGCAGTGCAGGCCGTGTGTTAAGAAAACAACCCTAATCCTCTCACATGTATTTAGATAAATCATGTCATTCACAGTTAAGCAAATAACATCTGCTCATTATAGTTTCCTATCCTTTTGACATTATCAGGCCTTTAAAACAAATATGATATCAACATTTTTTAAAACAGCAAAAAATACAATAAACGTACCAATAATTATCCAGGATTATTCTTTTTTGGTTTTAAAAGGATATGTTTGTTTAACTCCATGGTGAAGTCTTAACCCTTCATAACCCTTTGCAGATTATGTGGTGTTGTGAAGCATGTGGTGAACCCTTCCGAATGTTCTTCACCAGAGAGGTGTATATTGGCCTACCTTTATGACCTGTATTTGTCATGCAGTCATCTAAGAAGCAAATTCGGGGATCTCTTCAGGTTTGTTCATCCTTTATTAACCGTATGAGGAAAAAGGGGGTGTTACATTTTGGTTAAGTGCATGTTATTGTTTCGGTTGTCCAGTGTTATTAAGGAAAATCTTGCCAAGGGCCACATTTTCACACATCTGTTAAATATGATATGACAGGACTGCTAAAAGTGGAAATGCAATACGACACAAACAGCTTTTACAACACGTTTGAGTGTAAAATAGGATTCCTTGCAGGTTACAGCATACACAGGAAAAGCATGAGCCCCTGGTAGTGTGCTATCTCGGAGAACTATCTTTTCTGCTTTTTCATCTGCTTGGATGACTTTATTGTTTTACTCCAGAGCACAGGGGTCAGGATCGACCTTTCTCTATTTGGCTACAATTTACAACTGAGCAGATATACAAAAAAGTTCTGTTATTAACTTGTATCAAGTTAATACATAGCAATATATATTTCTTCTGTCTACGATGTTCCCAGTTTCTTACCCTTTCCTGTTGTAACTTTTACATGTCAACAATATGACATGTAAAAAAGATTATCTTGAACACATACTGATTTACATTTTTTGTAAAATTATGCAGAAAGTCTCATTGCATTCCAGGTAACCCACATATCTAAATTCTGTTTTGATATGCAAATAAACAGGTCTAGAAAGGCATGCTGTACAGCAGTATTCACTTTTAACATACTATACTGTACATACAGAAAAACGGATGAACGCTTACTTGCTAGTTTGCACAGTGTTGTGCTAGAGACTCAGTTGTGTGACTAATTTATTTAATGGGTAGAGAAAATAGTATGTACAGGGAGCAAGACCTTGTCTAATTTAATTTGTATAATAAAACAAGGCCTGTCTGGCATCAAGAATATATGCAGACTTGTTTTGCCTGCTAGCTGTGTAACTGTCAAGTTCTCAAACTGCAATGGAGATATGTCTGGGTACTTGCTCAGTCCCAGCAGTGGCAGTTGTTTGCTATTAGGAGAGGCCAGCCATTCCACTAGCTTGAGGATCTCAGTCTCAGTCTAAAGAATGGCTCCAGTTAGCACACTGACCCTAAGGAAACCCATCTTCATAGTACAGAATCTGCACCAATGAGCTCTGTCATTCCACACACACACACGCTCACAATCCTATCTTTGTATCCGCTGAGCAAAAATCAGTGGAAATGTTGGTGCAAGCATAAATCAAGGTGGGTGAGTAGTCTTTTTGCCTAAACTTAACATTTCTTGTTTGGAGCTACTTTCAAATATGCCCATTGTGCTGAATTTATTTTTGGGGGGTGATTTGTGATATTTGTGACCTAAAATGAATTCAAACTCAGGGCTCCAAACATGTAAGGAAAGTGCATTAACTATGTCACCTTGATCATACACCAACTCAATTGATTGTGAAGCATTGTTTCAGAAATGTTCTTATTAAGTTGTGTGTAGCTGAGAACAGTCAGAATTAGGGAAGAAAGTCTGATGGTGGGTTACTGTAAAGCACTCTGGAGCAACACTGCAACACCAAAGTTTACTGTGGTATAGCATGGAATGCATGTACCATACATGTACCATACATAGTCTACTAAAGCTTGTAAAAGCATAGGGAAATCTTGGTAAATCACATTTAAGCAAACAGTGGTAAACTTTTATCTGGTATGAAAGGAAGTATTCATTGAGAAAGTGCTATTAAGGTGATTGTCAGAAGGAGCCTGTCAGAGCCTCATTGTTGGACAACTGAATGAAAACATTAAGGCCCGCCATCTGGAAAAGAATGCCTTTGTTTATTTAAGTATTGCAAAAGAAACCTACAACCTATACAGTGTCCCCTAGAGAAGGTAGTTTATTATGTGTGCAAAAAAAGAAAATATTATTTTTGGCATGCTGCAAAACCACCTTGTGTAGTGAACAGCTTCTCTCTTCAAGGCTTATTCTGAGGTAGGTACTGCACTCAAAGATGTAGGTACTTATAAAACTGAGTACAAATAAAAGGAAATAATTCCTGGGGGTGCGATCATTCTTCAAATGATGTTGCATTTAAACATTTAGACGAAGATTGTGTAAACGATTATCTTCCATAACTGACTTCACTTGTTGACGGTGTATTTTTAAGGTGTCTAATGCTTTAGTGCTGTACTTTTGGACTGAGATCACTTTTTCTTCATCAGTATTTTATGTGAATTCCTCTTGGTTTTTGTTCCTGTCTATCATTGCGGTACTTTTATAATAGATCCCTCTAAGGAGATGTTAGATCTGCCTACTTTGCTTCTTCAACAGGACATATCTTAGAAACCTTTTGAGATGCTGCCTTCTTATTTTTAAAGCTATGGAAACTCCTCAGAACACACACAGGGGTTCCCTTCACTTTGACCTTTGACCCAATATTCTGTCTTTTTGATTTCCAGATCTAAATACAAAATGCTTCCTATCCAGTGATTCTTTAAAGCAAAGGGGCCCAATCAAGCTTTAGTCACAGTACTGTATATACATTGCAGAGGGGGATGCAGCACCACTTTGTTTTTTAGCTTATAATGACATCTTTAAAAACTCTTAAGTAATTTGGAGCCACTATTAAAGGCAATAGCATTACAGTCTTGAGATATTGCTCCTTACCTGGTGGGGGTGCTGCAGGGTTAGGGCAATGCAGGCTCTGTATAATCATAATAATCTTGTTCAGGGAGTATTTTTATATATCCTGATTGAATGATATAGTTCATCTCCAGTAGCTGTTGCTTTTTACATCTCAAAACGTTTCTCTTCTTCCATTCAGTAGCGCCTGCTCAAAGGTCAAGCAGAACATCTACAACAGCGTTCATCCGTCCAGTTCAAACTTACTGTGGGACCCGGACTTCATGCTGGACTTCATTGAGAACCCTTCCACCCACAACATCAACTATTCCATGCTGGGGAAGATCCTGAGTGACAATGCAGCTAACCGCTACAGCTTTGTTTGCAATGTGCTGATGAATGTGTGTATGGGGCATCAGGACACTGAAAGGTAAGAACAATAATCCTCATACACTGTACAGTCATGTCTTCAGAATTGCTCGCCCAGGTCTGAGGAAACCTTCCATGTGGTATGATTTACAAGACGGTATTGTACACAATGCGAATGTAGGTTATTTATACTGTATGTGTCAGTTATATCCTTGGAGGGAAGTATATATTGTATGTTACTGTAAGTAGAGTACATTGGCTTGAAACTAAAGGGTCAAACTCCACTATAAGCTACGTATTAAGTAACTGTTTTATGTTTTCTTCTCCTTGTTCTTCTTCCTCTCTTGTTCTTCCAGAATAAATGACATGGCTAACCTCTGTGCTGAGCTGACTGCTTGCTGCACTGTACTCAGTTCAGAATGGCTTGGTGTTCTTAAGGCTCTGTGTTGTTCTTCAAACCATGTGTGGGGATTTAATGATCTTCTCTGTAGTGTGGATGTAAGTGTGGGTGCACTGATGTGTAGCCATCTCTTTACACTGTCTTTTTGTTTTGCACTTGAAATATATATATATATATATATATATATATATATATATATATATATATATATATATATATATATATATATATAGGAACAAAGCATTAGCATTCATTTTGTATTGTTTTTGATTATTTTGTGTTTCTTTCCTAAGGTGAGTGACCTTTCCTTTCATGACTCACTGGCCACCTTTATTGCCATCTTGATAGCACGACAGTCCTTTTCACTGGAGGATGTGGTACAGCATGTTGCTCTCCCATCCCTCCTTGCAGCAGGTAGGACTCACAGTGAGAGGCTTGAACACCAGCTATGACAGAGCTTGCATATTATTTCATTTACAAAGCACTTTCCTTTCTTGTGGGAGTGTTGAAATGTAGGCATGGCCTTAATGTCACTTTGGTTTATTATTAAAGAGTTCAAGTATTAAGCGTCATTGCAAGACATGCTGTTGTGATATGACCCCAGCTATGTTCTCAAGTCATTTTGAGGCATATTTAACACATTTTCATAGACCCCTCCCCACTTCTGACCAATCCCATTTATGGCCATGCGAGTGCTCTCTGGTATTATTTTTACAGTTGAATTGTATATTTATATTTTTGAATATTGTTAAAGCGGTTTAAGATAGAACATCCTGTATTTGCTTTAACAATATAGGCTCTGAATTCATTCCCATAATGCTTTGCAGCCTGTGGTGATCCAGATGCTGAACCCGGAGCCAGAATGACATGTCAGCTGCTGCTTAAACTCTTCAAGACCCCTCAGGTTATACCTCTGCCTCAGGCTAATGGTGAGTCAGAAACATTTCTCTCTAGTGTGGGAGTATGTGTAGATAGATTGATAGATAGATAACTAGATAGATATGCATATATATATATATATATATATATATATATATATATATATATATATATATATATATATATATATATATATGTACGTATGGTGGATGGTGATCTGCTTTTTAATGATACTGGTAGCTCAGGGTACACAGTGTTACTGACATGTTCTGACTTGGTTTTGATGTAGGAAAGCCTGCCCCTGACATTCGCTCTTCCTGTGACCGGCATCTCCTGGCAGCAGCACACAACAGCATTGAAGTGGGAGCTGTGTTCGCAGTCTTAAAGGCAATTTTGATGCTGGGTATTAAAATCCATTTAATAATTTATTTAATCTTACATCTGTCACACGAAGGCAAGGGGACAATCCAGTGTACCGTAATGTGTAGTGTATAACTCACACCGTGTGTATAGTAAGCATGACTGGTTGTTTTTGCCATTTCTGCATGCACTGCCATGGGTTATACATGCCTTGTTTAAGAGGCATCTCTTTTAAAGTATCCTAAAATAACACCTAAATATACTATACAGGATACTGTAACCAGAGTGTACTTATTCTCTACTGCTACTAACATGGTCCGAACAAGGCAAATACGTATACATGCTTCGGTTATTTTTATCTAGGCGATGCAGAAATTGGTAACAGCAATGTCAGCACCAACAACAACGATGACTTCAGTGTGAAGTTAGATCCTCTCAGAGGTCCATACAGCTTCAATGAAGATGACATCACGAGTGCCTCAAAGACATGTGACAATGCTATTCCCATAGAGACAGCTAGTCTGAGCGAATATGCTAGGTATGCATTAAGGACCATTTGCCAGCAGGTATGCAGAATATATACATTCCTTTTAGTGTTGTGTTTCTGTGTTTTTTAGTTTCCTAAAGAATGTGTGTTCAGATGTATATGTGTTAAAAGTTATTCAAAGTATTTTGTGTTGGATTAAACATGGTCTGCGACTGAACATTTGCAGTGTTTTTCTTTTCTTGTTAGAACAATTCAGTGAGCTATTATAACAAAAGCCTTTGTAAGACATGCCGTATAGCAGTATTCATCTTCACTAACCTGCACAACAGCTCTGGGTATCACCTCTTCTCAGGAAAGCTGTTGTGTATTGTGACTGTTGGTAATTTCTAACCATTGCCTTATTCAGTTCCTTTCATGGTGAAATGTTTCCTCCTCTTGTTTGTCTGATAGGAGTGGGTGGGCGAACACTGCTTGAAGGAACCTGAGCGACTGTGTACAGATAAAGATCTCATATTGGACCCGGTTCTGTCTAACAAGCAGGCACAGAAACTCCTCCAGCTTATCTGTTACCCGCTCGGAGTGCCGGAAAGCATGGCGGGAGACGGCTCTCAAAAGCAGCACATCAAGCGTATCCTCCAGGTAAAGTCAGCTTCAATTAAAAAAGAGATCCTTATGAGTTATTTTGGACTGCAGTTTGTTTGCACTGTGATGAAATACTGAATGGTCCCTCGTGAAACCAAGCTGGCTAGGCCAGTGAGGCTTTACCTGGTTAAAATAAAAACATAATAATAATAATAATAATAATAATAATAATAGGGGATTGACTAGGCATGGGTTATATTTACAGCTCCTGATTTTTGTTTTTTAACTGATAAAAAACGATAAAACACACAATTTTAAAAAATAAATAAAATGAAACCAATAGCCAATAAACACCGGGAAAACACTGGAACTGGTTACTCAATTCACATTGAATTCACCCCTTTCCCATTTAAAAAAAACAAAAACCTACTTCAAAAAAACAAAAACAAACTACCTTTCCCAGTGCAAAGTCCCTTCTTCCTGACTAGTATACTTCATTGCTTCGATCTGAATACTTTAAACCCACCCCAACTACTGAGTGGCAGCAAATTCCTACATTTCTATTTGGGACTCCGCTTGAGAGATTTAAAACGAGATTACAGTTAGGAACGGAGACTTGTTTGCAGGGTTTAAAGTTATATTACAGTTAGATAGGGAGGATTTAAAACAGAATTGCAAATTGTGGTGAAATGTAAAAAAAGGCCTAGACACACAAAAACCCTAGAAGAATGTGCCTGTGACCATAAGGATTCAGTTGAGGAAGACAGCAAAGGATAGAAGGTACAACTTAAGTACTGTCGAGTTACTATACATAATGTGACAGAAAAAAAACGTCCAAGCATTTTGGAAAGTAACCGAAAACAATAATTTCATACAGTATATAAAAAGTGAAAGCCCTGGAAAAAAACAATTTTGGTGTATCTCGAAAATAGCTAAAAATAAGCACTAATTTAATTAATAAAAAACGAAAAACAGAAGCCCTAGTTATATTCAAAATATGCCCACGTCTCATCTAATAAGTGGCGTCAGCCCTATGATTTTTACCTAAGAAATGATCAAGTAACTCGAGTGGTACTGTATAATTAGTTTTACTGGTTGTCTTCCAGAACTTAGACCAGTGGACGCTGAGACAGTCCTGGCTGGAGCTTCAACTGATGATCAAACAGTGCATGAAAGAGCCGGTAAGTATTGAACAGCAGTGTGGTCTGATTTTGGATGTAATAACTACGTTCTGCGCATGTATTTATTAACGTATTTCAGCAGGGTTCTGATATGAATACTTTGCTGGACAACATTGCAAAAGCAACCATAGAGGTGTTCCAGCAGTCTGCAGAGCTAAACAGCATCCCGTCTCCTTCCAGGATGGGGATCTTCAGTCCAGGTTATTCTGGGAACAGTGACCCTGATAATACCCAGCAATGTGGGAGGAAGACATTCCTTAGGTACTGCATTATCACTTGACCCCTACAATCAGACAGTTTGTTCAGTGTCTACGATGTAAGGGTTGGGCGTTGATCTTCGTTATACTGTATAATGAGCTGAATTGTGTGTTTTTTTTCCTCAATATTTGTGAGTTCTAGTTTGTAATGGCCCGGATTGCTCTGTTTGCTTTTTCCTGGTCCCTTGGAAATCAAACATTGGTGGCTGATGATACAAAGTGGTTACAGTGGTTGAATGTGTTTGAATGTGTTTGCATGTGTTTGCACATTTTAGCCTGGTTAGATTCGGCTTGGTTTATTTTTAATATATTTGTATTTATGTATTTATGTATGTATTTGTTTTTACCGGGTATATGAGTACTGAAATTATGTTTATGAACAGTCATGACAAAAAGTAGCACCCGAAGCAGGCTGTGTTTATAGTGTTTGGCATTGTTAGCCTTGGGGAGCTAACATTAAATAAACAAGAGGATAGAGTTACAGGGCCAGACCAGAGGAGTCTCTTTATTTTACCTCCAGCAGCAATGACGGCTGCACTAAAAAAAAAAAAAAAAAAAAAATATGTTATCCGTAGATGCTACTCACCCACATGCATGTTGTACATACAGAAAACTAACATTCATATTTATTTACCAGTCACAGCTGATGAGTGAACCCTGGATTCCTAAACAGCCATTTCAGAACACTTCTGCAAATGGGTGATTCTGTGCAGTTAGAAAGCCAGTCTTCTATCCTGAGGGTCCTTTTTGAATCCAGTCTCCTCCAGTTATGACACCTCATTTTACCTCTCAGAGCCAGAAGGGGTGTTGTAAATTTTCCTTGTATTCCCAGTAAAGGCCCTCACATTTACAGACATCAAAATGTTAAACAAAGAATCACATTTACATCGTGCCTTTCACCTGCAGTAATAAGCTGGGGCTGATTTAATATTCCAAGCTGCAGAGTGTATTATTTCTTTTAAAAAGTGTTTTCTGTTGTTTGTAGTTTAAATGAACAGAAAGGCGTCTGGTTGGTAGCCCCACTGATTGCTAAGCTGCCTACATCTGTGCAGGGAAGGGTCTTGAAGGCAGCTGGGGAGGAGCTGGAAAAAGGGCAGCACTTGGGATCCTTGTCAAAGAAGGAGAGGGACAGGCAAAAGCAGAAAAGGTCATACACTTGAATTATCTACAGTACTACAGATACAAACAAAGCGTCATGTTCCTTTAAATCATACTGCCTTTTGAAAACGTAAAACTACTCCACTGTGCAATTTGCACCACTTTCAAGAACGGAACATAAAACCTCTCATGTTAGAAACCTGGCGAGAAACAATTCAGCAGCTCATTTAGGGATTCAAGAGTGTTTTCCTTTGAAGAGAAAGGTGCAAACTGCACCCTGGAGTAATCAGAATTGATAAATAGGGGCAGAGGGCCTTTTATAAAAGGATGCCAATAAGTGCCTTTCAGTCTTACTACAATTAGCTGGCATTGTACCACTTTAACCACATAACCCGCTGTGGCATAAAGTTAAACTTCTTAAAGAAAAAGTATTTTAATATCATTATAATCGAAGCAGAACGACTAAACTTAAGTAGTTTTGTATTATGTTCAATCACTTTAAAAAATATATTTTTTTCTTTTTCTGTCTGTAATCGTGCTGTGCAGATGCAATTCTTTTCTGACATTATCTCTTTGTGTTTCTCCTAACAGCATGTCACTTCTGAGTCAGCAGCCGTTCCTTTCCCTTATTCTTACCTGTCTGAAAGGACAGGATGAGCAGCGTGAAGGACTGCTGACCTCATTACAGAACCAGGTCAATCAGGTACAGTCCAGGACAACCATCACCATCGGAACCAACAGAGAAATAACCAAACTACAGTGTACCTACCTGTATGTGTCTTTTTACATGACCTGCATTTGAAAAGACTGGGCTGGAGCTGGTAAACCTTGCTAAAGATAATGCCTAAAAAGAGTACTCCTTAACAGACTGTTTAACTGTGTTTAAATATTTCTAACGTACAGTAGGCCTACTCTGGGCTCCTAATTTCTTAATGGTTAGTAATAACCCACATTTAGGTTATTTATAGTTTGCTACAAAACAAATTAGCTAAAATGGCTGATATAGCACACCCACACACTCACATTATAGTCCTCAATATACATTCTATTTGACCATCTTTTAGTATCTTGACCACCCAAGTGGGAGGGTGACATTGGGTCACCCGGTTGGCTGAAGGTGGAGATGGGTGATCGGAGAGTCACTGCATATTAGTTTGAAGCAAGATAAATAGCCCACTGATGCTCTGTAGAGGTCAAGAAAAGCCACAAAACATATGAGGCATGTGGGTACTCTCCCAGTAGCTGATGATGAGTGAAGTGAAACTTAACCTGATGATAGAGCGGACCCGTGGGCAATGTAAATCTGTATCAGACTGCAATAAATCCGAGGGGCATATAAATCACTATCAGACTGCTGAGAGAGAATACGAAACATGCTGCACTGATTCCACTCTGGGTTTGTGAAACACATAACGAAGGCTTGGCATCGTGGAATGAATGAGTAATGTGATGGTCTTGGAGAGCTACTGTGGCTGCTGGTTTTCGTTTCAACCAATCTCTGTTACTTAATTGAACCAATTATTAACTTAATTAGTCAAGATTAACAGGTGTTCCAGATCATTAGCCACTGATGATGTAAAGACACCTATAAAACCTGCTGGATAGGGGCTCTCCAGGACCAGGGTTGGAGACCCCTGCTTTACACAATGAAACCACACCAAGAAGGCTCAAGGTAGGCACTGGATTCACTTCTTCTCATTACTGTTACTAGATTCTGAGTGACTGGAGAGAAGAGCGTTATCAGGATGACGGGAAAGCGCGACAGCTGATGCATGAAGCTTTGCAGCTGCGGCTGAATCTGGTATTAATTTTCACATTCTCCAGAATTATATTTTGGCCTTTAAGTTCTATAATTTCTGTATTATATAGAATTTGATTTGTACCTAAATTCATATCTTGTACCTTGTTTTTTTACCTTGATGTTTTTAAATAGTCCTGTATTGTATTATTAAAATCAGTGATTCCAAGGAATTTAAAACATGCAATTTGGGCGAGGTGCCTGTATGAAAAAACTAAGCAAATTCGTACAAAACTCAAGAAAAATTATTTTAAAAAAAGAGTATGCAAATTGGTGCTGCCATTTCTGTAAACAACAGGCTTCGTGATATCCTGCGTAAAGTTACTAAAAACAATTAACTTAATTATTTTTAATATAAAATGTATGTGTGTACTTTCACCCTTTTAGATTTTGTATACTGTACATCTAGAGAACCATATATCTATTAGCACATGTATGTTGTTCTGCACCTCATTGTGAATGGCAGCCATGGCGCGGGATGAATGTGGCTGACATGCTTGGTTCAGCAGTGATTTCTTATGCCTTTCAGGTGGGCGGGATGTTCGACACTGTGCAAAGGAGTACCCAGTGGACTACAGACTGGGCTCTTCTGCTCCTGCAGATGATTACTTCAGGAACTGTTGATATGCAGACTAATAAGTAGGTTTTCTGCATTATGAGTTGAGTTTTTATGTCATAGCATCTCTGCTGTAAATTCAATGGTAGAATGAGAAATATATATAGTAGGTTATATGTATGTTATACATATTCAGCCACTCGGGTTTATCTGAATTGCACACTGAGTAACACTCAAAGCACTTTTATGAGCTCCGAATGTTATATTGCCTGTGAAATGTGCTGTCATAATAAGTGGTTTATTGTGTGCATTGCAGTGAGTTGTTCACAACAGGACTTGACATGCTTGGAGTTCTTATCAATGGAACGTTAGCTTCTGATTTATCAAATGCTTCTCAGACAGGATCCGAAGAGAACAAAAGGGCATACATGAACCTGGTGAGAAAATTAAAGGTAAGTTAGCAAAAAAACTGTATTTAAATTAGCCCTGTTAATAAGTAAATGCTTAAAGTATTGTTGTTTTTATTTAATAAAAAAAGAAACAACGCTGCTGGCATATTTGCAGTAAGATGAATAGAAAATAACAGGAACAGAGCAACCTGGGTTTACTTTTGCCACCTAGTGTTTACAAATGGCACAGATCCTGTGAACAAAATCCTAACCACAACCTTTTGCCTATTATATTATTAAAAATGTATAAAAGGTTATGCTACATAATGTACAGTACAGCATATGCACAACGACACTCTCAGATCCTCATTTGTTTCTCAGCTGTTAGAGTGTAAGAGGAAATCATGTTGCAGACAGAAAGTTACTTTTTATAGTATGGATGTAATGTGATGCTTTTTCCTTCCCCTTTTCCCCGATAGAAAGAACTTGGTGACAAACATTCTGAAAGTATAGACAAAGTTCGCCAGCTGCTTCCACTGCCAAAACAAACATGTGATGTGATCACCTGTGAGCCAATGGGATCTTTAATTGACACTAAGGGCAATAAAATTGCAGGATTTGACTCCATAGATAAAAAACAGGTACGTGCATCCAGCGCTCCAGGTAAGGGTTAGGGTCTGGGAGTGACTTACCCTCAAATTAATTACGTTACTTATATTTTAACATTAAATTCTTAAACTCAGGGAACATGTTAAAATGTTGATATAAAGCCATACAGATAAATAAGGAAATGCATAAATAAGTTATAAAACAGCTTGTTTAATATTATAGGCACCTTTTTTAGCAGTTGCCTTTGATGATGGTTCCAGTTGGATTTGTAGCTGGACTTGGGTGTTTACGCTTCAACCTGTGTAGCTTCGAATTTTTCTTATTCTTACTGTGATTGGCTGCAAAGACAACAGAGCTAGCCAGAGATTGGATAATGTTTGTTGGGTTGGTTTTTTTCCTTGTGTACAGTTTCCTAGTAACTGAAACCATTGTGTTCTGGGAGATTTAGTTTGTGGAAGTTTTAGGGGAGGCAGACATGCTTTTCGTATTTTTACTCCTTAAATTTACATTTAGTGCGTATTTCGGGTTTTTTAATGCGTAGCAATGGCAGGTACACAGCTTATCTTGACCGCTGTGTGCAACGTATCATTAACTGCATGTTAAATAATCCAAAGAGGTATTTGCTGTATGAAAGTGTTAATCCATAACCTGCATATATATATATATATATATATATATATATATATATATATATATATATATATATATATATATATATATATATATATATATATATATGTGTGTGTGTGTGTGTGTAGTGCTGAAATGAATAAAGCATCTGAAATGAAAACATGTTATTTGCTGATCAGGTTTTACAAGGCAATGTACCCTTGAAGAAAAAATGTCATTCAGTGGTAAGAGCTGCCAGTGGCAGCAGCAACACATCAAAACAGGTTTTGATGTATGGCACCAAATAATTCTCCCATTACAGGGCCTTCAGGTGTCTACGAAACAGAAAGTCTCCCCCTGGGATTTATTTGAGGGCCACAAAAACCCAGCGCCCCTATCCTGGGCCTGGTTCGGCACAGTGCGAGTGGACCGCAAAGTGACCAAATATGAAGAGCAGCACCACCTTCTTCTGTATCACAGCCATCCAAAGCCCAAACCACACAGCTACTACCTGGAGCCATTGCCTTTACCCCCAGAGGAGGAGGAAGAGGGGGAGCCCGCCATAGTCTCTCAGGACCCAGACAGGGAGCACTCGGAGCTGAGTGAGCAGAGCAGACACATGCTGGTGGAGGAAAAGAAACCCAAGAGCAGGAAGAGAAAGCCCAAGACCAATGCAAGAGTCGACGTGAGTCTGAAAACGTGATGTGTAGCGTGATTAATACAAATCATGCTTTCAAAGGAGTAGAGGCAACAGCTGTGTTATTTCAACAGTGTGTAAAAATGCTAAATCATTTTGCTCATCAAACAACCCTAAACCCAACCCTTAATCCCATACTTAAAATACTTTTGTAATCATTTAACAATGAGTTACAAACTAAATTGGGAGTTAAATGTGTAAATGCAAGTTGAGGCATAAAAATAGATACTACTAGGGTTGTGTGGCAAATGAGACAAATACAGATAAACACAGGACTCACAGGCATACATTTACGTTGCAGGATTATGCACAAAATGTTGTATATAGAGTGCCTCCCAGCTATCCCACAGTATCTTCCCAAATGATACACCACTCTCAGGCAGCACCATCCTGGGGTTACAACCTCCTGGAACAGCCCCAGCAGGCCAGCTTCTACCTGCAGAATCAGCCTCTTCTGCCAGGTAAATGACCTCACCTGCATTTAAACATGTGTGCCTAATCTTTTTACATTGAAACGCTTTCTATATACTTTTTTTAAAATACCTTTTTATACAGTAAATTCAATTGATCGAAGCAACAATAATTCCAAGGGCCCCACGGTTTTAAAAACCATCCAACAGTGCATTCAGTTATTTCAGACAGTAAAAATATGAAAACAACAAAGTTTAATATTTGAATAATCTAAATGACGGCGATATTTACATAGATTTTTGTTGAGGTCAATACAATTGATCCTGACAAATAGGTTCAATATCACCCTCATGATTTCTGCTGTGGTGTACTGTACTTATGTTCAGCGCAGCAGTCTGTCTGTTATTGTCATATTTTGTAAACTGAATCTATATTTGATTATTCAGTTTGAAAAAGAGTTTATAAAAACAAAATGATTATGATCTGCAGAAATCCAGTAATTGGCAGATAGGTGGCTTGAGGCGGCTGCCTGCATTCCCTTTCTTTTAGATAATTGGAGTTTTTTTCCCAGTCGTATTTATTACTTTTCTGGAGTTTTCGTTTCCAAAGCACCGTTGGAATCAGGATCCAGCATCTCCAGACTGTATCCTGTGAAATATTTGAAATGAATTTATGGAGCCCTCATTTCCTGGTCCGTTCTGACTGAAAATACAGTAGCAGTGAATAGTTGTTGTTTGATATCATGCTGATGTTGACCTTTGTGGAAATCTGATATTTTAAAGAAAAACAAAAGAATGAATATTTTATTTTCCCTCTGTTTTCTAGCATGCATCAAAACAACCCCCTATGCCAATAAACTTGGCCTTTGTACAACTATGCAGGATGTGCTTTGTGTTTTGGCCCTGAATACGCGAGTGATCTGTTTTTCTAGGTGGTCCCAGACTAGATCCTGCTAGCCAGTTCGCTCCGACAAACACCAAACTAGCCCTGACCAACATGCTGCAACGCCGCTCAGGCTCCATGATGCAGCCACCTTCCCTGCCCACCATCTCCCCTCAACAGCAGCTGCTTCAAATGAAACTACTGCAGCAGCAACAGCAACAGAGCCTGCTCCACCAGCAAGCACAGTCCAGGCCCTTCCAGCAGGTTTGTCTTTCACACAGGGTTCCGAGGGTCACAGTCACATTCCATCATTCATATGGACACAATTAAAACTATACAGTGTGGTTTAAGGTCCCAAAGCCTATTCAACACAGGTATTTATGAAATGTATCGTTGTGTTTAGGTTGGCCTTCACTCAACAAAAAAAAAAACATGACACGCACATTAAGTGCAGAAATGGACATCCGTTTTTGAATATTAAAAAAAGATTAGATGATTAAAATAGTCCTCACAAGCTGTTTTGTTGGAGCATGTCATTAATAATTAGTTGACACAAAAAAGTGACTTATGTTTACCGGCCATCAGGCAACTTTCAAGCAAATATTTTGAAGAAATGTGTGCAAAATATGCCATGTGCTACATCTGCTAGGTTTTATGCACTTGAAAATAACCCAGCCCCTGTACATGAAAAAAAAAGCATGAAAAGCTGTTTGAAACAACGGTCATTAGGTAACCTGATACAGGATCTGTTTAGCTTTGCAGTCTCTGAAAGCAGACAGTACTGTGCTTGAAAGTGGCATAAAGTGCAAATTGAGTAAAGGGATACAATTCTGTTTTTCCACTTTAGGTTTTTATGGCCAGAGTGTCTTTTTTTACCTTTTGCATACTTGATTTAATACTTTTTGAAAAGCTAAGTTAGTCAGTGCCAATGTAAATGCACAGAAAGTGATGATGGCTTTTGGTTAACAGTATCTGTTTTACCAATATTTTGTCCTGCAAATCTTTAATGATTTGCTATAAGTAAGTTAGACATGAGCGTAACATATGATTGAAATCCAGCTTGTGTGCTCTCAGTATTGCTTACCAGTTAGACAGCTTATCAGAAAGAAAAATGCATTGAGATTCGGTTTCAGGATGTTTCAATGAAGAACCTGAGTCAGCTCAAAACAAATATGTTCCTCAAGAACACACACAAGTTCCATAAAGTGCCTTTTGCATCAGTGTGTTCTTACTGAACAGTTCCACTGTGCTTTGATGAGCTCTGTTACAAGTACCACAGTACACACTTGTGACACCCGATGGTATTGCACAGAGCCCACAGCAGGAGTTTCTTGATCATGTACCTACTGTAGGGAACAGATTTATACCTAGAGTAGAATTATGACACAATTTAAGAAGCAGAATGAAATTAAACTCAACAACGCAGGCTAATGGACACTTGCTCATCACCACAAATCAACAGTAACATTATGGAATCAGGAGATATGAGTAGATGCTGTACAATACCTTTTGCATATGGTCTTGGAAGATCAATGCTTTGAAATTTAAAATGGCTGGGAAATAGTTTTCATGCTAGAAGAGTGAATGAAATGAAAACCAGCTTTTAACAGCAACATCGTGGTGATCCAGTGTTTTGATTGGCTCACAATCAAGAGGGCGAATAACAAGCATTCCCATTTGGGCCCATGTTGTTAAAGTTTCAAGTTACACAGCTATGTATGCCATATGCAGTGGTGCCAATACATTTCTGTACCATACTGATTGACTGCTATAGCATGTAAACCTCAGTGAAGCACTTTGTTTTGTTACTGGTACAGTATCCACAAAGTGAAACATTTGAAAAGTGTTTTACCTGGTGAAATTGTTATAGCTCTAAACTTCCAATGCAGCTAAGAAAAATGTCATTCAAAAAACTGTTTTCATATACAGTATATAATGCATATGGAATGTAGATCTTTCACTTGTGCATCAGGAATAAAACTTCAAATACAAGCGCATATACTGTAGATTTACTCTAGATTTGTTTTGCATGTTTCCCCAGAAATGGGGATTCATATTCCTTATTTAGAATGTACATGATATCCCTTCCTTTAAAGTTCTTCTGTTTTAGATTTTAAGGAAAACTACATTTGAGTCTTTGCCCAGAAATGTGGTGAAACTGTTTTAAAAACACACTTTAAATACAGTACGACTGTCCCATGTTCATGTTTTTTCAATTGGTTAGAGGCAATTAGTTGTGGTTTCATTTTCCAGTGTCCACACGCTACTATATTTAGCCAGACTTGTATTGTATTACTTTCAACTGATTTATTGCCCCATTGTGTTGCTTTTAGAAGTATGAGCTTCAGCGGAATTCAAACAATGTATTTTTGGGCAAGCAAAAGTGAAGCTCAACCTGTAATGGGTATGTCCTAAGTATGGTTCAACCTGGTTGGTTGGAAGCTTGGTTACTAAGAATTGCTCAGAAGCAATAATGCTGATTAAAATTGAGAATGGACAATCAAAGAAGGCTTCATGCTGGAAACTGTTTGTACAAGTTGGATCAAACTTTGCATGGAAATTTGTTATAAGAGGTATACTCAGGTCCATTCGGTGAGTTCTGTATTAGCTAAGGTAAAATGGCTTTATTGTCAGCTTTAGACTGATTATAAACAAAGCTGGAGTTATACCTTCCCACATGCTGACTCATTGGCAGCAGTGATTTTACGTTTTATAATTGTGAGTTTTGACTGGTGAAGTGGTAAAAGTGCAAGCTGGTATTAACAAGCCTGTTCATGTTTTCCGTGACTAATGCCATTTCCGTTTATGCTATCTGCCCTTTTCTTGCCTTGCCCCTTTCTCTCCAGGACTCCTGTAGCACTGCTGTGTCCCTCCTAGATGACTTTACCAACATAATGGTAAACCAACTACAGACCATTCTCATCCCTGCTCTCTGTTTAATAATTCACACATCACTCTTAATAACAAGTTTGCAAGACCCAACTGCTTTTTGTTTGACTCTCAGCATGGCTCTTCACACAATTGTCTGGCTTTAGATATATAGAACAGTACACAAGAAAACACTGGTTGCTGCTAAACTGTTTGCTTCACCGTCCATTCCACTGTCACTCAGACAAGTCAATTGTATGCAGTGACATGAATTCAATTTTTTATTCAGATGCATTACCATTTGAATCCCTTTGTATGTATTGACTAAACAATGCCGCCTTTCTTTGTATTAGAATTGTCCACAGTCATGTAGGTTGGGGGGATTGGAAAGCCTTTTATGTATAACAAAACAGGAATTAATTGAATTGTGGGCTGTTATCTGTAATGAAGACAGGCGTCCATTAATGGAAAAGGGTGGGTGGATAAAGCTCCAGACAGCCCCTTGCTGTTCCACTGAGTATCCCAAACACTGATTACAAAACCTATTTCTCTCAAGAGATGCTGATTTGTTCCCCTGGTATTCACCAATCTCCATTTCTGCATTGGAGTTAAGAGCTCTGTTAGGTTTGTACACCTGATACTATGATACTATTTGATCCTATTGAACATAACACCTGCTCAGCTGTCAGCTAATCATTTACAATTGACTTGGACCAGACCAGATTTGAACCATGCCCTCAGACTGATGAGTGCAAACACCACATGGGTTCCTATTTCAACAGTTTTTTTAATGGCACTAAGTAAAAACAAGATAAAGTACTCATTTAGTCCCCCTTTTAAAAACACTGTACAGCATGCATCCTGGAGCTAGACACAGTGTGCATGCAACAAAAGTCTGACTCTCAGCCATCAAACCATGTGCTGTCTGCAGGACTTGTCAAGTGATTGCTGAAAACCCAATGATATTGATCACCATGTTTCTCTAGGAAGTAGTGGAACTGTTGCTCACAGTCTTGGAATTTGCTCAGTGTTTGTTTGCTGCCCAGGGTATGGCTAAGCTGTCCCTGACCAAGCCAGCAGCTCTTTGTTCAAGGTTCTTGTACAGCTATAGATCTGTCTGGACCTATGCCCTGCTGCTCAGGCAGTAGTTTGAATTCATACATTTACAAATTCAATCTTCAATGGGCTGCCTACTGGGCATCATTCTCTCCTTTTAATTGGGGAAAGTTACAATATGAAGTTTTCTAAAGAATTTGTAGCTTTTTTTAGCTTACTGTTGCTGACTTCAGCTAAGATTAGGTAACATGAAAAAAAAAAATATGTATGGGCCGCTGTTCTACAAATGAATAACACTTCTATTTATGTAAAGCTGTTAGGTTTTATTATAAACATTAGCTTAGTTTAGTTACTAAGTTGACATCATACTTAAGATTCATAAAATCTTTTAAGTAGCTCCCCTATGGATATTTTGTTTTCCCACTCTCTATGGGCTTTTTTTTTTTTTTTTTTACAAGAGGCCACAGAGCAAAGAGCAAACACACAAAAATGTGCTTAAAGGATGCTAAAGGGCACTGACACAGTCATGTGAAATCCTATTGAAAGTAAACATTATAGACGGCTTTGAACTGTGCAGTTCTAGAAAGTCTGTGTTTGAAACCTAAAAGAACCAAAGGTGTTACATTACAATAGATTCCTTTAGGATCAAGCATTTCCTTTTTCATTAACTCATAGTACACTCCTCTCTACTTTCTGACCTGCTGGTGTCTGTTGCTGAGCTGGGCTGACAAAGCTGCCCCACTGTTTGTATTTTATGCTTCTCTGCAATTGTGTTTCAGGGCCAGACGGTGGATCAGACAGCCCTCTATACTCAGCAGGTACAGCCTCCTTCCCAGCTTCCCCAGTTCCCTGGAATGCAGCAGCAACAGGCAAGTAATAAAGTGAGCTCACCTTAGAAGCAGAGCTGCCGTTTAATCAGCTTGTTAACGGCGGTACCAATTCACACGGGTGCAGGTAATAATTCCCTGCAGGGTGAAGGGAATGATTTAAGATGTATCAAAGGGGAAAGAGGGGAAGAGAAGGTGGAGAACACCATTAGGAATTGATAACATCACATCAGCGTGTTCACTGGACACACCCACAAATTTAGAGATAGGCATGGTATTTTTTCTGGCCCAGCAAAATTCACTGCTGTGCAAAAGTCTTAGACATGTTGCATGTTTCTACTCTGATGCATTATGAGCCTCCACTAGTGTTTTCTACTATTATAACAACCTTGACTTGCATAAAGAAGGAAAACACTGAGTGGAATAGCTCGCATCACTTGATTTTCAAGGTGTGGTATCCGAAGCATAATTAACAAGTACAGAGAAATATCATCTGTAATTGACAACCCAAGGACTGGAAGACCCAAAAAGCTGTCTAACAAGGATGAGCAATACTTGAAGATAATATCCTTAAGGAACAGAAAGAAAACAAGCGATGAATTGACAACAGAACTGGCAGAAGGCACAGGTGTCGTTGTCCATCCATCAACAGTCCAAAGCACCTTTGACCATTGTTCCATAGTCAAATTTCTGTGTTCTTGTGCATATTTTAGCTTTTTAGTCTTGTTCCCCTTAACAGAGTTATTCTTACTGCAACACATCCTTTAAGTTCTGATTTCAAGAGTGACCTTCGTACTGTTGATTTGATGGACAACGACACCTGTTCCTTCTGCCAGTTCTGTTGTCAATTCATCGCTTGTCTTCTTTCTGTACCTTAAGGATATTATCTTCAAGTATTGTTCATCCTTGTTAGACAGCTTTTTGGGTCTTCCAGTCCCGGGTTTGTCAATTACAGATGATGTTTCTCTGTACTTGTTGATTATGCTTTGGATACCACACCTTGAAAATCTTAAATATTGTTAATAAGATGTCTTTCTGTTCTGTATTGTAAGTATAGTACGTTGTATAGTAAGTACTGCTACTGTACTAAGATTGATATGGTACAGTGTATGGATTAACAGCAGTGACCTTCCAACCTGCCTCCTACAGAATAGCTCTCATGGATACACAACGTACAGCACCCACATGCCTCTCCAGCAGCAGGCTAGCCATGCAGGGCTGTCTCCGAATTACAACGTCAGGGCCTACCAGATTGTCCACTCCAACCCAGCTCTGTTGGACCAGCTTCGGCAGATTCAGCAGCAGCCGAGCGGCTACATCCACCAACAAGCTGCAGCCTTCCCAGCATCCCTCCCAGGTGCTCAAAGGTTAGTTGTAATAGAAGCACTGCTGCAAGTACCTAGTGGTCTCGTCTCCAGTTTAAGTGGCAATATCATGACACAGACTTACTCAGACACCAAGTCTGTTGCATCAAGAAAAATGTTTTACAGAAATGCTGAACATTTCTTATAATTTAGGAGTGGGATCACATCCTTTCTATTGGGATATATTGCCGGCTAATCGCATTGTTTTAGGATTCCTACCCATTTGTGTAAACAGTTTTAATTGCAGTTGGTCAGTCACACACATTTTAGTCTTAGCCCCAGGTAGCATTGACTGCTGTGTATTCCTCTGTCCCAGGCTTGCCTACCAGCCTCTGCAGCAGGACTCTGGTATCAGAGCAGGATTGGATCCCATGACTCCAGCAGCACCACATGTGAACCTTGGATCGATGCAGATGTCTCAGGAACAGATAAGACAAAGGCAACAGCAGCTCAGACAGCAGAGACTGCTGCAGGTTAGAAAGCATATTAATCTCACATTCCATATAGTACAGTATTTACAGAAGCAACCTCGGAGTTAGCACCTGCTTTAATCCCAGACGCCTTGATACCCAAGTGCTTATTTGAATGCTTAACATACTAAGTTTTTCATTCAATTTCATTTTTGAAAAACCTGTATTTCTGATCTTTTTAAATACTTTAGTTTTAAATTGTCTGTCATGCATAATTGCAATGTTGCTCTAAATTATTTAATTTTCATGTATTATAGCTGCAGCATCAACAGCAGAATCCACAAGCACTGGGAATCCAAGCAATGCAGCCTCAGCAACATTTGGTAAACAAATATTCCTAAATAATGAGTCACCACTCTGCCAGTGTGAGGAGTGATCCAGTGCATTTAAATTGGGATAGGGACACTTTGACTTCTGGGTCACAGAGATCCCATTCCATTTGGGTTGTTATTGTCAAAGTGTTTGTGAAATGCATTCTGCAGTGCCCTGTGCATATTGGACTCACATTAATAATCCACTTTCACTGTTGGCACCATTTGGCATCCAAGTCAGCAGCCTCAAAGGGAGACCAAAATAGAATGGGTGTTGTCCCTGTAATATTATGATATGAGTATAACATGTTATAAATATGAGTCCCTGCTAAAGACAGTATTGGAATGTGGAGACGGTTCCTAACTCTATGTCAAGTAGATACGTAAAGGTAGCCCTTGGGTGTAGTTACAAAGTTGATGAGCTCTTGAATAAAAATGGATAAACTCGCGACATAATAGTATTTGCATTTACAGGGGAAAACTTAATAGAATCACTGAATCATGCACATATTGTAACCTCAGCTTTACAATTATATCATCCATGATAAATTCTTATTCAAAGTCTCTGAATGTATTAAGCTTATTTTAGTATTTCTAAATGTAGCTTCACAGTTTTTGTGATTTGATTCGAAGATTATTTTTTTTTAAATTGGGAGACATTTATTCATGTCTAAAAGAGTATCAAACAAAATTGAACAAAAAGAGGTTTAATTTATTCAGAAAAGCACAGAAATATAAATGTTTTTTAATGGCTTGAATTCTTTTAACATCACTTCATGCTGTATGAAGGTTTGCAGTCCAGTACTGTTAATGATCCCCATAGATTCAATTACTTATTTGATACACTATACTAGGTTATTTGTCTTGTGCAAACTAATGCAAGATTAAATATGAGAGGGCCTCTTGCCTTGTCAAAGTATGTTCATAATTCTGTAACAGACTGCTTCATATATATCCATTTCATTGCTTCCTGATTTTCTTCATAATTTGAATGAACATTTGAATGAACGTTTTTTTCATGAATATTGCATCCTGTTATTACTGTAGTTATTTGTTTATACAATTGTCTGTTTCAGTTGCTGTGGCAGCATTGACCTACTATACATCACTTTACTAAAATATAATCTTTAGACCATCTAACCCTAAATAACATTAATATTTTATCACTGTAAACGGTGGAATTTGCTCTTTTATACATTGCTGCATTAAAAAAGGCATTATTTATTACAAATAATTTAAAGCTGGATTGTTGGTATGCCCTGAACACATTCTGACAGTCTGCAGTTTGATTAGTATAACAAACCCAGCTCTTTTTCAAGTTTACTATAAGCTGAATGTTTGAACTTTCCTATCCCCAATGGATGTTATGTAAGTGTGACACTGATGATGATAATTGCAAAGGGAATTCCTCAAACAGAGCTTAGACTTGCAGCATTCAAAAGAGGGGAATAAAAAAAGCATGTACATTATTTTAAATGATTTCATTAACAATAATTATGTGTGAAAATACTTTTTCTCTGTGTCCATTTTAAAATCCTTCTGTTCTAACATCTGCCACAAACAGTTATTAAATGCTAACATGAATTATTACACAATACAAAAGAGTGCATAAGTAGGAGGTTCCTAGACATTCAGGCTTCGGAGCTGGTTTCCTGTGTTTGCCCTGGAATTTCTTGCACTCAGCTTTTCCACTCAGCAGCTGCAGACCTGGCTAGGACATTGAATATTGCAATCTTTACGCCATTTCAACTCTACATTAGAATTTCAGAAAACAGTGGAAAATAATTCATATTTAAGGCAGATTATGGTGAGGTTAGCATTTTTTTTTTTTTTTTTAACTTTTCCTAAGAATTGATTAATCTTTACTAAAAATATGTCTTTCAAATTGCAATTTACTAGCCCACAATTACGCAGTATGTCCCAACCACAGTACCGGGAGACTTAATATAATAAGGCTTGCTTTCATAAGGTAATCCAATTCCAAGATGTGTAAAACTGCCACACTATGACAGGCAGGTTTCTGGTAAGCCCCCATCATAGTGAGGATCAACTGTAAAGCAATTGAGAGGGCATTTCTAAATACTACAGTAGTTCTGGTAACAAACTTATTAGGGTAGCGTAGCTATATGAAAATGACCCTAACCCATGGTGATAGATTAATTAAAATAACTTACTCCTCTATTAAAAGGATTAAAACTCAGCCAGAGTAAATCATTCTGGAAATATATATTTAAAAAGAAAATACTTTAGCATATGAAACGTAGTTCAGTGACTTTTAACAAAGGGTTTTCACTGTCTTTTATGTATCACAAAACTGATACAGTAAATATTGTACTACAGTGGTTGCTTTCCCTGGAACTCTCTCTGTGTTATGACTGTAACGTCTCGTATACAGTGGGCAACCCAGACTTTGAAGTTATCAGTAAAATCTGGATGGGTTTTGCTTGTTCACCTGGTTTGACTTAAATGAAGAAAGTAGCATCTGGAGCTGGAACTGTGTATCCCAGTGGAAAAAATGTTGAAAGAACCTGCGTTTCTTTCCTGTTTGGCTTCTTTAGTTCCCCAAGACTCCGGAATCATGCACATGTTTGGGCAATTTTTTTTTTTTATTGACCTGCTAGCTACCGATGAAATTAATTTGCACATGGTAGCTTTTCTTTAGAACTGCAGCCAGATATTTTTATTTTATTTTGTATAACATGATATATTTCCGGCAGGCTCATTTTGTTGTTGTTTTTTGGAGGAATGACAAGTCTCTTGAAAGCAATTGTCTACCACCATTAAATGAAAGCCTTTTAGTAAAGTAATCTTTATTTCATGCAGAGAACCTTACATTTATAAAAACACGAGTGGGATGCTATGGAGTCACATTTTCATATGGATTATGAACACGGTTCTTTGGGTGTAAACATGCGTTACTAACACAACAGATGTTTTGTTTGGTTAAATTGGTTACATACTACTGATGAAGTACTTTACAGGACAGCCTGAATGACAACAATTTCATTTCAAGAACCTTATTGGTGTCCTCCAAAACCGTTTTTTTTTTCAGTTAAATGCCTTTTTCAATGTCTTCAGTTGTCAAAACATTAGTCTAGTTCTAACCCAGAGTTTATGATTGAGCGGAGGAATGTTATGGAAGAATGTTTCAAACCTTTGATACATGACACACAGCACTGTAGGCTGGGATTCTGGGATTCACTGCATTGAGTGTAGTGAATGAAAGATGAATCTCCCCCTTGTGTCTGACTAACTAGGAGACATGTGGTATCTGATAACTCAATGTGAAATTTAGAAAGTGCAGAGGATTATGAAACAGATGAGGCTCTGAGCAAAACATTTTCCCAACATACAGTAGTAGTTTTTGGGGTTAAACTGACTGCCTGTATTTATTTTTCTGCCGTGTGTGAATACAACATTTGTGTAATATGTGGGGTTGATTTAAAAGGTTGTTTCATATAAGTTGTTATTGTCAGTGAGAATCATAAAAAAATAATAGTACATAGAGTAATACACAACATAATCTAAAATAAGTAAGCTACTTCTGCAATAGTCCAAACAAAACAAACAATGAACAACTATGATATCAACTCAAATAGCAATGAAGAAAATCACCTCTAGTACCTGGTTAATAAAGATCATTTTGGGGCCTTTAAGACAGAAACCACAAAAACTGCTGGCTCTTGCGCTATATGCAAGGGTACTCTCACTTAAATACATTTTTGAAAGAAAAATAAACAATATGGGGAGCTCTGACAAGACATACCCATTCATCACAATAAAGTGTAGTATTTCTTTAAGGATCTAAGTAACAGCTCCTTTCAGCTGCAGCCGGTGGATAGAAAATAAACAAACCACAGCCTAACTCACTCCTGGTAGCTTGCTCCCCCATGAAAAGGTGACTGTGAAAACCCAGAACTGCAAATTCTCCTGCTCACAGCATTAAGGCTGTGTCCCCAAGTGGTAGTAGACTTCACAGATCCCCCGCAGGTCTGACATGGTCAGCTGAAAGCATGCTGACACATCACGTGTGTGTTGAAAAGTAATTGCCTTTGACAGAGTTGTTTTTGAGAGAGGGAAGATATTAAGGCTCTTGCTGGACATATTCGCCCATATCTTTAAATATACTTTTCGGGCCCACTCACCTAGGGCTAAAATAAAGTTCAGTTTAAGAATCTGTTATAAACAATCAATAATGCATCTGTAAATGTGTTATAAAGTGTGTATTGACAGCATTAGACAGTTATTATTAATAATAACAGGCTATACCAATTGAGTGGCATATTTGCACAGCACAGCGACGGAACGCATTTTAATTTCATTGTAAAATATTTTTACAATCAAGTTATACCGTGTCCTCACATTTCCAATAGCACTTTTGGGAAAGTAAGTGGAAAAATCTGATGTTAGTTTACTGTTAAAAATATTCACAAGAGCTGCATTGACAATTAATTTCTGGATGATTTTTGCATCATTGCACTTTCTAGCATACAGTACACATGAACAGGCAATTGGGGTATATATATATATATATATATATATATATATATATATATATATATATATATATATATATATATATATATATATATATAGCATGGATATACTCCATACTATACAGAAATTGCAGTGAAAATATATTAGCTCAAGTGACTTTTCTAGATTAAGTAGTTTAAATATGTTTTGAAAAACTGCCTGCATTCCAGAATTTAAATATATTTTTGTGTTACATCTGAAAAATCATTAACACATTTTGCTACAGCAGAAATTCTGGAAAAAAACAATATGTATGTGTTTGGGGAAAGAAAAAAAAAAACTAAAACATTTAGTAGTATGTAGTTAATACAGTATTATGTAAATACAGCATTTCGATTTCAGCTTTCAGCTTTTATTTTTGTTTGTTTTTTGTATTATTCACAAGCAGAACTGTACAAACAATGACCATGGCAGCCCATTGGGTGAGGAAGTGCATTTTAGTTATTGCCAGTAATTACCAGAGTGTTAAAATAACAATTGAAACAGGCTGCATTCTAAAAATCTCAAGTGGTCGTGAAAAAATGTACATCTTGAGTTGTGCTTATCCCCTATGAGAATTCAGTTTTCACACACTGTAATCTAAAAGTGAACATTGATTTTGGTTCACTCATTTCCTTTCCCGGTCTCATTCTTTTTAGGAAACATAACTGTCACTGTGTGCTCATGGGGTTTGCTTTGTTTTTGCAGTTCTCAAGGCAAGGTTTGCAGCAGACTCAACAGCAACAACAGACAGCTGCATTAGTGAGGCAACTGCAAAAACAGCTCTCCGGTAAGTTCTTTTTTTTTTTCTTTTTGCTTGCAAAGCCTAAATAGGCATCTGGATCTTTGATAAGTTAAGTTGTCTCTTACGTACTGCACAGCAATCATTACAGTCATAGAAACTTTTCAGCATAACACAATTATATTTGGAATGCAATATTAAAATTATCCAATTAACCCTTAAAGACTAGACAAGGGAACTCTATTTGGAGTTCAAGTATGCCTGCAGACACTGCAGTTTGAAAAAGTTGTTCATACAACACTTTAAGCAGTAGCTTTTGGGAAAGTGACCCCTGTTCAGTTTAAAATAGTTTAATAGGACTTGCTGTGCACCTGGCAAGTTTTCAAGCTGTGTTTGCAGACAGTCCTGTGCAGGTCTGATTTTTACAACCCACTTCCGACCCTGACCCGCTACTACAGGACCTGACCCGAACCCGCAACCTGCTATAACACCCATCTTCTTACCTGCGACCTGACCCGTCCCGCTTTAACACTAGAGACGCCGCGGTTATACTCATACCTAAAATCGCTGCCGGCAGTCATTATGATGGTTACATTTTAAACAACATCAGTATTAAAATGAAAGACAAACTATCGGATACAACTCCCAAAGTTTTATTCAAGCACATCATATCAAACATCTGCACAGCCGAAACACCATATTTAAATGAACAATTAAACATAAAAGGGTTTTTCTAACTTACCACATAAAGCATTACTTCAAAAAATGAACTATAAGAAAATAAACATTTCAAAAGAAACTAGTGTGTAAACAGGTATATGTACATAGAAAACTATAAAACTATATTTTTTTAATTTAAAACAAAAGTAAAATATGTTTTCTCTTGCGCGTGTCAGTCGGTGCAGCACTGAATCCAGGTTGAGCTGCAGCAGCCTGCTGCTTTGCAGTTTTCTGATCGAATTGTTTCTGCCGAAGCGCTGTGGCTAGCTTCAAGGTGAAATCTCTCCTACTGATATTTTTCCCAGGGCAATTCCTTGTACAAAAGGAATTGATGGATGCCAGGTCCAGTAGAGATAACAACAGGCTTGTATATAAAATAAATTAGAATATTGTAGGTTATATTCAAAATAAAAACATGTACTGTAAAAGGCAGTCAAAATGACGGCTTTGGCGGCTCTAGGTGGGCAGGATTATAACTTCCTTATTTTCCCGGTCCTGCCTTTCAAACGCCGTCGGGGTATTTATTTAGGAAAAGTCATAAACGGACAACCGCATAACTTTCAGACACATCGAGTAATTTAAATTTGAAAACCTCGGACAGTCAAAATGACTCCCGTGGTGGTTCTAGTGCAAGTGTTTGTCCTTTACCTACTGCCTGCGTCAACTGGCTCTCACACTCACATTCACAGACAGCTATCTCCACCATTCTCCACCTTTCTCTAGTGGTCTGCATGTATTTTAACATTGTAACATATTAACTATCTCTGCTTACTTTACTATAAAATACCTGTCTTTTCCTTTCGTGCCACCAGTTGAAAGGGAGCTACACCTGTGCTTTCGCAGAGATGATGTACCAGTTTTGTGGCTGTCGTACACAAAAACATAATGACAGGTTTTACAAGCAATTAATCCAGTCACATGTTCATTATTTTCATTCGCTATGATTCCAGAAGAATTTCACATTTCTGATTTACCTGTCAAACTATTACCCACTACATGATATAAACCCGACGTGGTTTTGTTTCAACTGGTCCACAGGCATTTTTAATATCACCAAGCAGATGTGATAAAAGGATCTTGTGACGTATCAAACAAGCGGCAAAACAAACTGAGAACACTGCTTAGTCAGCTGACTCCTCCCTAATCGCCTCCTGCTTTGGTGCCACTTCCTAATACGTTATTTGGGAAAGGGTTACAGACGAGTACGCTGAAAGGACAGAAAATTACATTTTTTTGACCTGCACCCGAACTGCAAACCTTGAAAAAGTTTACATTCCAACCCAAACCCAACCTGCTTTTGCGGGTCACCCGCGGATGTCCGACCTGATGCAGGACGCTAGCAGACTGCACTACTTTCTTCTAATGTAGTGGCTACTAATTGTATCCATTCAAACCCAGTTAAAACAAGGGAAGATGTGCTTTTTAAATTCAGGGTTCAAGGAAGGGAGTTTCAGAAAAGAAATGTAATGACCCTTTGCAACTTGCATGAGTACCAAGCATCTGATGCAAGTTGCGTTTCACATGTCTGAGATATGAACCAAACTATTTAAAACTGTGCATGTAATTAATTGTTTTTTAATTGACTGTGGTTTACTTAGGTCTCTCTTTGTTGCACCTGTGCTGGCCATGTGGGCACAAGTGAATAAACTAAACTAATCCTCCAAGAATGAATGTATCTTCTCTTCTTTTAATCTTCCCAACAAGGTAATCAGCCCCAACAAGCAGGAAACCCATATGGCCCACCACATTACTAAGGAAGCCTAGCTTATACCTACATTACAGTTCCACACTGTATGTTTGCAATGAAGAACAATATAATCTCGATGCACTAAACAGTCAGACAGCAGACTCATGGTTTTGCATATTTCCTTGCGCTTTTGCTATTTTTGATTTATTAGATGTGAGTAAGTCATCTGGATTGAATGTACAGTAGTAAGATTAATACATTTCAATCACTGAAAATGTCTGGATCTTGTAGGACCTCTGAAGGCATAGATTTTGTTGCTGACCTTTTTTAAATATAGTACCAACTTAACAAAGTAAGGAATGCTGTGGATATAATGTATTTATTTATTTGTATGTAAGATAATATATAGAAGCGCAGTGGACCAAATCCAACTGAAGAAAGCACTTTTATTTTAGATCTTAGGATGCTGGTTGAAGTTCCTAATTCTGCTTGCCTTGTAAAACATTTAAAATGGAATAGAATTTATAGTTATTGTTAAAAACATAAATCAGTAAATACATAGAAATAATAATAATAAAAAAAAAAACATTTGTAATTTACAGAAGCACTTTCTAGAACAAAATCTTGTAAAAAATGAACATTTCTTCTCGGTATTGTTAAAAAAATAAGGCTTGGTTGTGTAAAATATAGTATTTATGTTTGTAAGATGCTACAAAAATAATAATAAAAAAATGTCAACGCTAATATTGAGTTGTGTGTTATTTATACTTTTCTTTTTAAGTGGGCATATTGTTTTGTGGGCCTACATAATATAACAAGATTTAAAACATAATATAAAATATATAATACATAAAATTTTTATTGTGAATATTGTTTTCTTATTTTAAAAAGGATACATGTTCCAGATTTGAGTTGAGTTTTAAAAAATGTGGCTGAATTTTAACTACAGTTACCGGTGTGCCATAAGGTTATTTTTTTATGCATGCTGGTTACTGTCAAGAAAATAATAAGTTTGCCCTCCAGTTTTACTCCCATGTTACATTTTGACAGATGAACTGTCTTTCATCAGCAGGCAAAAATCACAATAAGAATGTCATCCACATCCACAGACGTTTCACTCGCTGTCTAACTCGGATGTTTGCCTGCTCTGTTCTTTTTGGACTTCAGAGGTGATTTTTTCCTTAAATAAATGGAGCACATGTGCTCTTCAGTTTAGCCTCTGCCAGACGTCAGTTAATCATGAGTTCTTAAAATCACGGCACTCTGGAACAAATGAACTACCTAGCCCAGACTATAGTAATGAAGGCAAAAACAGTATTCTTGCCTCTCATTTAGTATAACTCAACAGTTCCCTCGTTTGTTTTCCAGAATCACACATACAGTAAAGAACATGTAGAAAAAGAGGTGGGAAACTCATGCCTCACATCGTGGGAATGTACTGAAAATGTAAGGATGTCATGCACCTTCTATGGTTTATTAACTGCAGCAAATTAGTCCAATGCAAAATTGGACGTTACACTGGGTGGCAGTGTGATGTGTGAATGAAACAGAAGCCTTCTAGTGGTTGTGATGACTGGTCATGTATAGTCAATGTTACCGCTGTAAGTAATACTGCTTGTCTGGTATTTTAATGCCATGTGAAATTGGCTTTCTAATTTATAGCCAGATGAACTCACTAGGCATAGTATTTATGCTAAACATGCATTGGGGCTAAAAGGGGACACAGATGGGCAACACGACAAAGCTGTTTTGTTTTCATGATTTAAGACTGGAAATAAAGCATGGTTTGGCTTTTCCTAAAGGCCCACATGGATGCTGGTGGTAGGTAGGAGTTAAAAGATTTTGCCAAAGAAAATGCCTGTGAGCTGTCAAAAATGTATCCTATAGCATGAAAACCCAATCTAATGAACCAAGTGTGGTGCTACAGTAAGTCTTCAGAGGTTGTGTCTGAAATGCAATCGGACAGCTAAGAAGAAGCTCAAATGGTTTGATTCTATTTTATTGTTTCATTTGCTTTTATTTATTTTTTATTCATGTAGGCAATGGCAAATTGTCAGGCTGGGTAACAATATCCTTGGCTGTGTCTGTTGATCCTGCCATTAGGGTGCCCATCAGATACGGTCATCCATGCTGTTGCCCCAAGGACATGATTTTCACACAGTCAAATGTATACTGTACAATGATATCTCATGCAGTTCTGTGGTATGCCATGCTGGTATGGCTAGGTGTAGCTCCTAGACTGAAACATTTTAAACAAGGCATTTCTCAAGTAGCTTTAGGTAGAACAGAGGACCCCCTCCTTGTTACCAACCAAATGTTGGACCAATCCATTTACCAGGGTAGGTGTCAGAGCAAACTACCAGAATTCAAAATACAGGGGTGGGCCAGTATCAAGTAGTGCAAATCATTATGGGAGCTACAATTTTTTAACCAGGGGGGACCAATGCAACAATACCCTCAGGTACAAAATCCTCCATTAAACATGATATTTCAAATCACAATGCTCACTGATTTCTACCAGAGCATGTTTTAATGCTGGAAAAATGCTATACAAATAGAGTAATAAAAGGTACAGTAATATACTCTGTATTTACAAAATTGTCCACAAGTCGCTGCTTTTTATTTGAAACATATTTTTGGTATTCTGCTTTGCAATGCTGCTTTCTGTGGGTGGCTTCACCAGACCATGTAAGTTTCCACAAAATCCTTCTAGAAATCTATCAGTATCTCTGGCTATGTGGGAAACTTACAAAATGTTATTGGACAACAAGACAAATACTTAACAACAAACATTCTTTTTGTCGTGGTGTTTTTTTTTTTTTTTTTTAATACACAACTTGAATATATGTTATTTTCGAATCAGTGCCAAAATGATTCTTGGCTAAGCACTTGTATGTTCCTGAATCCGAAACACTTGGTTTCTGGATGACCAGCGTGCCCTGTGGATGTAGAAGCTCGCTGCCAGCGGGCCGGCCTTTGCCAGCCGTTGAAAGCACTGAGTGATCGGGCAGCTCCCACGTGATTTCGGGTTTGGGAATCCCAATTGCCACGCAGTTAAGATGAACAGCTGCCCCGGCCCTCGTGCGCACGCTCTGCGGTGGCCCGCTGGTAATGCGAGGTGGGTAGCCTATGATTATCACAGGCACTGTTATTGTAGCCTCCCCGCCGTCATTGTGTGCCTTACAAATGTAATTCCCTCTGTCGTGAACACCGGCATCTTGAATAACAAGAGTTCCGTTTTCAAGAAGAATATACTTCCCGTTTATCTGAGGTCTAGACAACATGTATCCACCTGGAACTGTCCAGCTTACTTTGGGTTTGGGACTACCCTCAGAGAGACAGTGAAGGAAAAGAGTCTGTCCACTGATACTTCTAATGAGCCCTTTTGGTTGAGTGAGGATGTATGGCTTCTGACCAACCTCCAGAACAATCAGTTTTTCAATATAGCCAACCTTGTTCCTGGCAGCACACCTGTACTTCCCAACATCGCTCTTACTGGGGTTGTAAATGATAAAGGTGCCATCTCTTCCCAGTTGGTACTTTGTAATCTTTTGACTGTTAGTAAACCTTGTCCCATTTGGCAGAAGCCAGATCATTTCTGGTGGAGGGTATCCATCAGCAGAACAATTTAAGATAGTGGTCTTACCAGTTCTTGCCATTACTTTCTCATTAAATGGGTTCTTGAACATGGGCCTCCTCAACATGTTGGTGATCTCTAACTGCACCACCATAACAGTCTCTCCTCCGTCATTACGAGCTACACATACAAACTCAGCTGTATCCGTCACTCTGACGTTGCGAATTTCCAATGTGCCGTTCCTGTGTACTATTATTCTACTACCATAGTATGGAGCTGTTAAGAAAATATTGTCCGGTATAATCCACATGACTTGTGGCGTTGGAGTTCCCTCAGCCTTGCAGTCAATTAGCTTTTTTGTGTGTTTCACTGCACTATCTTTAATGATGGTTTTGTTTCTGTACAATCCGTTTATAACTGGGGGATTGGCATCAACCTCAAGCTTGAAGACCTTTGTGTCATCTCCCGCAGTGTTTCGGGCTACACACAGATATTCACCAGAATCTGTCACCTTGAGATTACTGATAGCCAGCGAGCCATTTACATGCATCAGATGCCTGTCATTTGAAGCTGCAATCATGTTATTAGATGGCAAGAGCCACATTATCTTTGGCTTGGGCTCTCCCACTGCCTCGCAGTTGAACATCACCTTTGCCCCTGCTTCCACTTTCGCAAACGTATGGGCCGTGGTCCTGATGCGAGGAGCTGCTGTCACAATAGTGACGTGGACCTTCATCTCGTCTTTCCCAAGTGTATTTTCTGCATAACAAGTGTAGTCTCCTTCTTCGGCTACCCCGACCTTGTTTAGGTACAGGGTTCCGTTATGAAAGAGAACGTAGCGGCGTCTCCTGGTGCCACTGTCGTCAGCCTGCAGCACACTGTTTACCATCGTACCGTCCGGCAAACCCCATGTTATCTCGGGTTCGGGGGCTCCAGAAGCTCTGCAGTCTACTTTCAGGTCATTTCCGTATGGCACTTGTTTTTTTACGAATTGCTTGTATTCTATCTTTGCCGGCTTCATCGCAACAGTGGCTTTCATTAGCAGAAGATCATCTCCGATTTTGTTCCTGGCAACACAGAGGTAGTCCCCGGCGTCTTTTTCACTGACAGAATCGATAACTAAGGTGCCATTAAGATGCACGTGGATCCGGTTTCCCATCCTGGAAATAAATAGAATACAAATATAAGCAAGGTCAGGAACACCTGATTTTATGTCAAATGGTTTTCAGTATTTCCATAAACAATTGGAATTACTCATTCTTATTTTGAAATATTTATTAGATCTGTTTGAAGCTTTATTTATTATTTGTGGGTAGTTCAACAAAAATAATGTATTCTTAATCATTAATGGTTAGCTTCACAGACCCCAACTGGCACTAATCTAAGACAAACTCATATAAGGTAGCATCTAGGTTGTCCAAGATTAGTGCTAATCAGAGTCTTTGAAACAGTAAATAAAACATAACCTAAATGCTATCAATTCAAATATAAATATCAGTCATACATTAGGATAGACTGAAGAAGCCCACTAGTTTTGTATTAATAAATAAGTCTTCCATGTGTATAGGGTCTTACAATAAGTGTACTTTAGTTTACAGTGCATGGGGAAATTCCTTAAGATTAAAGGCTTCATTTTCTAACATACAATTTACTGAATGATCGGCTTGGAGCAGGCCAGCAGGTTTTGCACATTTGATTGTGCGTGCAGAGCAAGTAGAGCAGCAAATTCATTACTTAAATTGCAGGATACTAAGGTTCCCATGGTATTCTAACATTAGCATTGGAACTTTCAACATCAATTCCCCATCAATGAAATCTCCAGTAACTGAGAACACTGATCATCCTGATTAAGGAAACCATTTGAGGTAAGTCTGAAACATAATGGGACCATCTGTAAAATATTTTGATCCATGCATTTTACTAAAATGCATTTGAGTTATGAAGGTTTTACATTACAAATGGGTGGATAATGATGAAACACTTAAACATGGTTTGGTCATTACTTTGACTATTTCTGTTACACAGTATGTGTCTGTAAACATCAGAATTCTGAGCTTTGATTAGTGACATACAAATACAAAAAATATAGAGGTTATAATTGATACTCAAACATGTGTTTAACATTGAAAGGCTAGAATTCAGACCAAACAGTTTTAGACAGAGAAACCATTTGACATCTGCTAAAATGGAAATACACAGGTTTCTGAGGGATGATTGCTGCTGATGGGGAATGCATTATAAGTTATCTGCTGAACCTTGTCTCGTCCCAGTGGTTATTTTAAACAATAATGGAAAGCTTACTGATTCCCAACCACAGTGATTCAAATGTAAGCAGCACCTGATGAAATATGTCAACGCATCTTATGTAAACTAGGGAAAACATTTATCATGCCATTCAAATTCTTCCTAATCACTTCTTGTATCCTTTGTGCATCTCAAAGCACGACATGTGACAAAATATCCACATATAAAATTAATTAAATAAACCTTCACTTCCCATTGTAAACACTGTTTGAGATGATGGGAGATTGTATACAATACTTTCTGGAACTACGTGCTGTACCTTAGAAAGAATTCAAATAAAATGGACCTCACCTGTGCCACTGGTCTACAATAGCTTTTGAGGGTAATCTCCAAATGATTCGAGGTGTGGGATCTCCGACAGCTGAGCAGTTTAGCAATAACCTGTCTCCATAATTAAGGTCAGTTTGTTGATCCGATGCAGTCACTATTTTGGGCACAGTCTCCACCTGTTCCACCATCAAATTAACCACCCTTCTTTCTGAGCCAGTCGAACTTGTAGCAATACATTCGTAATTTCCGCTGTCAGAAGTGGCTAAGTTTTTGATGTAGAGAGTCCCGTTGGCAAATGCAAACAGTTTTGCATTGACATACTGCAAAGGTTTAACTTCAGTTCCATCAAACAGAACCCACCGCACTGTGGGCTGGGGATTTCCCTTGGCTGTACAGGGCAGCCTCAAATATTGCCCTATCTCTCCTTTCACATGTTGTCTTTTTTCTTCTATAATAACAGGAGGTGCAGCTACTACCTGCAGTCTGATTGTGGCTGTATCGGCTCCCGCTGGGTTGCTTGCCACACATTTGTAATGTCCTCTGTCATACACGCTAACATCCTTAATGGTTAAAGTCCCATCCGAATCCACTGAAACTCTGCTGTTTTCTGAAACGGGACCCCTGACAAACGTTTTGTTTGCAAGAATCCATGAGACAATAGGCGGTGGTCTTCCTTCTGCTTTGCATTTTATTATCACAGTGTTTCCAGAATGAGATTTCATTTCTCTCAGTTTAGGCTCCAGGATTCGTGAAGGATAAGCCACTACAGACAGTGTTACAAGAAGTTTGTCAGATCCATGCTGGTTTTCTGCTGTACAAAGGTACTGTCCACGGTCCTGAACATTTACATTCTGGATAGACAATGTCCCATTTTTAAAAACTTCAAATCTGTTCCCCCATTTGGCCTTCATAGTCAACGTCGTACCTAAAGGAGAGTTTAAAGAAATATACAAAAAAGATTAAAATGTATCCTTTTTTAACAATTTTCAAATAACAAGTTAATTCAATTTTTTTTTTTTTAAGATGATAAGCAAGTGTGGACGTAAACTAATTGGCACGGGAATTGAACAAGCTCCATGAACAGTTCCACTTTAATAATAGGAAATCATATCCAATAACCCTAATCATAACCAAATAACAAATATAAGTTATTTAACCCAAATAGATTAATTTGGTGAGCATATACAATTAATAAATTCAATTTTACAATGAATTTGTAAAGATAACATTTGGCATTCGTCTTGTTCTATACCTGAAGAAACTTTGGTCCAGGTTATTGTAGGAATAGGATTTGCAGAAGCTTCACATGGTACAAAGGCATCAGAGTTGGAAAGAACAGTGAAGCTGGCTGCATTCCCACCCACTATTCTGGGCTTTGATGGATGGTTATTTGGCAAAGGTTCCATGGCTATGATGTTAGAAGTTGATGTTTCCAATTCATTGTGTTTCTCATATCCATTAGCTATGGCATTTTCCGTGTCACTGCTAAAGGTAGGTGGGGCTTTTGTGTACCTCTGAGGGGCCTTTAGTATCGTCAGTGTGTTAATAGTTAAAGTCTTTCCTCTGTCTGTGGCCACAGGAAGTGGTTTCTGCCAGAACCTGCTAGTCCACCATGGGGTCACTTTTGTTGATGGAGAAGAAGTGGGTTTCTGTATATTTGGCCGAGGGAAATAACTCCCACTTCCATCGAGAGATTTTGTTTCTATAAAAGTAGCTGTAATTTGATTTGGCCTGGGTTTTATAAAATGTGAACTTTGTGTGGTTTTTGTTGATTTAGTAGACGGGATTCCTAAAATAGTTTTGACAGCACGAGTTGTAGTTTCAGGAGCACTTGTTTTGATAGTAGTTGTTTTTGTTGTAGATTTAGTAGTAGCTGTAGGTCTTGTAGTAGTTGCAGTCGTAGTAGGTTTGGTAGTTGTAGTAGTAGGTTTGGTAGTAGTTGTTGTAGGTTTGGTAGTTGTAGTAGTAGGTTTGGTAGGTGTAGTAACAGCTTTGGTAGTTGTAGTAGGTTTGGTAGTAGTTGATGTTTGGACTGTAGTTGTAGTTTTGGTCATAGTTGTAGGTTTCACAGTAGTTGTAGTAAAATATGCCTTAGGAGATCTGGTGCTGCTGGTGGTGGTTTTCATTGTAGTGGGAGCCTCTTTTTTCCTAAATGGAACTGCTGTGCTATGTTGGGTCATTACTGTGTTTTTATTTGGTCTTCGGCGGCGAAGTCCCTTTCTTCTAAAAGGTACAATTTGCTTTCTGTTGGTGGTTGAAGTGGTTTTGGCGGGGCTGCTAGCTGTTGTACTAGTGAAAGTAAATATTTTGGGCTTGGATATTGCAGCTGTAGTCTTTACAGAGGTAACAGCTGGGAGCAGGTCTAAGACTGTATGTTCTTCAGACCCTGAAGAAAAGTCAGGTGAGGTTGCTGAAGACTCCATGACTGCAGTCTTTGACAAAGGTGAAGCAATGACTCTGGTTGCCGGCTGTATTTCTGTAATCATAGAAGACCCTGGAGAATAATAAGTCAAGGAAGCTGTGGATTGAATCACAGTAGTATGATCAATAGCTCCTGACATTGTTGGTGAAGGTGAAGCTAGGATTCTAGTTGCTGGTGGTGTTTCAGTAGTTGTTGGAACCCCTGAAGTGTAATCAGGCAAGAAAGGCGAAGATTGAACGGCAGCACTATTATCAATAACAAGGGACAAAGTTGTCAAAGGCGGGGCTTGGACTTTAATTGATGGTTGACTTTCAGTGGTAAAAGAAGACCCGGAAGAATAATCTGAGGAGGTTGCTGAAGACTCAATGACTGCAGTCTGGCTAATAGCTGGTGCCAGAGTCATCAAAGGCGGGGCTAGGAATTTTTTTGATGGTGGACTTTCAGTGATAAAAGTAGACCCAGAAGCATAATCCGATGAGGTTAATGAGGACTGAATGACCGAAGACTGGTCAATAGCTGTCGTCAAAGTTGTAAAAGGTGGGGCTAGGGATTCACTTGTGGGCAGTGCGACTGTCATTTGTGCTGGTGCTGTGGTAGTGGTGTTTTTTGCTGGCGTCATTTTTGTGGCGGTCACTGGTCGTACTGGTTTGTGCAATCTCTTAAGCAGTTCCTTTTGACTATGTTTGTTTCCAAAAAGTTTATTCCAAGGAATTTTCCCTCGAATAAACCTAGAGGACGTTGTGGTAGCTTGGGTGGTGGTGGAGTAGAGTCTGTCAGCTTTGCTGGTACTGACTGATGTCATAACATGTTCTTTGGTTCGGTCAGGTGGAGCAAAGGTAGGAGTTATAAGTGATCTTTGTGGTTCTGTTGGTTTGGTAGTTGTTTTAGATTTATTGTATGCAGAATTATACTGACTATCATTTTTTGATGAGGGTTTGACCACACTGATAGGATCTTTAGCCTTTCTGCTAGCTTCAGTGGTATTGGTTCCAGTTTTTTCAGGACCTGGTTCAACAATCCCCGGTGGAGCATTGGTTATATGATACTCACATTTTGTAGTTAGCTCAATAGATACAGGAGTGGTAGCATTATCTTTTTCAGATATTGCAGAACCTTTGTTTGGCTTCACAAACGTATGTAAGTATGCATGTATATCTGGAATTTTGTTTGGTCTGACAATTCTGCGCCTACCAGGGAACTTTCTTATTTTGCCAGAACGCTGCTTACTTACAGAAGGATTCGAAGTGTCACCTCTAATGATCTGAATCTGTTGATGGGAGATGATAGTAGATCCTACAGGCAGTCGAGGGGATGTTATCTTCTGCATGGTATGAAACGTTATCTCGTCTCGTTCACCTTGAGCAGTTGTGATGGCTGTGACAGATTTCTTCTGACTAGATTCTGTTGAAACTTTAACTGGAATTTCTGGCAAAGGTCCAGGCTTTGCAATAGTTAATTCTGGTATTGCTATATTGTGTGCCTTTCTACTTAATAAAGGCTGAACAGATGTTGAGATTTTCGGATATTCATTAGGTCCACCTGAAAATGTTAGCTGCACTCCAGTACTTGACTCGGTGACTTTTGATTTCACTGTAGCAGGTTGGGTTAAGGGTCCTTTAGTGATGTGTCCATATGCATATAACCCAATGTTAGACACTTTTGTTGTTGATAAAGGCTGAACTGTGGTTGAGGTTTTGAGATAAGTATTTGATTCACCTGAAAATGCTGATTGCATTTCAGAGCTGGAGTCTGTTATTATGGATTTCACCGTCGCAGGTTGAGATAAGGGTCTTTCATTGATTTGTCCATACGTATATACTTTATTTACTTTAGGAATGATAGTTGTGTATGGTGTTGTTGGCTTTGAAGATGTATGTGCATTATTCTCATTTCCATAACTACTCATTGTCACAGGGGTGCTTGGCATCTCTACTGACAGTTCATGTGTTTCAGGATACACAACAGCTGTCTCCTCAGAATTAGTTTCTATGGTAGTTAAAACACTGTTGGGTATCTTTGTTGTAATTATTAAAAACTCATCCTCAGCTAAGACCTCTCGTGAGGTTTCTTCTCCATCCCCTGATAAGTTTGAATAGCTCTTTGTAGATGGCTTGTCTGTCATTTTTTCATTTCGACTTTGGGCTGCTTTATTATTTTTAGCCTTTGCTATGAATTGTGCAAAGCGCTGAGGGTCTACTTTCCTGGCTGAATTATTAAATGTTCTCCTGTTTCCCCAGACTCTCCTATTGCTTGACAAGCCGTTTTTCCTATGAAGTGAAGTTCTGTCTTGTGTTTCCCTTTGTGTAGGATACACTCTGTTTGAAGTTAAAGTTCTAGATTCTTGCCTGGTTTTAAGGGATGTGCTTGGAGATAGTTCCTTATAATCTGTTTTGGTTTCCTCTGAGGCAGGATCACCCTCATTTCCTGACCCCTCGCCTTCTGATAGATACTTATTGTCCACCTTTAATGTAGTTTCCCGGCTAGGAATGTCTGCAAGCAATATTTTGGAAGATAAAATGTCAACTCCATAGTGATTTGATGCAAGGCATCTATAAAAACCACGGTCTCTTTCAGTTATCCCCTGAATTCCTAACGTGCCATTTTGATGAAGTTTTTTATTTCCTAATGACTTGTCTAGCACAGTATGATCTGGTAATATCCAGTTAATAGATGCTTCAGGAATGCCAACAGATCCACATGGAAGAAACAGACTTTCTCCAAGAGCTCTGGACATCTGAGCACCATTGACATCTATCTCTTCCACATCTGGATTCAAAACGGTAATCCTAAAGGCAAGCACGTCTGCATCTAGGTAATTTGTTGCTATGCAGCGATACAATCCTGTCTCAGAACTGTCCGCTGCCTTTAATGTAAATCTGCCAGACGTAGTAATTATAATCCTCCCGTCTTCACTACTGTAAGGTGCACGCACTTTGCTACCATCGGGCATAATCCATTCAATTGCAGGCTTGGGTTCCCCAAAGGCTTGGCAGTCCAGTTCCACTGTGCCACCTATCAAAACCGAGTGCTCTGTTTTTGTAGTGTTATCTTTCTTTATCATGGCCCAGGTGTATTTGTGGGGTTTATTTTCGATGTTCATTTGAATGTCACTTGCATATTTGATATGAAGTGTACTGAATGTAGTTGTTGTCCTGTCTAATTGCAACGTAAACTGTCCTTGCATCAGCCATATAGGATCTGCTTTGACTTCTGCTTCTATGCCACTAAAGACGGCTTCTTCATCATCTTCTTTTTGTTGATACTTGTAACTTATATATGGTGTTTTAGTAAGCATCAAACCTCTTGAAAGCGTCATGGGTAAGTCACTGTACATGGCCAGTATCCTCCAGAGCTGCTGGATGTGCTCATAGTCAATATTACAAACCAAATACGTGGAGAAAGATGCACTTAAAAATGTGACATCATCCTTCTCATCTACGGATAATCCTTTTAATTCCCTGGGTCTTTGGACAGAGCAGACCACACTTGCATCATTTTCTGACTGATCTGTCATATTCAGGACCATAGATCCAATTGGTGCAATAAAGTCCTTGGAAGAAACTGGAGTGAAGTCTCCTTCATCTAAGGAAATATTCTTCTGTTTAAGGTGAGGATCTATCGCAGGTTTGAAGCAGGCCAAGGTTGACAAGGGAAGACGTGACATATCTTTGCCTTTAGATGCAACAGGTGTTTCACATATGGGACACTGAAAACCACTGGCGTATGATCTGTCTCGTTTGCACTTCAGCACTCCTAAAAAGGAAAAAAATAAAATGTATTTAATTGTATCACAGAGGAAATAGAAACAGCCTTTTTAACATCTTTAATTGCTCTCTGCTCCCCGGGGATTACAGTCCAGGTTTTGACAACCTTTAACATTATTTTTGCAGGATTAGAATCCGAGCTTCACCAAGGAGTCAGCATTTAACCTACAACTACTCCTCCCCCTCTCCACACAAACCGTCTCCTACACCCACCTCACGCATATATCTAACCACATTCCTACATACCTACAGTACATAAATACTTATGGGCTACCAACTGGACACAAATAAGTACCGTATTCCTTCGAATTTAAGACGCCCTCGAATTTAAGAATCAGCCCAAACTTACCACCCTCAATTTGAGGAAAAAATAAAATATCAAATATGCATCTACAAAGATACAACCTCAATTACGCTGTCGTATCGTACAAAACTGACACGAAACAGTGTTGTTGTAGATTAATCACAGAGCTCGTTTATCATGCTACGCACTGTATAATACTTAAGATGGCGCCTCTGTTGTACACACACCACCACTCACTTACGGCATCATGCATCCTGGCAACAGCAAGCACGACACAACACTCCATGGCATCAGGCAACATGTAACCAAGCAACCACAACAGCACTGAACTGTTGCTTGGCATGTCAAAAAATACAGGGGTCTGATCAGCATTTCTAATCTTTCCAAGCTGGTAGTGTTTGTTAGAAATGCTGAAATTGTAAATGTTTCTCTTGGAATTCCTCAGGAAGCTTTGTTTGTTTTTCCTCAGCAGTAAGTCACGTTGCTGCTTGTGTATTCGGTTAGTCACGTCTTTTGTTGGTGATTATTAATATATGCATCTCTATACTGTACTCGAATTTAAGACGCAGGCTATTTTTGAGAAGCAAAAAATGGTTAAAAAAAAATTTGAAGGAATATGTTTACATTACTGCCCCGAGTGAAATTAATTACTTAAACAACTACTAGGTGTGCGTCACAAATGATCTGCACCAATAAGAAATAACCTTATTAAATTATCATCCTCATTTTTCTCATGCTTAAGAAAATGACTTTCGTTTTCAGTTTTACCTGGTTTTTCTTCCACCCATTTCACAAACCATTCCATGTTACAGTGACAGGCCCATGGGTTTCCATGTAGATAGACGCTCTCGAGGTCTGGAACGTAAGAAAAGATTTCAGGCGGTAGGCTGCTCAGGGCGTTGTCTGAGAGGTAAATGTTTTTGATGGAAGATGTTTTGAAGATCTGAATGTAACACAGGGTAACAAAGGTATCAGGGTGAAGCTGTCGGATCGCGTTCCCTTCCAGGTGAACCAGTTTTAATGATGTAAGTCCATAGAAGGCTTCAGGGTTAATAAACTCAATGTTGTTGTGATCCATTTGGAGCCTTATTAGGCCTTGAAGACCATGGAAAGTGTACTTGTTCAGTTCTTTGACTTTATTGTAACTCATCTTCAGGATCTGAAATAATAAAATACAACACTGTTTAAACAAGAGGTTTGATTGAAACATGCTTTTCTTTGGCCTTTATTATGCCTTTTCTCATGTTTTATCATACGAATCTCTCCTCATTTAGGCATGGTCAAATATACAATTTTGACAGGCACTTTTGTTAATGCTATTCTGTTTTTTTCAGTTTATTGCTACTATAATAGAGTTAATGTTGGATTTCATTACAAGCCAATAGACCTATTATTGGTCAGTGTTTTTTAGTGTGTTATGCCTAGGAACAAGAAAATGAAGTTCTTGCATATAAATATAGGGGAGGATGGAAAAATTGGGTACAAATAGGGGCTCCAATTAATTTTGTAGGCTCCGCCTCCTGAACTACACAAAGGCTAAAGTATAATATATATATTTACATTACCTGTAAAGACTGCAGATCACTGAATGTCTTGTCTGCTATCGTTTGGATTGCATTACTGTGCAGCATTAACAACTCCAGATGCTTAAGTCCAGAAAAATAATTTTCTTTTAATTGTATTAAACTGTTGTACCTGAAAGAAAATATTATAAATAGTATTATTTTACATTTATTAATGCAAAAAAGCAAATAAAGACAATGCATTTGTATATAATACAATTAATTTATATAAACCAATATAAATATATGGTAAACACAGTATGACAACAAAAGAAACCAATCCTATTTTGATGTGAAAAGCAAAAGCAATTTTTCACAGAGATATTAAAAGAAGTTAACAATATTCTAATAACAATATAAAACTAGATAATATACTGGTTTTTTTTGTAATTGAGTTGTTTCTTGCTATTCTTTCTTTTAGTTTTTTTGTGTTTGTTTTAAGATGTATTTTCTACACTCCAAATAGGTCCCAAAACGTTTTCAAAGTGCAATAAAACCACATCACAAAACCATCAACCATCACAATTCATCACCAATAGTATTGAGCATTGCCTGGCAGTCTCAAAAAGACGCCAATGATTGCGTGTGAATGGAGAAGGAACTGCTCCCTCAAGTCGCACAGGTTTGAGGCATTCTCTCGGGTAACGTGGAGAACCTGACCTTGCCACTGCCTGTGTTAAACCGACATTGTGGTAAATAGAGAAGACTTCAGTCTCCAGTGCTGCTAATCCAATAACTTTCCAGAAACTCGACATTTAATCATAAAGCAAACAAAAAGCGCTTTATTCGTTAGAGAAACGAACCTTCACAAAAGTGAAGTCAGTAATCAATACCTACAATAATTATATTTTACAGAAGCTGGACTTACCCAAGGTTGATGCGCTCCACGTTTTGCTGAATTTCCTCAGGTATGGATGTCAAATATCTAAATGTACAGTGCACTTCAGTCGCAACATAACAAGCACATGACTTGGGGCAGGCGCTGCTTTTTGGAAGTATCCCAGTCCAAAAACATAAAAACGCCAGTAACCTCCACCGCAAGCAGAAACGTCCTTTGCTGAAAACATTCATCCTGGTGAAAGGGCTTTTAGATCACCATTAGACAGTATTTACATTGCCAAGTATCGGTGTAACCTTGTGGTAAAAGAAAAAAAAATGCACGTTTAAAAGAAACAAATTAATTAACATGGTTAGAGGTTCACTCTTGGCATTTAGAGCGAAAATGAAAAGAACTAACATGACCGCTAAGAACGAATTAAAAGCTGACCAGGCTAGACCAGTGGTGGTTGGTGGAATTCTCAACTGGACATTGGAACAGAATTGGATTTAAGTACCGTAATGAAACTCTTAATAAAAAAAAAAAAAAAAAAACAGACAATGAAGAACATATGGGTCTGTTTTTTTAATGCTGTCTATATGGCAGCGGTAGTTAGTGTCTGGTGTTGATGAAATCATTGAAAGCTAGAGTGGCACATGGAGTTACAGCACAAACTGTTACAAACAGCACTCGGCTGCCAGAATGGATCCATTAGAATGTGTCCATCCGATCACCGCTGCCGATAAGTATCCCGAGACATTGGAAGCAGTATGCACTTTTGTAATTATGTCCTATAAAAAGTGCTCCAGAGAGACACTACTGGCCAATTATTGTTATGTATTACCTGTGACTATATCGAGCAAAGTATACATGGTGTATTGAGTAGTCATATATATATATATATATATATATATATATATATATATATATATATATATATATATATATGTATGAAGTTTATTTATTTTTTCTTTACCTTTGTCTTGATGAAGTGGATTTTATTAATAATAATAATAATAATAATAATAATAATAATAATAATAATAATAATAATAATAATAATAATAATAATATAGTACTACAACATTTTTAAAATAAGTTATGGTATATTGCAGTAAACCTTTTGTTTTAAAATTATGCCGTCAGCAGTTTTTTTTTAAAGAAAAAATCATATATCAAACATACAGTAATAGTAAGGGTTACTTACAGCTTTGCAGAGTTGCCAGATGGCTAACAATGTGAGCATCCTATAATAAAAAATACACTTTTCTTGTGATGAGGAAACACTTTCAAAACTCCAGGACCAATGCAAACACTCGTTTTACTAGAAATGATAACCTGCTTGTCAGTCCCAAAGTTACCCCAGCTATATTTAAGTGCAACTAGCAGTAAATGCTTAAACATGTGAGTAGGCTTATACTGCCAGTTAGTTCCCACCCACTCCAGTCTCTTGTCTGCTCCAATTCATGCTCATGTTCGTGGGGTATGGTCCAGACACTTTGCAACGCCGTTAAAATATCTTTAAAATACCTACAATTTCATTTCGTTTACAAGTTTATCTTTCCATCGTCTTTTCGATTCCGCTGGTCACTTCGTTTCTTTTTTTATTTTCTTTATCTGATATTAATAATCTGTACAGACTATTCCACTCCAGTCTTTTTTAGGCTTCCTTGAAAAGCTCTCCCTCTCCCCCCTCTCTCCGTTCCCCCCGCCCGCTCTCTTTCTCCCCCTTTTCCATTCATGTTCGAAAAGAGTTGAGGAGCCCATCTTAGTTTCTGAAAACATTTGGAAATATCCCAGCATACATAAAACCAGTAGGAAATAATCAAAATAAACGGACATGTTTTACTGATCACAATGAAGTGTGAGGATTTTGATGACAGGATTGATAATGAACAATCTGTCTACAGTAAGATAGACCCTCTTAAAATACGATACCTGGTCATTCTATGGCTCTTCAAATGTTTAGAAACAATTTGTATTTCTAGTATACAGTGAAATGTTGATAGTTACCACTAACGATGTTAATCGCTGTATATATATATATTATGTAAATAATCATATATAAAGACCATCAGTCTACAGACAGTAGCTGGGCAGAACCCCTCCTTAATATATATTTGCTATATGTAATTAAACTATAATTTTAAAACATTTTTTTACACCAAAGTGTAAATTGCACACTTAAAATAATATAAACAAAATACTAGTTTATGTACAGTTCTAAAACTTTTTGTAAATAATTGTTATACATTGTTTCAGTGTACAAAAATGAAGAAAAAAAAAGAAACTTTTTTTAAAAATTTAATTTATATACACCAAAAGCCCTTATACTATGGGGTGCCATGTGTAAAAACTCAAATCTTGTATTTTTCCCCCAGATTTAACTTAAATCTTGTATCCCCCCCCCCCCCCCATTAATACATTTTGTGAAAATAAATAAATATGTTTTTAAATGTGTACATTCAGATATAATTTAGTAATCTTAAAATATTTAGAAAGTTTTCAACATTTAAATGTTAAATCTTTAATTAAAAACAAACAAACAAAAAAAGATAGCAGGGTCATAATGAAGTGGTCAGACTGTGCTACTGGACATAATTCATTTGCTGAAAATGTTACATTTTAAAATAACAAATAACCAAAGGGTAGGGACAGTGGATATTCACTCAGGTTATGCAATTCTAGAACAACAACAAAAAAAAAACATAAAATGTGTACAGTAAGTACCGGTTTTAACTGGCTGCTCGAATTAATGCACGGATATCACGATCCTGGAGTATGCACTTCTGCCCACTGTTGCCCTTTGCTGATGATGACTTTCCCTCTGAGTTCCATGCCGACATCACCTCAGACCCCGTTGCTCGTGAAACATCAGCAAGTTGAGCTGTCTTGGTCACTGAAGCTCCTGCCAAACGCGCCCCAACAATCACCCCTCTTTCAAAGTCACTGAGGTCTCCTCTTGCAGCCATGCTAGCCATAATTATAGGCAACCAGGCCTGTCCAGCATTTTTATACATGACCCTAAGCATGCTGGGATGTTATTTGCTTAATTAACGCATGAGCCACACCTGTGTGGAAGCCTTTGCTTTCAATATACTTGGTGTCCCTCATTTACCCAGGTGTTTCCATTTTTTTCCCACTACCTGTAGGTAGGTAGGAAGATCAGTTCCCACACTAATTGGAAGTGAACATTTTTCTGAATTGATTTTGCTTTCACCTTTCACTGAAATCAATGAATCAAACGGAGATGCTCTCTTCATGTTGTCTCAGTACTGTTGGATTAAAATTAATTGTATGCTCTGATTTAGAGTGTAGTATTGTAGTATATACTGGTAAATGATAGTAATAATAATAACACTACGGACAAACATTATAATTATAAGACAAATGAGAATATTATATTTTGAGGCACACATTAATGTCATAGGCAACAATTGCGTTTGTCATCCACTGTGATCCAGTCCAATCTATGACTAAATACATCAAAGACAAATGTGACTATTCCAGCTATCTGCAACTGAAAATTCAAAAGAATGTCAACCAGTACCAGATGTAACTTTAGTAATAATCAATTTAATAAATCTTTCTGGTGTTAGTGGAGAAAAGCAATGAGAAAAACAAGTAGGTTCTGGAAATATGGTGGAATTCTTATATACCTTTACATCACACCAGTATTTCAGTAGTAACACACATGATTTATTTTTTTCAACATGGAGTTCAGGACTTCCGTAGGACACAAACTTTGAAGCCCCTATTTATTCTTGACAGATGAATATACTTGTCTAAAGATACAGTTCTGCTCAATTTCTCCACAGGCTTAATTTATGTACCCAGGGTTTGGCAGCATGTTCCAGAAGGTCCATGTTAAGTTATAAGAGATACAGTTACCACAGACAGGCAGAAAGTGTGTGGTCTTTCTAGACAGGGAGAATTCCTCCTGTGCACATTCATCTAGCAGTCAGAAGCATGTGCAAAGATTTACTCGACACTCCATTCTGTTTGTTGATCTAACATCTGGAGCATATTATAATTTGGTACCCCCATGTTTATTGACATATTTAATCTAAACAGAAAGTTGAGCCATAGGGCTGATATGAAATATAATAAATGCCTGAAGTGTTAGTTTATCTTTGTGTGTGTTTTTTTTAAGTGTGATGGCTACCATACAATTTCTAGAAGCATTGAGCATAGCTGGAAGAGTAGAATATATATATATATATATATATATATATATATATATATATATATATATATATATATATATGAATAGAAGGAAACATGATCTCACACTGAAGTTTTGTTCAAGGTGACTGAGCTTTAAGGTTCATTTGAGTGACACAAGCAACTAAATTCAACGTCCTGACCGATAAAAAGTCTAATGTAAACTAATACGAACTGAATGAAATAAAATAAATAAGACTCTGTAAAATGGGTTGAATAGTCAAATCTAAATGTGAACAAGGATGTTATTTTGCATAGCTAGATTATTTTTCTTAGGAAAATAATTAATATAAAATTATGTCATATTGCAAACAAAAATGGGGATTTCTGCTATTGGCAATGAATGATCAGCTTGAACTTTCACAGTTTTGCTAGTTTCACAGCAAACTTTTTTAAATATATTTTTCCAATTATCTTCATGCATTCCCCTCTTAATGCATGTCAGTTTGTGTTTTTAGGCATGTCCAGAGGCACTATTTTATACACACAAAATACATATACCGTACAACTTGTCATAACCACTAACAGAGATTTATATTCTCATTTCACTAAAATAAATATACATTCACTTCTTAATCCATTATTTGTTTCACAGAGATCTAATTTTAAGGAATTCCATATAATGGACATCATTTTCTCTCTGGCTGACATTTCTATAAAATCCATTGTTTCCATTTACACATAATGTTATCCAGATGAAAGTTACTACTGTACTTGAAATATATGTGTACTTCATTTTCTGCTATCCCTGTAGCCAAAAAAGGCAGCGAGAAGATTGATGGGATTTTATTTAAAATGCCAGTTATAATAGTTGATGAATCATCATATATTTTCTCAATTTCTTATTTTTTTTTGTATAAAAAATGCTGTAGGGCAAAAGGCTGAATGTCTCTCGGTTTTAGCCAATTCAAGACTGGTTCATTCCAACAGCACTGCACTTTATTGATAATTCATATTCACGTTTCAGAGTTATGTGAATGCAAAGCCTGGGTAAGGTGGGTGACACTACAGAATTGTGGTGTTAGGATTAATGTTAAAATTCACAGGTCCTTGGTAACACACCAGGATTCCAGGAATAAATATTGTGTTGGCAAGAAGCCATGTTAAAGGCAGGTGAGTTGGTTGGGGGGAAGGGACAACTTAAAAGATTTCAAGTTTTCCAATGTTAGCAGTATTGTTTTGGATTTTACTGAGGTTACTGTGCAGTTCAATCAACAGTGGTGTGCTAAAAAAGGCTTCTGAGAATCGTAGCTTGGCAAAGAGTTCTTACAACCACACTGCACTGACCTCTTTACCTCTCCCATCCCTGACTGCATCGTCATGCTGATGACTGAACTCTATTTAAACTGACAGTTTATGCAATTCACGTATTCAGCCACTAACTACTAAAAGCTTGTCAAGTCACTACAGGTTTAGTTTTCCATTTCAGTATAACTTTTTTTTAGCCATGAAAATAACAAATAAATAAACCCAAAAAGTAAAATAAATTAAAAAGGATAGATGGATAGCGAGGAAATAAATATGTTTTATTAGCTAACATATTCTCATCTCCATGATTTTAATTGTTTTTCTTACACAGCTTTAAATTAGAATTTGCCTGGTCATATATATTAAGAGTCTGCAAACTGAGAGAAGTGTGGCCTTGAGACCTTTAAACTATTTAAAGGATCCTATTACAGAGAATGATGCCTCTTCTCTTTTGTTGCATAGCCTTAAGCAACAAGTGGCATAAATATCAACATTGCTATATGGCTCTTGTAAGCTCATTAAAAAAATTGATGTGTTCCCCGTGTTTCACCAGGAGTGATAAAAATGTACTTAGAAAGGTATTTGCATTTCAAAACTATTCACAAATTATGCACGCACTGTAACCCAGTGTTATGTTTGCACCAGAAATAATAATTTTTGATATTTTTAAAGATTCTGATTTTCAAAGTTGGAACAGTCAGGTATTCCTGTGCATTGTCCAGAGCTCGTCACATAAAGCAGAGTCAAAGTTTCTGATTTATTACAACAAATGACATACCGAGTGCATACAAATGCTCCTTGTTGCTTGCTCCGTGCAGGTGTTTAGGGTTAAGAAGCAGTGAGGGTTGGTAAAAGGTGGAAGTATTGCTGAAGGAAATTCTTCAGCAATAGAAGCGTCTCTTTTGTATGGTAGTTAAGACACTGGGATGGGAAGTTTATTGTCCTGGATTTTAGCCCAGACTCTGCTGGCGAATCTGTTGAAGTACAGGAAACACTGTTGAAGTATATGAAATAGATGATTCTGTTGATAAAGGAGTTCGTAATCAGTCTCAGTTTGTGTTAGAACTTGGAAAGGGGTGGAGAAATACATGCTGTGTCATTTTTACTGGCTTGATTTACACCACAACTGGATCTAACCTAAACTTTCCAATATGGAAATATTAATGTAACACAGTAAATGTACTGTAACTCTTTGAGATATTGCACTATGAAGCCTTTCCAAGATGGATAACCAAAATCATGCATGCTACCCTGAGGTTATTTACAAGTAAGGTGGGAGTGTAATATGAATCACTGTGCAGTCTTGCTTTACATGGTATGAATTTATGATAAAGATGTATTTATCGGGTTACCAAAATGTATGTGTTTAGTTGGTATTTCCTTCAAGAAACTGTGTACCAATCACTGAGGTAACCTGTTACACTGTGCCTACTGTATTGAATAAAATACACCGCAACTGTCAACGTGTTAAAGGAGATCACAGTATGTTACCACAGTATCCAGGAGGGGATGCATTACTCCCCATCAGTACTGTTCAAAATCACTATAGTTTCCTATAGTATATTGCAGTACTTATTATTACAGAGACAATATTGTTTGGGGGATGGAAATGGCTGTACTGTATACTACATTTTTTTTATTTTAAAGGTACATTGTGGGTGATTTTGAAGGTACAGCAGGGAGGTAGCAGGGTACAGCAGGGGTAGTTGGAAGTGAAGGTATTGGTGGCTGCAGTGCAAGTATTCATGGGGGTTCTGTTTCCTGTTGGGATAAGGAGACAATTTGTCTTCATTACTCAATCTGTCTGCACTTTCATCAGACTTTAAGGTGTGTAAAAAAAGTTGGCTGTGTTAGTAATGTCAGGTACACGAGGGACAAGTGCATGCAGACGCTAACTTCAGCTCAACATGAGTTTTGCATGGCTGAGAGCCGAATGTTTTTTTTTTTTGTTTTTTTTTTTTTTACTTATCGGGCTTCTGCATGATGGGGGTAAAAACAATGTACCCCCATCATAACCTTATGATAAATACAAACCACAGGAGTAAGACAATTGGTGCCAATATTATTGGTTTAGAAAATATATTTTTACATCAACCAGCAGCAGTAGAAATAACTGGCTCTGAACATCTCTGCATTTAGAAGTGGTGTTTACCTTTATGGCAATTGTATCTTAGCAAAGGGAGTCGTTCAATCTGTTTTCTATAGCAAAACCCTCACCACGTGGTGTCTGTGGTTGCTCCAAGTACATTTTTGTAACTCTTTCAAATGCTTCTGAAAGACGTGTGGTTTTGGTATCAAATCAAAAGTAAATCAACACAAAATCTCAGTGGTTATTATTCCCCATAAGACTTATCATGTTACAATAAAAAATAAAAAAAAAAAGTTAATTTGCCATGTTTATTTCATTACAGCAGCTTTACTGTCTCGACCAACCATTGATCACCATGAAAGGAAATCATTGTTTATGGTTCATTATTTCCAAGTATGTGTTTGGCTTAAGAAGGGGCTCCTAAATTGCTTTAAATCCATGACTGTGCTGTAAAGTTTTGCACTTAAGAACATGCTTATTGAAGAGAACACTGTCTGTTCCAACTAATCTAAGTTCAGATAGTAATGAATTGGCATCTCAGCCCACTGAATTGAATGGAAAGGCAAGGGCTGAGCACATACTGCAAACCATACAGTTCAACGCCGAATGAAAGAGAAAGCGCTGTAGTCGAGAGGTAAGTACAGGTTTTAGGATAGGATTATTCACTCATCAGCCATAAGGAGGAGATTAATTACAAAGTTCAAAGTGTTATGTTCACAGTGTAGGACTCATATGGATTGGAGGTGACTGCCAATGAACAGTCAGACAAGACTTGTTCCATCTGAAAGTAATTCCTAATCTTTACAGCGGTATATTGTCCTTCTTCAACAGCTCAGTTCCCTTCCCTGGATCATGCTATCCTAAAGTGGCTTATACCCTTCTCTGATTTACATAGACTGGCTCTAGTAAATGATTGACCACTACATTTGCTATACTTGCTCAACAACAAAATATGCACAGTAAATCCTATCAACTTTAACCAAATGTCAAGAATAGTTTCCAGTTAGTTTTTTTTTTTTGCTTGAGCTTCATACAGTATATTCCAGACCCCTAGTTAATATTGTTTTGTTAACTGATTTATTACAAACTATTATGCATCAATGAACTTCAAATTACACATTCAATTAATCTTCCGCTAACACAATCCATGCATTCGAGCCAATATGGAATTATTTTTGTTAACAAAATAAACCTACCTAGCTGATTTTTGCTGAACAGTATCATGTCAACAACAAAACACTGTGGATTTATACAGACGAGCGAGTAAAGGATAAGGATCGAACAGCTGAAGAATGGTTGGCCTTCTGCTCTCCAAATGTTCTAGATGGGTGGCACTCTCACACAACACACAGAACAGGAAGTCAGACAAGAAACAACAGACAACAACAGTTGACCCCATGTGGTAAGCATGCAAGGCCTTGTCCATTTCATTTAAGAGACCTGACTAGGGAATGAAGCTTTGAGGGAGGGGTATAGTGCAATAGACCACATGTTCAAGACTAGTATTACTAATAATATAACTGGTTAGGTACAATATAAAGGAACTATGCTTGTTGTTGGTGGATAACAAAATAATCTTCTATTCAGTCGCATTCTTTTCTTTTTAATTTGAACAGGTAATTAGGCAGCAGTCAGGCTGTTCACCTAAATTCCTCAAACAAGTAAGCTAATGACACATAATGACATTTCAATAACATACTAGTTATACATTCCATTTACTTCCACTCTCTCTTTTTTAAATTGTCTGTGAAAACCATGACAAACTTCTTTACAGTCTTGGGTTATAGGTCATGCCATTGTCATGGTACTATAATTCCCTAGCAGAATTGGACTTTGACTTTGACTTTAACTATAATACAGCTAAGCTAATTGGACAAACTTGTAAGTCATGATGTCTGGAATACAGCAAACCTTGTGTGTGTGTGTGTGTATATATATATATATATATATATATATATATATATATATATATATATAAGAATAATATGAATGTGGGTTTTACTTGATTTGTTTTCTGAGGGTCTGTTTCTTCAGCACTATACACTGTTTCCACTGTACCAGTATTTTATTAGGGTTAAATGTACATTTAACTCATCATCTTTGAACAATTATGCAACTATTAAACTGGGCAGCATGTTCTTCTCAGATGACCATGGCAAACATAACTGCTGATAGGCACATTTTTAGAAAGGGCACCAAACATGTGTGAGCAGACTTCCTGTTTCTTGCGAGGTGGAGTACTGAAGGTCTTTTGAACCTTTGTGTACATTTTCTTTGCTCTATGACACTGCCGTGTTAAATGAACCTTTAGCACTGAGAGACTGCTGTGCGGTGTGTTTTATTATTCTTGCTGTTCAATTCTCTCTTCATGGATACACAATTACATTTAATGAAATGGAACTTCAAATGGAGTTAAACTGAAGCCCTTAACATTATTTTGACAGCGTGAAGTGCTGAAGTTTTGCTCCAGAGGTTGCACAATTTAAGTCATTAATGGGCAGGGATAGGTGGTTGGGCCTCTGGAGAACATGGTATTCTGGGTGATGGGGAGTATAGTTAATTTGTGGCGCAGGAGTTAACTGACAATATGTGTCTGATCTGATTGCCCTGTGATGACCTACAAGAGGCTGGCTTTAAGAAACCTCAGGACAAGTCTCCTCTGGCAGTTTGAAATATTTTACTTAAACTGCCTAAAAAGAGACAGTATGACGATGACAGGACATCTGCAATTCACTTCATCTTCAGCTGGAATGCTGGTATGACTTCTACAACCTGTTTGTCCTGCAGGAGAGTACATGTGGAAACATTAAAAAGGAAACCAAAAACACAATTAATAATACAATATAAATACATCTGAGAAAATAGTGACAGCATTTGGGCTTTACTGCTTTCTGTACATTTCTTATTGATTTCCAAGACTGCCCAAAATGGTTCTGGACACTGCTGATTACTCCTAATTACATAACAAATATCAAACAAAAACTTACGTAACAAATTCAATAAAATTCTATGAACAACTTCATTGTCAATAATAATAATTAAAAAAATCACATTAGATAATGAGATTATTGATGTCAAATGGTCTGCAGGTTAAGGTTGAAATGTGACATAAATAATCCTAAATGCACAATGAGGCTAACCACGAATCCTAGTAGCATTAAAAAATATACACTTATGTGTAAAACTAGAACCACATGATGTTTTTTTCTCTTAGGCTGCTTAAGTTTTGTCCAGCGTACCACAATGATTTATTACCTTGTCAGGTTTTCAAGCAATAAAATCACTGAGTTCTGGTACAAAACTCAACATCCGACTCCATCTGAATGTCTCATTATTTTACTCACCCTATTTCTCACTGACTCCAAACTGGATTTTATGCTTTATTTTACCGCTACGTATGAATTAAAGATAAATGATGACATGGCAATGGCATTTTGTATATTTTAAAACACAGTATATTGTTTTACAACTAAATTCAGCAAACTCAAGCCCTAGCATACATTTTCTTATGTGTTTTCCAGTTGGGATATATTCTACCCCTACTGTTTCCAATTAATCCAAAAGATGTTTACAGCATTTCCAAAGAGTAAGACTGAACCTGATTAATTGGAGAAAGAGCCCACATTATTGGCAGCTTCTTTGTTTTCTTCCTTTTTGAAGAACCATTTAATAATTTAAAACATACACAATAACAAGGTTCAGGGAGGGGGTCTAATTTTGCTATAGAGAGGTATCCTATCAAACTGCATTTGCCATTTTGATGTGGCACCTTTTTACTGATACTAGATACATAGCTTGTACTAATTAAATATTGTCTTTACTGTAGGAAAAGAAAAAAAGTAATGTAGATTCTGAATTAATGATTGAGTGTTTGAAAATATATTGTATTAAAAGTTAAAGCAAACCACAAGCATCCTTTGGGAACAGATATAGTTTTTTCGTCGGTGTGATATAAGGATATGGATCCGTATTCAGGTACTACCATGGTGGTAAATGCATACATATAGACTCACATTAGTGTCATTTTGTCTTTCAAATCTACAATAACTGGCAATATCTTTTATTCCAGTATTACAGTTGTTTCAGCATTGAACCACACTTTCAATAAGAATGACTTGAACATTTCTCTCTCTTTTTTAAAGGAGAACCAATAGCTGATCCAGAACAAATGCACAAATAAATAAATAAATAAATAATCTATTGCCTTTTTTTATAAACACTTTCAAAACTTACAAGTTTAGAAAGGTGGGAATGCAACCAGACTTTTTAAGATAGTATGGTATCCATTTTGCAGTGTAGTCGACTCTAGCAGTGGTTTTGGAATGAGATAAACAGTGATCCAGAAAATCTGTTTGTATTTAATGTGTCCTTGCAAGTGAATGGACCTACTCCAGTGTTGAGTTACAACTTTTAATGTTATTGAAGAAAATAAAAAAAAGATTCCACTTCAGTAGACACATGAAAAACATTCTAGATTCCACTTCAGTAGACACATGAAAAACATTCTAGGGTCTTCCTCTGACTTATTCAAATGACATTTATGAGACATTACAGTTTAATAGCTCAGTGGTGAGCAGTGGACATGTGGATGGTGGATGTCATTTTGGATAAACATGATCAAAGACTACAGCTACAATCTGCTTTCTGATGCTTGGAATATCTGAGTCACAAAGGAGAATGCACATCTGTGTAAATGTAGTGTTAGTTTATAAAATAATGAATAATGCAAATAATGCCTGTTATTTATAGTATCATTAGTCCTTAGTCACAAAACCGTAACCCATACGTTATTCAAGACTGTTTTGAATATAAAATTAAATGTTACATGGAATACTTCTAGATTTTATAAAAGTTAAATGAATACCTTAAATTAGCCCTATATTAGAGACCACCTAGATGAATATTGATATATGTATACATTTTGTTATCAAATTAATAGTTTAAAAATTCTATTGCGAGATAGTGGCTTTACAGCTGTGGCCAAAAATTTAGCATCACTATAGAATTAACAAATTTTGCTTCATAAAGTCGAATGAAACCTGCTGAATAATGTTATGTCAACATTGAATTATATGCTGCTTTGTAGTTTTCATACACTTAACGAAAAACTGACAAAAATTGAAAAATGTGAAATCCAACATGAAATACTGTATTACTGTTGTGGCTTCCAGTAGACTTTTACAACATTAATAGTTTCTTACTCAATCCTAAAATTCTAGGTGATGCAAAACTTTTGGCCATAGTGGTGATTATAAAAGCTACAGCAGTAAAGAAGTGTATACGTTTCTGGTAGCCAAGTCTGTTTCAAAATACTTAACAAAAGATAGATACCATACTGTACATATAATCAAAAACAAACTTATTCAAATAAAAGTCTGTCAGTGACAACACATCTCAGCATGGATGGTATAGAAATTGAACACAAAATGGTAAACATATGTGAACCTGAACTCACAAATCTGGATGGATATCAAGTTACTATATTGGAGCCTAGTGCTCACTTTGTAAAACAAATTCTAGGTTGGAGAAGAGGAAATGTGACATGTGGTATTTAGTATTTTTTTTTGTTTTGTTTTATTTCCTCAGATTTGTAGCACTTATTTTTAAATTCAACTTGTACAGTAATAATAATAATAATAATAATAATAATAATAATAATAATAATAATAATTACATGAATAGTCGTGATACAATTCAGCTTGCTTGTTGGTTTCTGAGGGTCATGTATTGATGTGTGTCATTTTAGAAAGAGACTGGAATGGGATTGTTATACCTGTAAGCAGCAAACTATAAATCTCTTTTATCATAACCCCCGTTCTGTTTGAAATGAAGGCCAGGAACAATCACCTCCTTTGAATTATGGTGTACAGCACACATGGAAAAACGGTGAGAATGTACATGAGAAGAACATATACAAAATAAATCTGCAGGCAGGGAACTAACAGTTTCCATGTTAAGTTTAGACTCCTGGGATTCTGGAAACAAACACTACCGACTTTTCTGATCAGTCTAACTGATATCACAGCAGTGACCCAGACAGAGTTGCACTAACTTCCTGATTCCACTGTCCGATGCCAAATGGCTAATATACACTAAGGGAGCAGGTGATAGATGCTAAGCAATGAAGCAATGCCATTTGCATTGATACAGATTCTGCTCATAATACTTAAGTGCAGGCAGCACAGAAATGTTCATGAAGAGTTTTTACATGATGTGGTGAATCAAAAAAATAAATAAAAATAAAAAAATAAATACTGGATATCTGTAATCTGATTTCCACACGCCACAAACATGCTGCAAAATATCTTAGAACCCCAGAGGAATGAAACTGCATAAGACAGAATTCACAACATTGACGTCCCAGAGGAGAAACAGTAATAATGCATTTCTCTTGTTCAGTTCATTCAAACACTATTACATGTATTGGAAGGGGCCATTTATACACTGAGATACATTCCTAAAAGACAGAAAGGGGACAATATCCCATCTCAGAACTACACTAGTGTCAGTGAACAGCCCTGCGTGTTACATAGTATACGTTATTAAGATTAAACCTCACTAAGCAGGATAAACAGAGTGTAAAGTAGCTATTATGCAAATTTAGTGTTTTTATTATTATTATTATTATTATTTATTTCTTAGCAGATGCCCTTATCCAGGGCGACTTACAATTGTTACAACATATCACATTATACATTATTTCACATTATACAGATATCACATTATTTTTACATATAATTACCCATTTATACAGTTGGGTTTTTACTGGAGCAATCTAGGTAAAGTACCTTGCTCAAGGGTACAATAGCAGTGTCCCCCACCGGGGATTGAACCCACAACCCTCCGGTCAAGAGTCCAGAGCCCTAACCACTACTCCACACTGCTGCCCTTTTCCAATGTTCTTTTCTTAAATTCTTTGTGTGGACAAAAAATTGAACAACATTTTATCATCAGGAATAGGCATCTTAAGGCAAGTTAAACCATGTGTCTTCACATGTGTATTATTAATATTATATAACATATTGTACTATCCTCAACTGTATGCTGTCTATCTATTGCACTTGTCTAGTGGCAAATAAGTAAACTACACTGTGCTGTTCATATCTTGCTAAACAAAGACATATTTTCTTGACATAATTAACCAGAGAATTACATCATCCACTAAACTGTCTACCAATCAGACAACATGTCTAGTCAACAATGGCTTGTTTACAAGGCCAGTGCCAGATCCTGACAGTATTAGGAACTGATTCAATTTTTTATTCCATTTTCTTAATGCCTTCCATCATGTAAAAAAAAACAAAAAAACCAAAAAACTACTGTCAAATTAAACCACAGAAACTATTTGCAACTACCAGTGAGGGAAGAAGTACAGTAGGGCTAACCTTTCCTCCATATTAAAACTTTACTGAAGAAATTGGCTTTTTTATTGTGTGTTTTACTGTATCGGTATATTATTTGAATGTACATTGCCTCGTCAGCCTCTTTGTGTAGCTGTTTTAATGAGAATTCTCCCTCCACCAGTCTTAACACCCGAAGAGCACGAATGATGCTGACCTGCAATACTCTTCCCAAGACGTCTATGGGAAGGAAAGTTAATAATCTCACTATGTATCAACAAAAGTGGGTGCTATAGAGATTTCTCCTGAGAGAATACTTAACAACTTCCACGTAATCAATCTTTGTTTAAAGACAAAAGTGAGCTGTCAGTTCAGGGCAATGTTGACTCATTCTTGCAGTTTCGCTCTTTGGAAACTGGAACCTCAACTTCCTTCATTGCCAATGGGAGCTGGACTCAAAGAGCTTGCTTCCTCACCCCTGCAGTCTTCACATCCTGTTTTCAGGTCTTGCCATTGGGTTCCAGCGAATGCATATTATACAACATTGTTGTAAATATAGAAATACTTAAATTATTTGTTTATTTAGCAGATGCCTTTATCCAAGGCGACTTACAGAGACTAGGGTGTGTGAACTATGCATTAGCTGCAGAGTCACTTACAATTACATCTCACCCGAAAGACGGAGCACAAGGAGGTTAAGTGACTTGCTCAGGGTCACACAATGAGTCAGTGGCTGAGGTGGGATTTGAATCGGGGACCTTCTGGTTACAAGCCCATTTCTTTAACCACTGGACCACACAGCCTTAAAGAAGCTTTGTAAAATGAAATGATAAACGTTTCAACTGTAAGTCCTTCCCAATGTCGCCAGTGTCGAAATGCAATACTGATCAATCATTACTATTATTTTGCAGCTTAATGACAAAGAAAATGCTATCGTTATGCAGCAGTTGTTTTGTGGTCATGGCAGACTGGTGAAACTAAGAGCAGGTACAGTACTACAGCAAATACATAACATTTTCTTGCATGATTGTCATAATTATATTCTGATCCTGTACAGTGCAATTCCTATTGCCCCACATTATTGGTGCTAGATTATTCTGTTTATTTTTTGTAGCTTTAAGAATAGCTTGTTTTAAATTTGCACATGTGGAATAGTTGTAGCAAATGAGAACACCATCACTGGAAGGATCCCTCCAATATAGTGCTGAATGTGGAAATAGGATTTATATATAAAAGACCAATCAGTTTTCATGAGGTTTTAGAGTTGAATGAGTTGGCTCAGGGAATTGCAATCACTACCTGTATATGCTAGGTGTAAATGAGCTGGCTGTAACTTGTTAATTGATGCTTGTTAACAGGGTTTAAATAGTGTAATGTGCAACTTTGGGGTCTGGCAAAAGGTTTGGAGATATTTTTTTTTGGGGGGGGGGGGTTCACAGGTATTTTAACTCTTTAGTTGAACTTCTGAACTTCAACTTTTGCATCTGCAGTGTTTGAAATGATCAATTATTTTTTTTAAACATATGTGTGTGTGCGTGTGGGGGGGGAGGGGGGGGGGTGGTGGTTATTTTATGTCCACATTTGTTTGCAAAATAATATTGTATATGCTGAGGCTCTTGGCGATGTACTGTAATTGGATGCATTCTCTATGCAGTGCATGCAGCTTTTAAAATAAATGATGGCGTCCCAAGATGACGCTGTCTGTTAGAAATGTTTTAAGCCTACAGTAATTGTATCATCGGTAGCATGTTAAACCACAGAGCTTGAATTATAAACACAAGTTATCTGTTTATCTAGAGACCTGACAGATATAACTGTTGTCATAAATTATTTAGCGAGTTCCATGGCAACAGTCTAAATTAACAAAATACTTATTTAGCATACTGAAACATCTGTTATTTGAATTGGAAGGTTCAGCAGGGGCTATCACTTTTATTTTATATTGTCTTATTACATTATTTATTTTATCCTCTCTTTCTCCAGATGTTTTGATTTTGCCCTAATACACATTCGTAACTCTATGGAAAATCTGAGCATCCTTAGTTGTTAACTCATTACTCAATAATACATTTATAGTATCATCAATGGGAAGCCAATGATGTCAGGCCATTGGGTATTGCAAGAAGCCAACAGTATGTCCTACTTTTGCAATTGTAGGCTTATAAACAGTTTAACCTTTAACAGTTGTGTAATCACATATGGATAGAGATGTAACTTTACAAACTGAAATCTTTATGCAACAGATGATTTAAACAGAACACTTCAAAGAAGCTGCATTTAGTTATTACTCATCAGAAGTCATATTTGCAGGTTTTAGTCACATGTTGTTTTTTTTTTTTAGAAATGAAAAACACTCACAGTGAAGTTACCAAACAAGAAATAAACAACACAGTTGTTTTATTTAAGGCTTGTAAAGTAGTCTTTAGCTCACTTTAATTGTTTTAGAACTGTAATTGCGATAATGATAATTCTGAGTAAATTGCTGAGAATTGTATTACAAATGAGAAATCATGTATTATCATTATATTAGCTGCAGCTAGTGATTTATCAATTTGTTCATTTTTCACTGTGGTTATTCTGTATACATGGGTCTGATTAATATTTATATTTAATTGCTGCAGGTTGTTTATATTATGTCTGGTGCATTGTATTACTGTCTTTGATCTATACAAGCTGTTTGATGAAACACAGTACCGTACAGTGTGAGTATGGGGGAATTCCAATACAGTGTTAAACTGAAACAGCGGGAACTGAAGCTCATTTATCTTCATGCAAAAATATTTCATTTTCCTGGTCCATACCTCATTCCTCATTCATTGGGGGGGGGGGGGGGGGGCTTGATACAATATGGGGCCAATTTCTATATATCAAAAATATAAGAAATAAATAATAATAATAATAATAATAATAATAATAATAATAATAATAATAATAATAATAATACCTTTCTACCATATATTAAAAATATATGTTTTTTTTCCATGAGGGTAAACACTCTAACTGGTAAAAGCAATTGTTCCATTTTTATTTTTTTTATTTATTAAAAACAAAATTGCAGCATATGGTGATTGAATACACAGGTGTTAATTGTTTAATATATATTCACTGTAGGTAAAGGGGTGGTTAAGTATTAATAAAAAGGCCAAACAAAAACAACACGCACAGAAAAATAATAAATGTTGCACTGTTGCACTATTTATTAAGTTCCCAACGCATTAAGGAAGTCATCTTCTCTTAAAAAACAAACAAAAACTTGGCTCACAATGTACTGCTTTTGAATGTGCGTGTGACAATCCCTTGCAGGCACCATCAATTATGCCCATTAAATATACATTCCCCATGCCTGCGAGCCTGCGGACAATACTTTGGGAACATGCTCAGCTGCTCTCCCTTTGATCTCGGTCCAAAACATTTATTCCACCAGGTGACACTGTGGATTGAGATAAATGCATATACGCTCATTAATGAGGAAATCAGATAGTCAGTGGAAAATACAGCTGCTTTTAAAATCATGTCACCCCTTTTAACGCTGAGGATGGCCACTTGTGGTCGAAACATGTTCGTTTTTTACTTTTAAAGAATACAAATTATGAGATGAAGAAAATCTGACCTCATTTTTCAGCTTTTGTATGAGTGTGGCCCTCCGAAACACTAACAGTTTAAAGATTGAAATGTAGACTAACTGGGTAGGGCCCTTTGGTTTATTTTAGATTTCACCAAGTGATAAAATAAAAAAATACTGACATCATACGTATCTTGTCACAAAGGCTTAGTAATTTAAATAAGCTGTGCTAGAAATTGACCAGTTCAGCATTTTCTCTGTTTTATATCCTATACAGATAGAAGATGTTATTATATTATATTATGTAAGATTTGACATCACCATTTATTTTATTATAAAAAAGAGCTATATTAGAAAAAAACGATAATGTGCTGGTAAATGCTGAGGGCTAAAACACATTTGCTGGCACGCTAATGCTTTATGAATGATGGCAGAAGAGTTCTGGCTGCTATTATCAATAACTTGTGGCTGGTACTGACAAGATGATCTAAACGTGTCTGCACAGAACCCTGCAATGAAAGTTGATTGCCCCCTTCAGTTTGCAGTGTTGTTGTTTCAACATGTTCCAGGAATGTATCTGCAAGGAGTGACAGTGTTACAGACATGATTCAATAAGTCTGATGCTAAGGGTTGTCAGAGCCATGTGTGAAAGTCATTACCTGTATCTGGCCTAGGGGTCAGGACTGTCACTCATGCAGAACCCTTGAGCCGTTGCTCATCTCCTTCTCTTTACCGCATGAAGGATGTAGCCTTTTAGAAGTGTTGCTCCATTAAGCCTGTGACCTAGGATTTCGCAGAGAGCAGAAAAAGATGCTGATAGACGTCCACTTGATCGATCACAAGGATATCTATCACATTCCACTGAGCTGACAGGGTAACCATGCACGTTTCCTGGTCAGTTCCTACCAAAAATATATTGCTGCACCCTTGACCTAATATTCAGAATAGATCTTCCCATTTCATTATTATATTTATATTCTTGCTGTTCCCACCACCCTCTTGTATGGCCCTTTTCATACCCTAGTATTCACTGCTCTTGTTTCAAGAATATAAAACAAAGGCCTCACAGCTCGTGGGGTGACCTTAGCTTGGTAATTTTGACCTCACTACATTCAGCAGTAAGGATTTAACATGGGCAGAACATGAATACCTTTTTTTTTTTTTTTTTTTTAGTTCTGTTTAGCATTATAATGCAATGGATAGGAAACACCTGCCAATATCCAAAAACTGCTCCCTAGTTCAGCCCCTGCAATGCCCCCCCAGCAGGCACACACTCTCAAATCTGCCTTCTGATTTCCCTGGGAAGTAACCCATTCCACCTCTTAGTAGCACATTTTATGAAGTGTCTTCTTTGGTAATTGTCAATCGGCCACTTTGCTCAACTGCTGCTGGAACTCTACCTCGAGATGAGTGAAGGGAGAGGTATCAGAAAGGTATAAGAAGGTACTGTGAAGAAGTATCAGGATTGTTTCTGAAATACAGGACATTTGGAGACATCTGCAGGACAGACAAGCAATAGACATGCTACAGTAGCCCAAATCACTGACACCTTCCATACTGGGTATGACACACCTGTTTGGACTCGCAATGCACAGAGAAATGGTGGGCTAAAACAGCAGCTAAACCTGATTCCCATGTGGCATTTTGTGATGGGGTACAGGGTTATACTTTTAGATGGTGTCAATATTGACTAGCAGAACCAATTGTATTAAAGCCCTCAGTAAAGTTTTAAACATGTGTTCGACTGCTGTGGAACCCTGATTAATGCAATGAAAAACCTCCCATGTCAATATATCCTGTGATGAAGTTTGGCATGGATTATGAGCAAAGTAATTCTATGAAAAGTTTTAAGAGTTAAATACAGGTTGCACATTATATATTGTATGCTGTGATAGTTGTGGTGCTATACAGTACAAGAGATGCACATTATTCAGTTACACATTGTATAAGGGATGTAAATCAAAGTTGCTCAGTCATGAACAAATGATCATACTGTTTGTTTGTTTTGTACCAATAGTCTTAACATTGGTCTGGACACCATATTGGACCACCCAGGATCAATGTACTTTCTATTCTGTTTACTGTATATGTCAATTTCTAAAGGAATGCTTTTCTTTTGGCGCAGTAATAATTTACAGAATTCAATCCAAAAGATGTAATTTTTCTTTTTTATTTGGCCATTTGTGATAGTGTGCAGACGTTTTACAGGAAACGTACAAAAGTAAAATCTCCTCATTCATCAAAGCATTACGTCATCGCGTCACTAAAAAAGGCATTTTTTGCAATTAGCAATTGTTAGGGTTCAGAACTTAATTTTATGGGTAAGATAGCTGTAGCCCTGTAAGGTTTAACTTTCTATAACCTTTCTATGGCTTAGTTGTCAGAAGCTTTAGCTGCAAAGCACTAGCAGGAGTCTGGCAGGCATTTTCTCCCATGTCTTTTGTGTTAATGGTTTTAGCAGCTGTTCAAAATGTCTTTTGTTTTTGTTTTCTGACTTTAGTGATGTGGATCAGGGTTGGTGTGGCAGATGTTTAAACATATGACACCCTAACGAGAGGCTTTATATATATATACACACACACACCTATTTTAAAAAGCATTAATTTGGGATTGGCATATGCAGTAACATTTCTATCGCTTTTACATTTTTTATATATTTAAAAAAAACACACACACACACACACAAAAGACCAATTGATTTGGATAATATACTGACTAGTGTTCACTAAAATGCACAGTACAAAATAGGACTAACTGCATTGAGGAGGTAGGATGACATATAAACTGCAAATGGTACCACAGATGTGAGGTGACATATTTTAGTGACGTGATGAAACTACTACATAATAAGAACATTGACGATGGTTGCAATTTATAAAAAACAAAAGTTTAAGTTGGTTGTTAAAATATGCAAAGAATAAGTCATGGATCAGCTACTAAAACCACAGACTGCGCATGAATAAATTCTGCACAGCTCATTCAACAGCTGTTGCTGATTCAATTTATTTTGATAAAAATGTCTGCATTCTTCAGAGGAAATCCAAGTTATTTGTTCCAAGTACCATGGAAAACTAGTTGCAGAGCAGGGCATTCAAGCTTCACACAGCACCTTTGCCCAGCATTTGTTCAACATGTCACCTTTTACCTTTTCATCCTAGCAGATTTGTTTTTTAATTCCTGTGTTTTTGGGAGATAGGAAACACTCTTCATGTCCTTATATAATCATTGTACTTAAAGTTCTTAAGTTCCATAGTATTTATTTATTCAACTGACACATGGTTACACATTTGGCTGTAAATCATAACATTTCTGTCTTGCTCATAAAGGCATAAAAAGTGTAGTGCATCTTCTCCTTAATGTGTGTATCCTAAATATGTATTACTTGTCATGGGAGATGTATAGATGTGTATTCACTGGGACCTTCAATGACAAACAGCAGGTGTTATAATCTCAAGTGCATGATTTAAAAGCCATTGTTAAATATTGTTCCAACTGGCTTTGGAATTTGCACAAATACAATTTTCCAAAAACAATTCCTTTCCTCCAGCCATCTCTTGACTCATGCATCTTCAACATTTGAATAACAAATAAATCAGTCTAATAGATCTGCTTCCTGTGAAGATGTCATTGTATATTTAATATTCTATAGTGCTAAAAAAGAAAAAAAACAAGCCAGACTATACTGCATTTACAGTACTGTACTGTATATGTTCACAGGGCTACCAGTTGCAGGTTGAATTTCAAGATATTTGGCACCATCTAATGGTCATCTTGAGGGGCTTCTACTATAGGTTGGTAAATATACAGTAACAACATTTTTTAATGCAACCTGTAGCAGCCTGGCAACAGAGGTGAATTATTTAACCTATTTTAAATTAGATGGCATAAAAAAATTGCAATATAGTACTAATTATAATACCCCTTTATGATATGTTTTTTAAGTTGTTTTTTGTGTTTTTTTTTTATTTAATTTCAATTGAATGACCAGGGATTTCCTAAGCACTGTATGTCAAAACAGTGGTGCTGAGGGAATTATGGTGCCTTTTGCATTCCTGTAACTGCAGTCTGTTTTTGTGCTTATTATAATTAATTAATAACTAAAATGTCACCCTCATTTTCCTAAGACATGAAAGATGTATTATTATAAACATTATATCAATATCATTAATATACAGCATAGAACGGTCTGTATTATTACTACAACAATATCACTTTAAAGTTAATTTAAGACCTTATTTCTATGTTAGATTCCTTTGTTTTTATTTTGCTATTTCTAAAACATATTTAGGAATAAATAAATAAATACCAAGCTTTGAAAAACATGGCCCAAATAAAGTCTTGGTACTATACAGTCAGCGTGTAACGCAGTACTGTAATTGTACATTGACAATATGCATTGTGATGATGTCAAAATGAAGAACAAACTACATCTGCAACCGATAGTGATGACACAATGAAGGGGTTAATTAGGCACCAGAAGACCTCCAATAAAACGCCCACTGGCACAGAGAACACTGTAGTGCTGTTTTTTTTGTACTGGATGCAGCACCACAGATTTGATCTATTTGTAGATGGCAGCACTTCGCCAATGAATGCATTGGTCTTTGATATAAAATAAGTACAAATGCACTGCAGGCTGTGAACTCTACATATTTTTTAAAAAGTCAAATTCAACCAAGCTCAAATCCTGGTCATGCTCCATAATTTGTAATGTTCCTAATTATACACGTGCTGCTTACGGCCCTTGCAGTGTCCAGTGCAGCCACAGGTTCACTGACTCATTAGGTTCAAGGGGCAGATCAGGCTGTTTTTTTGTAAATACACTGCCTTGACATTCAGTGCAATCTTTCAAAAAAGCCACTATACTAAAAATGGCAAAAAAACGTCACCAGCTTTCAAATCTGTTTGACATCAGATAAGGTTTGTTTTCCTTACTAAATATAATTTGCTTTGCATGCCTGGATTTGGCTTTTCAGCACACAGGTGTGTTTTCTTTCACAACACTTAAGATGAGAACAATAACTGAGCTCAGAGGCACTAGAGGGGAGTGCTCCAGTGCTGTAGCTGTGATTACAGGTAGATCCAAACATCTTCAATATTTATAGCTATGGCCAACCATTTTGCATCACCCTATAGAATTAACTCATTTTGCTTCATAAAGTCGAATGAAACCTCCTGAATAATGTTGTGTTAACATATTGAATTATATAACGCTTTGCAGTTTTCCATATACATAACGAAAAACTGATAAAAGAAAATGACATTTCGAAATCTAACATGAAATACAACCCTTAATGTGCACAGAAAAAAAAAAAACGCCTGCTTTAGTACAGCTAGTTCAGTGTCAGTTCAATTTGCTATACTGTTCCCTTGCAGCTTTTTAAATGGGGAAATACTGTACACTGCCATGCTTTCATCTCAGAGGATCACCCTTTTGAACACAGGTTATAAAATAAGTAGGTGGTCGGTTTTTCATGATTAACCTTCTTTTCACCTGTATGCAGTATGTGTTGTTTGTGAGCCTGGTATGTTGCTCAATGACTTACATCATACAGGGTATGTGGCTGTTTGCCAGAATGCATCTTAAAGTCTAGTATTACTGTCTAGCGGTGCTTCAGGGAAACGAAGATGTTATTTTTAAATAACCAAGTCGTATCCTGACAGTAAAAAAGACACCTGTGCCTGAGCAGGAAAAAAAAACCAGATATACTGGGATAATGGAATCTTTTAATAAAGCCTGTCAATTATAACTCTTCACATACTATGTTAGTTTAAATTCTAAAAATGCTATATGCTGAATTGACTGGCCTAGCAGGTTGCTATATAAGGCTGAAAGGCATGTTGTTACCCTCTGCAGGCAGAAATATGCTGACTTTAAAAAACAGAACACAAGAGCTAGAATGGTCGAATGAACAGCTACCTAATGCTGCCAAATGCTGTATGTCATCTCTGGCCATTCTTTGAATGGCGACCAGTAGTAAATGTATTTCCTGGAGGGTAGCACTGTTTAATTACTATTGTGTGTTAATCAGCAGGTAAACAAATAAGAAAGCAACGCTGTTTACAACTTTTAAAATAAAATCTCAGCTAAAGTTACCATCAGATATTTTTTACTTCGAAGATTCTCATTCTCATCCTCATCCAATATCAAACTGTGATGGCCGCTGGTTCCATCTGCAGTGTACAATCAACAAAGTTATGTAAACATCAAAATGTGTCAGGTTTTTGGGGGGTCCCTGAGTGGACCTTACCGGCCATGCACCCAGTTCTCCAGAGGCCAGTAGCTCACTGACATCCTCTCTTGAGTTCCTAAGTGTAGAACAGGAAGCTGGCCTGGTCGTGGGATTGGAAGACGTCCACTGAACCTTCAGTTCTCGAGCTGTGTGGGGATTTGCTGCGGTGAGGAGAAGAAAATTATTGGACATTCTAAATTGGGGAGAAAATGGGGGGTAAAATAATTAAGCAGAAAATTTTACGGTAAAAAAAGTGTCAAATTAAAAAAAATAAAAAACAAACATCTTTGTAGTCCTTTGCATTAGGTATCTTCCTCAGTCATAGTGACTGGGCTAATACAAGGTACTGTCCAAGTCCCAAACTGAGTGAGTAGATATCGCTCTAATTAAAAGAAAAAAAAGGCTCTACATACAGTACTTTACTGTACAGCAGTTAACTATCATGTATATTTAGCGGTGGTGGTGAAAGTGGTTTTGTAATGTGGATTCATGTCCTCAGTTGTACCAAGACCAGCACAACCCATTTGACATGTTCGTAACATGGCTATATGCAACCAGCTACTGTAATGAGAATTCATCCTATAAAATCAACACAAATTATTCTAACACCTCTGAAACGAGCCCCCTTGAATCTGCAGATTTACACTTCCAACCTTAATAGCACTTTACTTCATCAATCGCCCACTCCTCTCCCACTGGATAAGAACTCACTGCCCCAAGCCTCTGCTCATTCTTGCTTATTAATATTAGGCGACAGCTTGCAAGTATCAAAGCAAGCAAGCATTTTGTCTTTAACTCCCCCGCTCCAACTATTTAGGCAAGTCAGTCTCCTCAATAATTAATGGAAATGTTCAAGCATTAATCCCAGTAATATTAACAACAAAGCCGTGGGCAGCGTCTGAAGCCTAGGGTTATCACGATTATGCCTGAATGCCCTTCCCACACATACAATTAGCTAGTTGCTCTGGGAGAACAAAACCCTAGAGAATGACCTATTCTGACATAAACTGTGTGACTTTCCCTGTTAGATTATGACTGTTTTCAAATACAAGAAGAAATAACAAGAAAAGAACTTGGGTGGTGCACAAGTATTTTGGGCTGACAGTAAAAACAAGATTACCAGGCAAGTCAGAAATAATATACTGAACAAGCTCAAGTCACATAAATACTTTATAGCAGAGCCTCACTATTACTAGATGGTACTGTACTATAACTCCAGGGAGGGTTTCCCTCCCCAGCTGGGGGCAATGTGATGCTCCCTGTGGGATCCCTGGTCAAAGTTTGTAGCTTGACACAGCCAGGACTCAAACCTGGGCTGTCAACCTTGGAATGCTCCTTTGGGTTTTTTTGTTGGTCACATGTTCCCTGCCCAGTTAGAACCGTTTAGCACATGCTGTGCAGACCAGTATGAAGGAAAGGGCTGTTCTACAGTTTAACTAAACAAGGTGAAGGGTGCAGGGCAGTGCTAACACAAATGATAACCACCCCTGTGTACTTTACCTGCAGTGCAACATTCTTTACTCTCACACTCTCTCTCTCTCTCTCTCTCTCTCTCTCTCTCTCTCTCTCTCTCTCTCTCTCTCTCTCTCTCTCTCTCTCTCACACACACACGCAAGTTCATTGGACTCACAGTTCAGAAAACAACTACACCTGCGTGTTTATATGGTTAAAACACGCACGCTAGAATATTGGAACTTTTTCTTTTAGAAGTTGTATCCAGATGAACTAGTAGAATGAGTAGGATGAAGTAACAGTGGATGTATGGCATACAATCGCTTAGATGCAAGCTTTTGGTCAGACTTGCATATTAATGATCAGATGACATTAACACGTGCTGTCATATCTTACATCTTACTCGCGCCGTTCCAAAATGAACAGGACTTACACTTTGCTCTGACAGGAGTGATTTGTTAATCGGTAAAGCGGACAGATTATTTCAGCACTGTAAATCATTTGAATGCAAAAATGGGGTCCAAAGGAATACTTCTAATACTAGCTGGAGTCCTCCTCGCTTATTATGTTTATTCACCAATTCCTTATGATATTGAAGAGAGATGGAAGCTGATGGTTACAGATTCATTCTTCAGAAGTCTTAGTAACCTGGTAATTTGTTTTTTTACGTTTTTTTTATTTGTATTTTTATTGGCAAGAGTTATTATTATTATTATTATTATTATTATTATTATTATTATTATTATTATTACATACGGGTTTCTTAAATATGCAATCTGTTGAATGAATTTTTATGACCTGATGGCACTCTTTTACTTTTAATTTGCGTACATGCGTACTTGCTGTGGATATTAATATTATTAGGTCTTTAAAAATACATTCTGCTAGCATATATGTTTATTTATTTAAAAGCCAGACGCAATTTGTTTTTTCACGGAACTGAGTGGCTAATAAACTACTAGACAATACTTTCATGAGCAGATTACCTCAGATTTTCATAAGCCTGCTGTTGTAGTCTTTCTTATGTAATGCTAATAATAGACCGCGTTATTATGAAAAGCTCATCCTTAAGCTATATGGTATTTATAGAAGTATCCGATTGAAATTGTCGTTCCCTTCGAGTAGCCAAAACCTGCCTTTAATAATAATAATAATAATAATAATAATAATAATAATAATAATAATAAAACAAAGTCGACCATCACAGATTCATGTAATTGATATGTTCATGTAGAAACAATTTTATTTAGTTGAACAATATTTACACAGAAATAACCTTTTTTTCATATGTGCTCTTTGCAATATTACTTATAGGTCACTTGATTCTATGTCAAATACACTGGAGGGATTAAAGAACCAACGCAGTGCAAATACTTTTTAAAATTCCTATTTAATGCTTCATGGTGGAAGGACGACCAGGGTGAAGTCATTTCATGCTTTTAGGCACACCAGCGACCACAATGCAATTAGTCTTTCTATAGACAGGTGATTTTTTAATTGAAGCCCTACAGGCAAAGGATTGCTAACTCAAAGATCCCATATGATTTAAGCTGTGATAACAGTGTCTGCATTTCCAAGGTCATAGTTCTTCACTTAGACTAAAAGGTTTTTTTTTATGTACAGGTATTGCTTTGGATTAGAGGCTTGTCTAACACATTTTCTTCTCATTGCTGTATTGACAAAAAGGTGGACTACCTTCACCTACCACAATATGGCAGCTGTGGCTTAAGGTGACTCAGGTGGCAGGTGGAATTTAGGGCTACTGTTTTGTGTGATACACTGCTTTTACAGATTCTGTGCCCTGTCAATGACAAGCCCAGCTCTTTTGCATTGTGGTTAAGATGCTCGCTTGTGGTCTGCGTGGTCTCTGGTTCATGCCCAGCCTCCACCCTGTTACATATTTATTATAAATATGAAGTATGTGTACTTATAGCAGTGCTGTATAACATTTCCACACTATTAATATTAAACTGTCAACTCTCTCTGTCCACTGTATGTAGCCTTGTTCTGTCCAATTACTTGATCTCAATCCAGTTCAGGGTTAAACATCACCCATGTCTTCTGGCAAGGGGATCCCTAACTCTGAGGTGAACCCATTGAGAATTCAAACAAATATTTTAATTACAATTTATTTTTCAACACCTTCAGTGGTTTGAATTCAAACAGAAATGTATCAGTGATTTTAAGCTTTGAGTGAGGGGGGGTGCTTATCTTAACCTCTTGCCTGAGAGAGGAGGCCTTTCAACAGCTTGTCAACTCAGGTTATTTCCAAGCTGTGATGGACAACCGCAGGGAGGATCATTCATCAGGCAGTAGCTACAATACAGTACAAAGCCACATTGCTGCATCAGTGCAAATTAAAAAGAACAAAGACAAACATGAATAGTGACATTTTGAGTCTGGATTATCTTAGCCAGAACTAACAAATTCTGTTAAGTGACATTTAGGCCAGGGGTCACAACAAGTTGCAGTGTTTTCTAAAGAAACAAAAGACATGTAATGTGTGCTTAAGTTGAGGAGCCTGGTAAGGGACAGGTTGTCATGAAAGGACCTTGGAGCCGTGGTGTGGAAGAATGTATTTTTCAGGTATTTGGACAGAACAAAAACATTTCCAGAAGGGTATGCTGGAAGGCAAATACAAATAGCAAATAGCTCCATAGGAAAGTTTGTATTAATTAAGACCTGTATACTGTACAGTATGTGGACATTTATGGATAATGTAATACGATGGTGACTACAAATTGTGTGAGTGATAATGCAGACATGCAGACTTTAGGCTAGCAGAAGCATCCCAGCCTCTTCAATTTGTAATTTTAAGATGTACCTGATTTTGGAGGCATAGTGCTGTATCTCTTCAGCGTATAACACATTGGGTTCTATTCACTGGATTTAAACAGTATCTGATCTAAATACTGCTGTAATTAAAAGCATTAAAATATGAACCTTCTTTAGCTTATCTGATCTAAATACTGCTGTAATTAAAAGCATTAAAATATGAACCTTCTTTAGCGTTTCATAGATTTTCATATTTAGATCAACCGCCTTTTAGATCAATTAAATACCCCCTTCGGTCACACATTTGTTTTTAGATTTTTAGAAATTCTAAAACAGTTTGTGTGAACTTCAGGCTCTACTTTTGTAGCAGTGATAGCTGTAGTTTCAGCACAGCCCTGTTATTTTCAGGGAGTCTGTGCTGTTTTTACAAGCAGAGGTCATGGTAATTCAAGCATCCCATTTCAAACCTCATATTGATTATTATTATTGGGACTCTGCAATTTACTGGATGATTTTGGAAGATTGCCTAGACTGGTGAATATTAGCAGAAGAACACATACAATGAGGAATAAAATCATTCATTCTGGATTCATCTGTGGGTTCCAATACTTGTCAGAGGGAAGTGTAGATGAAACAATTTGCACAACATATAAAATCATGTATGCATTTGAATTACAACCTGTATAAGCTTGTCTCACTTGTGGCTTCAGTGACATGTTTCAACACTGCTATTACCACAGCATTTCAGTAAGTGCTTGAGCGGTTTCAGTAGGTGTTGTACCAATATAACCATCATTAAACTACTTGATATACTTGCTTTGTATCCGCTTGCTCATGGCATTAGCAACTAAGTTAGCACCTGTGGCATCAATATCACGTTTCAACATGACTATGAAAACAACATATTTTTAATAACTGCTTGTCACATCATTGCCTAAGGTTTCAATTCCGTGTTCTAATCTTTATTTTATAGCAGCATGTAAAACCTTCTCTTCTTTGTGTTTTCTTAGGCAGAGATCAGTGAGCTTCTTGGTCTGAAGCACTACATGGGTGTGATGATGTTCCTCACCGTAGCTGAAGAGGTCGTTCCAGCATCCGATGACAATGTGAAAGTTACAGATGCTTTGTTTTACGATGTACCGGTTGTTGTATATGAACCCAAGAGAAAAACCAATGGGGAACTCAACAGGGCTGTCATCTTTATACATGGTGGGGGCTGGTGTTTAGGCAGTGCAAGTAAGTTTAAAAAATATATAATAATATAAATATGTGAGCTTGATGTGATGCAGCCATCTAAAATGTATTTGTTGATCATGGAAATGATGTCACATTAAGATAAGCTATACTGTTTAATATATATGAGTATAGAGTGCAGGGTGATGTTCACCCCACTCGAGGTCAGTGTGTGTAGAAATCCCACGTGTGCTCTGACACTAATGGGGTGGATATCAGCTTGTAATGCACAGCACTAAAATACTGCTCCTTGATGTAACATGAAAAACAATGACATGCATATTTCAGAGTAATGCTGCTCCTGTTTGAGCCTGGAAGGTGTTTCTCGAAGCTGCTGTTGGTGGCCTTTCTCAAACTGAGATCACTGGTCTCAATCGATTTAATATTTCTGCCAGGAGAAATGTAGAAATGGTTCTTTTTGAGATTCAACTTATTTTATTTGGAGAATGGTTTACATTGCACACTGGGAGAAAATGCCTTGATAAACATCAAGTTCTTGTATCAGGCTCTGCATTTTCCCAAGCCATCATACAGTATGTGGTGATTATGATGACAGAAATAGATGGTAAAAACAGTGACATTTATGAAACTACTGTTGCAAAACAAACCAAACATTGATAGCTAATAGCAGCAAATTAAATTGCTCGCCACTTCTCTGTTACCAGCTCCCTGTACCTATGAATCTAGTAGACATGCACAATATTTGGAATGCCTGAATAATGGTTATGCAAGCAAACAATATCAACTTGAAAACCCATGGAAAAAACCTCAACAATGTATACGCCTTCTGTTGAGTTTCCTGCTGATTATCCCTTTGTCCCAGTATTCAAAACATAGCTTTGTTCTTGCATGATGTGAGTGAACAGGCCGCTGGGTCAGTGCTAGCTGCAGTACAATGCTGGATTTATTAAAAATAATAGCTTGTGTATGTGGAGAATCCTCTCCCTGACCCTTCAGTTGGGTCTAACACCTCCAACTAGAGCACCAAACCGTCTACACACAATCCCATTACATTTTGTCAACTCATGTCTAAAAACAGTTAGGAGAATCAGAATGCTGACAAGAAACAATGGGCTCCTGCTTCAAGGGTTAGAAGTAGTAAAACAATAAAATCAATTTGTGTGCAAGTTTAAGATGTGGTCATTAGCTGGCAGTTACCGTTTCAGCACAGAGAATCCGCAATGAATGAATGGCAATGAATGAATGAATGATGATGATTGCAATTTCAGATGATTTATGATTAAGAACTGTGAAGGGTACTCAGGGCCCGATGACTGTGGTGGGCACTCAGGGCCCGAGTGAAAGATAAATTTGGCCGGAGGCCTCATCCGTGGGTGCCCGACGGCTACCTGCACGAGGCCGGCTAGAAAAACATGAACAGTTCCATGCATCCCAGTGCCGCAGATAGGAGGTGGCTAGGGGCTCCACAGTGGCACCCAGCCACCTATCCCCCAAATATTGAATTTAATGAAAATCAGCAGCTGAGACACTGCCCGTCCCCCAGAGCATGACTGCGCTGGGGGAGAGAGCCCAGCCTGTCCACCCCGACCACTCACCCCGAAGAACTAAATACAAACCGCTCAGCACTCAGGTAAGGAAACCCCCCCTATTCACATCTAAGCGGTCAACTCCCGTTTGGTCTTCCCAGCGCTTGACTGAGCAGCCAAAACAAAAAGAAGCAACATGAGAGCTTTTATGTGCTTGCTGATGACATATTGGTTAGGGGTGGATTCTCCTTTGCAGAAAAGCAACCAAGTTTACAATTTCTTTCTATAATTTGATTTATGTTTTTTTAAAGGAATGGGACCTTATGATCTTCTATCCAGAAGGACTGCCAAGGAACTGAATGCTGTTGTTGTATCTGTAGAGTAAGACTGTACAGTAATTTCCATTGTAATGTGTTTAATATGTGCATCAATCATTCATCAATCCTGCCTGTACCTTGGTCTAGCATAAGCTTTTTGTGGATTTAGTGGTTTTTTAAATATTATAGTTTTGAAAAGTTTGAACAGACGTTGTGCACTAGCTGTTTTGTACTAGCTTGCTCAGGGGCATTGGGGTACTGATACAATTAAAAAGTAGAAAAGCAGCTTCCAAAGCAATTAAGTTAAATTCTGTGGCTCTGTACAAGTTTATGGGCCAATCATAATTTTAAACACAGTTAGAATGCAGATAAATGTTTTGGCAAATGTCTGCGTCAGTAATTTGTTTATCAAAGCAGTCATTCTAATTTTAAAATAAATGATTTGGACCCTTATCAAAAGATGAGATTCTGAAAGATGAAAGAAAGTTTTCCTTGCACCCTTGCATTCGATTCTTACAGAACCCAGTTTTAAAATTACAGATGGCAGAACCAATGAAGCTACAATCCTCTAACAGTGATGACTTTAAATTGTCTGGATCCAATCTTTCAATTAAAGTTCAGCAAAAAAAAAATTTGCTCAGGTCTTGACGTGTTTTGTATTGTATGTCTTACAGTTACCGGTTGGCTCCAGCATACCATTTTCCTGTTCAGTTTGACGATGTTTATAATGTAGTAAAGTACATTGTACAAGACCATGTCTTGAACCAGTACTCTGTGGATGTCAAACGCATAGCTGTTTCAGGAGACAGCGCTGGTGGAAATTTGGCTGCTGCAGTAGCACAACAGGTAAATTGGTCACGTTTATTTATCGCATTTAATTTTAGTAACTGAAGATTATCTTTCAAGAACTTTCACTTCTTAGGGACCAAGCGTTGTTTTTTTTTGGTATAGAAAAGTCTCATTTCAAATAAGATATATTTTGCCATTAATTGTAGTACATCCACTGTTTCCCAATTCATCATTGATTGTGTAGCATACCTTATAAAAGTTTACCACAGTATTTTTTGCTTGGTATTTATGCAGTTTTGCCATGCTTTTCCCTTGGTTATACTATGCATTTACCCTAGTTTACTCTGGTTTGTTATGCTTTTTAATATTCTTTACCATACCTCGTGTTTTACTCTTTAATCTATAGTAAAGTAATTTGTGTTTACCTCCAGGGGTCATTTATTGGCCATCTTATTAGATTTATTAAATAATATAAGATAATTAAAAACAACCCCAATGTTCACATGAGTGCTGCTGATAAGCTTGTTCTGTGTGTTACAGCTTCAAGAAGATCCAGAAATCCAAGTTGATCTGAAGGCACAAGTATTGCTGTACCCAGCGCTTCAGGCCCTGGACATGAATACACCTTCGTACCAGCAGAATGAGTACATGCCTATACTGCCAAAGACATTAATGGTCAGGTTTTGGAGTGAATACTTCACCTCTGATTTATCCCTCTTTCATGCAATGATGAGTAACAGCCACAACAGTTTGGAGTCTGCTCATTTATTGAAGTTTGTAAACTGGAGCGTTTTCCTGCCTGAGATCTTCCGATTGAAGTACAATTATACTATGCCAAGCCGCAAGAGCTCAGACCCGTCAGAAACGATCTCAGCCATCATAGACCCCAGAGCTTCTCCCCTGCTAGTTGATGATGTGAAATTGCAAGTGTTGCCCAAAGCCTACATTCTGACCTGTGAGTATGATGTGTTGAGGGATGATGGTGTCATGTATGCCACAAGGCTAAGAAGAGCAGGAGTGCAGGTAACGCTTGAACATTTTAAAGACGGCTTCCACGGGGCGATGATGCTCACTACGTGGCCAACCAGCTTTGAAGTTGGGCACAGAATGGTAAACAGTTACATTAAGTGGTTAGATAACAATCTATAAACTAGAACTGTTTCAAGGCGTCAAAATAATTCTGCTGCAGATGGATGTGTGGAGGATGTACTGTATCTTTATTTATTTATTTTATTACTAAATGGCACAAATATAAACCAAAATAACTCCCTCAGTTCATGGAATGGATTTTCACTTTGAAATCAAGCTACAGTACATACAAAAAACAAACCAAAAACAAACCATATGTAGACTGTAGGTTAATAAATATAAATTACATTGCTGGAAACTGGAGAGCCTTAATGTTTGCTTTTATGATCTGTGGTCAAGTATAATTCCATGTTAACTCTTTAAGGACCAAGCCTATTTGGAGATATGACCGCCTCCATCTCTTCGTTATACACACAAAGTATCATTAGAGCAAATTCAAACTACAAATGTGTGCATGTCTAATTTATACAGTAGCTATGCTTTATGTATGACTTTTCCTCGTTCTCTCATTGCAATTAATGAGATACAGTATATTATCCAACACAAAACAGAACAGTCCAATATAATAAAAAAGATACATTTGCAGTAGACATTTTCAGCAGCTTTGCCTGTCATGCTATCCACTCCTTCTTGCACATACTGTATTACTGTATACATGGGCTGTGAACGTTAGTGTCGGCTCAGTGAGGGTTTCCCCTGTCCAGTAATGCAGATTTCAAAGTTGTCACATAGTGAACGTGATTGCAGTCCCCAAACTACACTCCAGTAATTTCCTATGTACATGTGATCCTCAAATGGGGACTTGTCAGATCTGATATTTTGGTTGTACAGAAGGGCGCAAAATTTACAAATTTGTCAAAATGGGGGCGTGGATTTTTGTTAAAATGATTTTTGTTGCAGAATTGTTTGTAAACATTAGAAAGTCCGTGACTCAGCAATTTGTCAGAATTGCCAGGAGGGGAACAAAAACTAGTTTAAAAAAAAAAAAGAGTACAAAATAAATAAAAAAATCAGTGCAACTCTGCATTGTACAGCCTTGCTGCGCATTACCCTGCTGTAAATTATTGCTATAGCTGCTCAACTAAATTCCCAAACTGTGGCAACTGTGGTGTTCTATTGATCTGATGATGTACACAGAGGTAGATCTAAACACACACTGCCCCTGACTAGTGCTTTGCTTCATGGGTCATTTTTTGACACTTTTATTTGAAACCCATACAAATACAGAAAGAAAGCCCAATAAACAAAATGCTTGAGATCTACCCCTGTTTGGATCATCAAAAAGACCCTGTGGTTTTGGCTTAGTCAAGTCCATGGTGTTTGCAAATCACAAACACAAAGAGACATTTAGATTTTACATGTGATGTTTTTCTATTTTTGAATGTTCACATCTTTTGTTTTATGTGTTTTACTTGGTCTTTTTTTTTGTGTGTACAGATTTCTTAGGATTTCTTAGGAGCATTTTTCTTCTGATGATTCTTGCTGACGTTTTTTTTTTGTTAACCAGGGGTGGCTGGGCAGGGTTTAATGTTAAGAGTAATAGCACGTCAATGTTCTGCCTGCTCCAAGAACAGAGGAAGTTAGAAACATTGTGGAGCTCATGTGACCTGTTGTGTATTCTGAGGCAGACAGGCAAACATTGAGAAACTTTCTAGTAAGAGGTTTCTAACCTTGGTCTGTCTTAACTAAAAGCACCCATTCTAGAACTCCTGCAGGTAAGCTCTGTAGGTGGGCAAGATTTACAGAACTCACAGAGACCGATTGTCAGCTGTTTCCATTTGTTGCACAGCTACACATACTGAAATAAATGCTGTTTTATGCTCACTTCTTCATTTCTCTTTGTTCACTGATTTTTTTTCTGTGATGATGTGCTTATTTTTTAATGATCTCTTGCTAACAATAAATGTTACCCCTGTATTTATCTGGTTCATTATTGTTTAGTTATGTATGAATGTGCAGATATTACAGATTCCCAGAAAATAATAAAACAGCACTTAACATCCTAGCAAAAGTATTTTAGTTGTTTAATTGTTTCAGTAAAACAAACACATTTGGTACAGATACGAAGACATGATAGCAACACAATTGCTTTGTATTCCAGGTATTTGAAATTGCATACATTATTTGTGACAAGAAAAATTCCAAAGAATCCAACGCATACTGTAATCCACTTCAGATCATAATGAAAACATCACAAGGCACAAAACTGTAACATTTTGATCAATTCAAGTGCCTAGCAATGTGGTTGGACCCAGGACGCTGTTCTGAAGTTAGGACACCTGTACAGTACAAAACTGTCTGAGCATGTAGGAAAGAAAAATAATTGCCCTACAAACATTGATTTTGTGTCTTGTTTTTGGTGACATTCTGTATCACATAGTCAGTAAAACTGCACTGAGCAGATTGAATGTAATGTATAACCGAATAGTTTTGGTCTAAATGCAGATTCGAAGATGCATCACTGCCATTTCTCTCAGTCACTTGATTGGCTATCATGTCAGCAAAGAGGAAACTACCACTGGCTTATTTTGAACATAATTATTTGTAATACAAAGACCCGGATAGCTGGAACAGTCTTCCTCGAGATTTAAATAAATTGTTCACTTCATTATTGCATGAAATTTTTGCATTATGCCTTTATCCGGGACACCTCTGTAAACAAGATTTTAACTCAGGGGTTTTACCCAGATTTACATTTTTAAATCAAAATAAATGATATATTTCCACTCATATAATATACAACAGTGCCAGTGACTTTAATCAAAAAGTATTTGTATAGGTGAATACAAATATTAATTGCATTTCGCAATCTGGAACCTAATTGTAAGTGCTAAACAGGTACATCCTTAATTGCACAGTGCTGCCACCTGGACCTTTCCTTGAATGCTCAAACAGTTTTACGGCTTTAGGATGCACAGAGAAAAGCTATACTACGACATGTTTGACATAATCAGCTATTAAAACATGGATTAGTACTTTATTCTGGAATGTTAAAAAAAAAAAATCATGTGACCAGTTTCTTAGTTCCTTAGAGTGTGTTTTTGGCAGGGGTCTTTGAGTTTCTTAACAATGTTACAAGGTCAGAGAAAATGATCAACATGATGTCAGAAGTTACAGTAGGGCAAGTGGGATACTGTAAAGCCAGGGGGGATTGCAAGCTTTATCTGCACATTTCAAGCAGAGAAATGTGAACCATCTGTTACAAAATTCTGCAAAAGCAAGCCTTATCATTCATAATGGTCACATGCTAGTCCTGAATTCTTTTGATCTGAGAAAGGAATAATATTCAATGAAGCAAAAAGAAAATGGGAATTAGCTTTCATTAGCGTGATGTGGATTACAGCATATTATTTAATCATGACAATATCTGCTTCTTAATCCAGCGATGCAGTACAGTATTTTAGCAAATGCTATACATCTGTGGCTCCCTCTTTTAGTTTCTTACATTATAATAAGTAATATTGAGACCAAGGTGAATGTTAAAAATGCACACATCAGCAACACAAACAAATGATTTGAATTAGCCCCAAAAAAACGTAGTTGTTCAATGACAGTCAAAAGAAAAAAAAAGATTGATGGATCATTGTCATAGTCATTGTTCTTGCATTCAAGCTTAGTAGTAACACAGGGAAGAGTATTCTATCTTATCTGGGCAGATTAGAGGATTGCAATTGCAGAATAAATCTCAAGATCTAGGAATGTATTACCAAGGTTAAGTACATTTTAAACAAATGTGTGGCATTATACCAAACTTCAAACTCTGGCGAATGAGGCTTAGACTTGAGTTTGCAGATTTTGTCTTCATGATAGCTGAATCCAATTTTTTAAATGTATTTTTTCTCATATGTAACTAAACTGACTGAAGTTATACTTCTACAATTATATATATTCAGTCGCTATTTTATCATGTTCATGCTCTTCTCTGCCCAGAGCACAACCACTTAAAAACAAATCTTGTAGCAATACAGGACTGATTATCAGGGATTCATAACGGAATATCTGTTTTAAAATTATTTTTAAAAAGGTGCATTGTTCCATACATAACAGCATATACCCAAGGCAGCTCAGTCGCACGCGCGTGGTACACGGGCTGCACGTTGTATTCTAAATATTACAGTTCAAACTTTAACAAGGGGCTTCTCTGCTCTGTGTCCTTATTGACACATTTCTATATCAGCATTACGTGAAGAGGCGGATGAGCTGGAAAAATCAGTGGCTGAAGCACATGAAATGTTGCATCTTTTAAAAAGATTCTTAAGCAGTGTCTTAAAACCCTTACCCACAAACACAAAGAGCAGTGGATCTAGACAGCTGTTCACAACAGCCAAGCATAATGTAACAACCACCGTCTTCTGTAAAACCTCCTGCAGGTCACACTCACTTTGGTGATGAACCTTGAAATGTAGGTGTATAGTTCTCTGGACATGATAGGGTAAGAAACAAATGCAAAACACAGTCAAAACCAAGCAGATCATTGCAACGTCCCTGCCAATCTTCTTCTTTTTGGTTTGAACTATATGTTTAATCATCAGCATGTAACATATCAAAACAGTGAGAAAGGGAATTGTGAAGCCAAACACAAGGGCATAGAAGTTCATATAATAAAGGCGCCTCCACGCGGCTAGACTTGAGGGTTCAAAGCATCTTGTGACTTCAGCATGAAAACTTGTTACAAAGAACAAAGAAATAGCTACACCCACCCCGATAAAGATCCACATTGCAAAACATATAGTCAGAGCCCATTTGTGTGAAAAATCATTCTGAAACCTCACGTAGCGAGCCATCACAAGATAGCGGCAGACACTGAGGCCCGTCAGGAAGAATATGCTGCAGTACATACTCATGTAAAACATGTATGTGGAGAATCGGCAAGCTGTTTCAGTGAATGGCCATCCTCTGACTTCAAGGTGGTTCAGTAATCGGAAAGGCAGGGAGAATATGAAAATGAGGTCTGCTGCTGCCAGGTTCATTAGAAAGACACTTGACATTCTCTTCCTTTTAGCTAAATGGCAGAATACAAAAAGGGCAATCGAATTGGACACCAAGCCGATTACAAAAACAATGCTGTATACGACAGCATAAACCGTGTGCTTGTAATCATCATTGGCTATACATTGACCGTTATTGATTTTGTTTACAGCAGTAATGTTTTCTCCAGGCGATAATTCAAGAAGTCCCATGTCAGTGGCTGTTTCTGTTTTTCCTGAAGTGAAGGAATGGAATTAAAATAGTTAATATAGGCAGTATATTGTGTTTGAATGATATTTTCTATAAAAGCACATACTGATGGATGGGCATTTTTCTTACAGTGGGCCCTTCATCTCATTAGCCCAGAACAGTGAGCAAAATAAACAATCATAAGCTCAGAGTTGTGCTGTGTTCTTGTTCTGTCTCTTTGGATCTGCCGAAATAGTGGAAAGATTCTGTTGAACCTGTGCTCTGTCTGGTTGTTTGTACAGATCAGCCGGGCCTGGAATCAGGTCCAGATCACTCTTACCTCTGTCGCAGTTCATCATTTTTTTGCCAGTTTTTCACAATTTGTAGTTAATCGATACCAAGGTGTTCACAATACCACAGGAAGAAACAGTCTGAATGAGTCAGTAGAACTGGGATGCAATTTGCTGAGGACCTTTGAAAGGGAGCCCTCAAACTTTACTGACCCAGGAATTATTTTGGATTCTTGGTTATTTCAGTTATTCAGTTGGGTGGATCTTTTTGATTTTTACCAAGAACATAATTGTAACACTTATACAGTGAAATACCAGGAATACTAAAGTATGTACTTTCCAGATAATATTAGATTTAGGGATCAGAAAAGAGTCAGGAACAGAACTCACCCACTCACTCCAAACTAGATTACTGCAATACTTCTTTTTATCTGCACCATTTTTGTATCTGTTTATTTTGCAGTTTTTGTATACATTTTCACTTGGAAACATAAACCAATCCAAACAGATAATTTCCTCAAGGACTGGAAGTTTGATAAGAATACAGAGTTCTTCTATGTGTTTCTTCAGCACAGAATAGTGGTGACCAAATACAACACAATGATAGAACTCCTTCTATTGACTGTCTGCTGTACACGTATATTCAATTATTTTCAAATGTTTCTATTAGTCTAGCAAAGGTGCAATGCACTAGACATGATGACAGCCTATAAATGACTTTCATCGTGTTTTGTGTGTGTTTAATCCGGATTTCTAAATCTCTCTTTTTATGCTGGAGCAGTTCATGACCCTTTTAAAAGTCATTCACCTCTGTCTCACACACACAACCTGATACAATAGACAGGACTAGAATTAAAATGTGTCTTTAGTGAAGTTCAGTTATAAAACTGCACTTTAAAAAGACTTTAATTCCCAAACGGATAAAATTTGATATTTAATTTAAAACTAAGTATAAATAATGAATAACGTTGAAGTCCTTTTTTTTTCTTAATAAATGAACTTCAAGCAATTTAAGGTGCCAATAAAACGATGACTCCTACAGTACTGAAGTGTACGGGGGTGTAGAATTCTGAGCATGTCTGACTAAATGGAATCTAGCAACCTCAATTAAGATCTCAGATGGAAAAAGACAAGTTGAGAAAGGCATTCAAATCTTGGTAAAAAATGCTATGCTTGGCAAAAGGACCTGTCAATCCTGAATAATATATAAGAGATAAAAGCTTTTTTGTGCTGATCAAAACAAAGTTCAAAGAAGAATATGGCAGTTGAGTCAGAAATGGGTCACACGTTATGTTAAGACCTTGTTAGTACTGTATGTACAAAACAACATATGTAAATTACACATATAAAAAGTTAAAAGACTTTTGACACATTTTTAAATCACCTTTCAATTGTTATGTTTGTATGCCAATACATTTCCTATTTTGGAGTTTATTTTATAATGCTGTTTGTACTTCAGGTTTTTCTAGTTATTTGTTTCATTCACTGGGATTATTTTGCTATACAACGACATATGTTTTATTTTAAAACCTTGTAAATCCTTCTATTTTGTTATTAGACACTAAACACATATTCTTTTTAGTTGTTTTATAAAAAAAAAAGATAAAAGTCAACTAAAGAGCTAACCCCACATGTCTTTCTGGTGTCCTTAAACTCAACCAAGAACTAATCCGTGCTGCATCGCCATGACTGCGTAAAGACAAGTACACTGTGCTGAGGCACGCATCAAATCTCACAGCAAATGTAATTACCACAAATGATCAGTAGGGGCCAGGGTTCCAACCCTATAATGTATTGGCATCTCAGCCCTGCTACAATTTGGATACAGAAAACATTCAAAGGTGTGAAAACTATGGAGGGGGGGACTTTCTTAAAAATATACATAATGCGAGTATTGATGATTTAGAAGCACAACTTGGTAACATGATTTCTCTCTGATATCATGGCTCATCTGTAGAGAGTTTGTTGCTAATATTTACACTCCCCTGGATTCCTGGAGAGCACTGGAATTCTTTAAGATTCAGTGTTGACGTTTTTCAATATTTAATCAAGGCCTTATATTGATACCACATTTTTAAAGCTGTGAATAAACATGTTTATCTTGGCTGGGAATGTAAACTAAAAGAAACACATTGATGGAATAAGTGAATGTTTTTTTTTTGTTTGTTTGCTTTTAAATAATCTTTTAAATAGGCAAAACAGGTCAGTTTTTTGAAATTGGGTAATTCGATCATATTAAATATGTATAATTAAAGATGTATAATTATTTTTCTTTTTAAATGAATACAATAACAATCTTGTAAATGTTGTTCTTTCGGTAAAGCTGACTGAACTACAATATGTGTGTTAAAGCAGATAATTTGAAACAGACAAAACTAACATTTCTGTGAAGTTTGTATAACTTAGAGAAGTCTGCTTCAAGTTCCTTCAAGTTTTTAGGTTATCTCCTGTACAACATAATCTTAATACTGACATTAAAAAGATTCTCTAAGCACAGTGAATGATTTCTCAGGGTGGAAGGCTAGACCCATTGTTGAATGGAAATGCCATATCAAAGAAAATTATTATTATTTGTTTATTTAGCAGACACCTTTATCCAAGGCGACTTACAGAGACTCGGGTGTGTGAACTATGCATCAGCTGCAGAGTCACTTACAATTACGTCTCACCCGAAAGACGGAGCACAAGGAGGTTAAGTGACTTGCTCAGGGTCACACAATGAGTCAGTGGCTGAGGTGGGATTTGAACCAGGGACCTCCTGGTTACAAGCCCGTTTCTTTAACCACTGGACCACACAGCCACACAGTGTTGGTAATGTTAAACCAGTTTGCAAGATAACTGGCAAAAGTAGAATTTATGTAAAATCATTGAAGAGAAAGCATGTGCAGAAATGTATGGCATAAAATATGATAAACAATTAACCATGGTAACCTTGTAAAAGAGATTGGTTAGTGGCTGGTTGCTCTTGAATTGAGTAGCAGCTAAAGGGATAAATTATATTGATAATTAGTAAGATAACAAAAAGAGACTGTAGTCACATATGTCCTAAGCCCACTATGGTATAAATACAGAGCATGGAGACGACACAGACAGAGAAGTTTTTTGCATCATTAGATATTTAAGAAATGAATAATAATAATAATAATAATATTTTCCCATATCTCCCCTGCTTTCATCTGCTATGGATTGTGTGGGTGTGTTGGTCAACCTACCTTCTTGTCTCACTGCAATCCCATCTGTTGCAAAATGTTACCATGGTGAGCTTGCTCAGAAGCAGTTTACCATGTTTTTTTTTTTAATATGCTTTGCCATGTCTTCATTTGACTTTTAACATGCTCTGCCATAGTACCCTATGATTTACCTTTCCAGCCATGCTTTTACTACTGTATTCCTTCAAATTTAAGATGCACTTTTTGAACCATTTGTCTTGACTTGTTTTCAATTCTGTGTCTTTAATGTGGTTAAAGTTAAAATGCTAAATGCCTTGCTAATGGAAAATGGGAGGAGATTCTTCTACCCTCTTCCAGACTTTCTCAAAAATATGCGGAATGCTCTGTTTAGACAGGAGACAGCAACAACAACAAAAAAGTATCTGTACAATCTGCTGTCAAAGAAACCAGAAACAAGCTTACTAAGCAATACTAATATAATTACATTAAAGACATACATGAAATAGCTACTTAATAATTACTATGTAATAAGTTTCCTGAAACTATAAGCATGCTTGAATTTCAACAACAACATTTATAAACTGCTCCTTTACTTATTCCAAAGTTTTATACTTGATATAAACACCCACTGTTATTACCAAATATTGTTCCATACAAGTAAGACTAATTTAGAAGGGCCTTTTTATAACTTATTAGGAAGATGGAAGTAAAAAGACAAACCTACCTTTAATCTTCTGTGAGAAAAGACTGATTTTTATTTCAACTGGGTTTTTTTTTAAATATAAGATCACATCAATTTCCTAACAACCAACCAATCACAAAGGATTTCCAGTGTTATGCAAGAGCCAATATCACAAATACAGATTATTGATAACCAAACCAATATCCATATTTTTTCTTCTTTGGGTTTATTTTGAATGTGAATTTGTTTAAATAATCCTAAGTACAGTACCAATACATGTTGATGTTGTACTTTCCACAGTTACAGCATGTAGTCAATAAATATAAGTAAAAGCAAATTATCACTTTATCATGTATTCTGTCTTTTTACATAATGATTGAATTCTCCATATGAGAAGTGAACTAAGACATTGGTAAGCATTTTGTGAGCTGAATGTGCTTCTTATGGTGAATTTAAAATAAAATAACTAATAGCAGCACTAAATAACACAACATAGTTTGTTTTTGTATATCCCACTATATATTGAGGAGGAAAATATATAGGCTATATAGGAGGCTGTGTGCTCCCATGGTTAAAGAAAAGGGCTTGTAACCAGGAGGTTCCCTGTTCAAATCCTCACTCATTGACTCATTGTTTGACCTTGAACAAGTCACTTGTGCTCTGTCTTTCGGGTGAGACATTGTTGTAAGTGACTCTGCAGCTGATGCATAGTTCACACACCCTAGTCTCTGTAAGTTGCCTTGGATAAAGGTGTCTGCTAAATAAATAAATAATACTATTAGAGTATTCTCTGGCTCATAGCTTCTTGGGGTACTTTTCCATTTACAGAACACTACCTGATTTCTTAGAACTACTGTTGCAATTCTTATGCTTTGCTAACCACAGAATATGATACAATCATATTTTGCAACATGATAGGAAATATCAGTATGGTGTTCTGTTTTTGCAGTTTGTGTTGATCTGATAAGGTTTACTTTAAAACATTATGCTGGTGATGTATAAGATGAGTTTGTCTTAAAAAGATTTGAACAGCATGTTTATAACAATAAAAGTCAATACCCAGGTAGAAAGAGATGGAGGGGTGGATACATGAATACAGTAGATATAATTAGTCTGTTTTTTACATCAGGTGTAATTAGTATTTAGCCCATAGGGAAAGTTCTAAATGTGCAGTCATGAAGTGTTGTTATTTCCTAAGCAAATATTTCTAATGTATCTTGACAAATGTTTGGCCAGAATTAGCCCACACCAGAGCCCTGAAGCATGCTTCTGAACACCGTCCTTCCTCCTCTGAGCATGTATGCACAGCTTGACAGTCTCACTGCCTTCGTGTTTGATCAAACAGAAACTGAAGAGCAGGGCATTGTTTATCACTATTACAAAGATGGAAGTTAAAAGTAGGTCTCCATTCTATCTCAGGTATCAAAGACAGTGCCAATGTTCTGCCATACCTGTCACTTTTTGCCAACTTGCCAACAGAAACAGCTACCCAGCTTAGATCGTTTTACTTTATAGAAATCGATAGTATTCATGAAGTAAGAAGACACAGGATTATTATAATGACTTAAATGACAAGTTTCTGTGTAGTATGAAGGGATCGCAATCACCGACATGGGTAAGCATATTATGTGGCGGTGTAGTTTCTGCTTTAACATTTTTGTAAAACATCCCTTTAAAAGGTTAGTATAGTACTTTATTTTGTGTGACAATTTCTTTACTATTGATATTTATCTTTAGAATGCAAGAGAAGATTGCTGCAGTTTATAATACACAAGGGTGGCATTTTCTGACATCACAATATGACTTGCCAGAATTCTTTTGCCCCGATAGCATAAATAAGTTTGGCAATTTGTGTAAGACTGTTAAGTAGCCCCAATCCCCGCAAAAAAATTACAAATAAATACATCAGCAGCAAATCTGAAGCAGTCAAAAAAAATGTTTTTTTATTTTCCAACAAAAGATATTCTAACGTTATTTTATGATGACTGTAAAAACAAAGGCAGTAATCAATCAGTATATCCAAATGAATTACGTAACTATATATATATATATATATATATATATATAGAGAGAGAGAGAGAGAGAGAGAGAGAGAGAGAGAGAGAGAGAGAGAGAGAGAGAGAGAGAAAGAGAGAGAGAGATGCACAGATGATTTAAGAAGGCTTAATACATTCATTTGCCTTACTTACATGGTAACAGTATAGCAAATGCCAAGTACTGTAATGCTCAAACAACTATCAAATATTACATTAATTACGCTGTTTTAACATGTAATAACTCAGTAATTACTAAGTACTAATAATATAATTACATTAAAGACATACATGAAATAGCTACTTAATAATTACTATATAATAAGTTTCCTGAAACTATAAGCATACCCGAATTTCAACATCTAATTTCAACAACAGCATTTATAAACTTCTCATTTTCTTATTACTTTTATACTTGATATAAACACTAACTGTTATTACCAGTCATGTAAAGAATGTTGCACTGCAGGTTAAGTACACAGAGGCAGTTATAATTTGTGTTAGCACTGCCCTGCACCCTTCACTTTGTTTAGTTAAACTGTAGAACAGCCCTTTCCTTCATGCTGGTCTTTCAAAAACAGCTCTTATTTTTTTCAACAGTGCCGCTCTGAAATGATCCCCCAACAAAAAATAGAAAATGGGGTTCATAACACTGTGCAAGAAGGCAATCAGTCGAGTTATGATATACAAGCTGTTTATCAGAGTCACTGTGCATTTTGTATAGTCTGTTCTCATTCTTAAAGCAATTCGAACATTTCTCATGATATGATATGGTGTTAGGAGCAAGAGAAAAATAACAACCGCCAGACAAACTGGGTCATTGAAATGACACATCATGCTGAAACTGGCTGTCTTTAATCTTCAGAAATGTGGCTATCTTTACACAGAAAATGCTCAAGATGGTCAGGGGAATAAGATAGCCAGTGACTGTAAATTAGACTTTTAAATGGATCACCGGAACTTGCATAATCATTGCATGCTGTACTGCTGTCAGCATTGTTATCAATAAAGGTAAGGATTAGTATTATTTGCAGTGTGACCAGTACCCAAATGAAAAGGCAAATGCAAATTGCAGTACTCCTTCGCCAGTCTGGGCAGGGTGCATAGAAAGTACAAGTCTGACAGAGATAGGTTAAAGAGGTAGATGTTGCTACTTTTCCAGTCCTTCAGGCAGAAGATGTGGCCACAGATTGCAATTACATTCCCAACCAGCCCCCAAATAAATTCTATGCGAACATCATCAGAAGGTAATAGTTTTCCAAAATGATATCTGTCTCAATGCAATCTGATGCAGTATTTATTTATTTTTATTTATTTATTTCTTAGCAGACGCCCTTATCCAGGGCGACTTACAATTGTTACAAGATATCACATTATTTTTACATACAATTACCCATTTATACAGTTGGGTTTTTACTGGAGCAATCTAGGTAAAGTACCTTGCTCAAGGGTACAACAGCAGTGTCCCCCACTGGGGATTGAACCCACAACCCTCCGGTCAAGAGTCCAGAGCCCTAACCACTACTCCACGCTGCTGCCCGTATTATTATTATTAGTATTATTAGCCTGAAAGAAAATAAACAAAATAATATATGGCAAATATAAAACTTGAAATGGAGCAAGTCCAAAAAACTGTTTTAAAGACTCTAAATGAATATAATAACTTTAATTTGTATTCAAAGGGTAATTATTTCAACAAAAATGTCCAATTTTGATTATTATCTCGGTACAAGTAACTGGCATGACACAAACTAATTAATAAAACACATTTATTATATAAAATATTTATGCCACAATTATTATTGAAGTCTACACTTCTACCATTTTTTAATACACTGTTTACCAGTTTAATTTGTACTGTATAGAAATGCATTTCTGTGTTTGCTAGAGAAAATATTATAATATGTATTATTGCTACAGACAGTAAGCTTTCACTTACCATTTTAAAAAATAATGTTGCTGCCTTCTCTGCTTGACTGGCAATCAACCTGTGAATTCTGTTTGCTGAGGGAAGTTGTCTCATTGGTCACATTATGCAAAAACTTCATTTAAAGGGGAAGTTCTGTTTGGCAAATATAAACTGTTATTCACAGCTTGAGTTATATAAATACCATAAGAATGCTCTAAAAAAAGTTTCAGCAGCAAGCATGTGGTCTGGTCAAGGAAAAGGAGATTCTGTATTAATCTGAACAAAAGTGTGGCCGAATGATGCTACACACGTTAACATTAGCATGTAAAAAACAACTTGAGTGTAAATGTCATGTTTTTATTTATTTTTTGGTAGAACGATGAACTGATGAACTAAGCATAGAAAGCTAGAGAGCCTTAAGAGATGGGTGAGAAAACAGCCATTCCTCCCTGTAAATGTCTCTGTGTCTGGCACTAGAAAGAGCTGTGAAAATGTCAAGTGTCACACGCTATTAGACCTCATGCGGGGGAAGTCTGCTTTTAGATTGAGATCTAATACAAACTGAACCATTTGGGACATCAGATTTCAGAATAGGAACAGAAATAATACTGAATAGAGCTGTGCTATCCACAATAGAGACAGTTCTAGTCAAAGTTACCCTTATAAATATTTACCAATGCTCTGTCCTGCATGACTGGGATTTACCTTGCTCACTGTGTGTGTGCTTTTTCAGCATTACTACACTTTACTAAACTTTTCCACAATATACTGTAGGCTTCTAAAAGAACTAAATCTGTATGATTGTAAAAGTTCTTATAATTTCTGCAGTATGTGTTACTTTATTCATTTCAGTTTTTCACAGATACAGGGTAACGTACACCGACGGCAGCATTTGTAGTTAATGAAATATTCATGATGCATGTTGAGTTTTTGAATGTGTGGTGACTGACAAGACAAATGAATTCATGGACATCCAGTCATTCTTTAACCTGCATTTAGTAGTAAATACTGTAGAAAATGTTGGGTTACCAGTGCACTTGTATGGGACTTACAGTTCATTATAAATGTTTCCATGCATTTCAAAACTGGTCATTTATAGCAGTCAAAAACCCAATAAAGCAATGAATGTGTACAAATTTTAAGAAGGACATAAATAACATGCTGAGATTAATAAACTAGTAATGAAAACCTAACACTTAAAGGGATTGCGGGGACGTAGATCAAACTGGAAATACATTCAAATGGACAGCAAGGAAACCAGGAAGACTGACTCAAGGGGATTGCTATGAAAACAGTAAGCAGATCTAATAATGAAGAGCCCTCCTGACTGAAGAGACAACAGCTCCCGACCTTGGAGTGCCCTTGCGAATGAGCCAGTGCCTCCTTTCAGAATCACTCCTATACAGTTTAAAGGTGACTTGAGGATACCCGCGAATATATGGACAGGCCACACAACACCAGTGCACGCAGGTGTAAACCAAACAGAAAAAGCTTCATCGGCAGTGCCACTGTTAAGAGTTGCACCCTGCTCGATGAAAAACTCACAGACAGAGGCACCTTGAGGGGGAATGGATTGGACCTAATATCTACCCAGAAAGCTTTTGAACCCCTTGTTCACATGCTAGACCACCAGTCATTATATAGGTACTGTACAGCTATGGCCAAAAGTTTTGAATCACCTAGAATTTTAGGATTAAGACATCATTTGTTTTTAAAACTATATGAGCATAATTTATTTTATTTAATTATCATGTAATCAAAGCAACTACAAAATGATATCAAAAAAGTCTATCAGATGCCATAATAGTAGTACAGTGCTTCATGGTAGGTTTCAAAGTGTCACATTTGGTCAGTTATATGGAAAACTACAAAGCAGTATGTAATTCAATATGTTAACTTAACAATATTCAGCAGGTTTCATTTGACTTTATGAAGCAAAATTAGTTAATTCTATAGGGTAATGCAAAATTTTTGTTCATAGCTGTACTGTATAGCTAGGCTAGTGGATTGAGGGACGAGACAACAGACTAGCATGCTGTTTAATATTTAATTATAATACCATTTTAGTTTGTAACTTTGTTTTTAAAATGCTATTTACTTTTTAATTGTAGAAAAAGTTGTCATTTCCGTGTCTTTTTGGACCGTGAATGGTGACTGTTTCATCCGTCAATTTAGACCAGATAGTCAATAATAATAATAATTCTTAAAAAAATGTGTGCAGATTTTGTTTAAATATGAATTATTATTATTATTATTATTATTATTATTATTATTATTATTATTATTATTATTATTATTATTATTATTATTATTAGTAGTAGTAGTAGTAGTAGTAGTAGTCATATTAGGGATATTGGTAAGTTGAGATACACATCTTTCCTCAAGATGACTTGCACACGATCACAGTCATACTGCAAGCATATGAAATTAGTTTAAAAGATAACATCAAGATCTACGATTATGTAAAAAGGAAACCCCTCTTAAAAATCAAGTGACACAATAGTTTTACAGTATTGCATGGCATATCGAAGTTTGCTTTCAATTGAAAACCACAAGGTCTCGTCTGTAGGTGAGAGGAACTGTGTAATTGGGAATTTGTGAGGTTGTCAATTGGCATCATTCTGTAACTGTAGTCATTGCAGAGGGAGATGGAAAGACTAAATGTGGCAGACCCAGAAGATGGTATGGGTGTGGTGGATTGGGCTTGATAAAGCTATCATCACTGCACATTTTCAAGTTATTCATGAATCCCAAATTGCACGTTCTTCTATCCACACAGTTGTGGTGTTTTTGGCAATGCTCAATGACATCCCTGCATAGCAATAGGAAGACGCCTATAATGGCTGATATTAAACTACTGGTTATCTTTGCTGATCTGTATGTTATTCCACTCTCTAAATGTTAAAGGCAAGCCGGCTGAGTCACATTTAAATGTATTAATTCAAAGGCTATATAACACAACAGAAAACACTGCAGAAAACGGATGCAAACCACAGTTCTAATTGCAGTACATTAACTGCATGACTTTATTTCGTATCTCACAGTATGGTCTTACATTATTACAAAATATCATTGAATCAGTTTTTTCTTGAGAGCATCTGTTACATTTAAATATATTCCCCGCAAAATACCACATACTGTATGTATGCATACTGAAAGCAAATCATACAGCTGTTTTACACCTGCTTAAGAAGTAAGGAAAAGGGATGGTCAAAACACTAACCATTTTTCATTTTTGAAGAGTCATTTTTCCATAGAGTACATACTGCTTATCACTTACTAATTTTAAATATACAGGACTCACACTTTACGTTTAAAATAAAAGTCAATAGGCTCTATCTTGCAGCAAGAGCAAAGGCAGTTTTACAGAGGGTTAAAACGCAGTCCTCTTGCTATACTGCCCCTCACTATAATGACACCCATGCGTGTCATCAGCTCCTACTTCTAAGCTGATGTGAACCAGAACTCATGTGGGCTTTGCTGGGGTGCTAATTGAGGTTATTGATTCAGGTTTTTTGTCCTTTGGTTTCCTTTTGAAAAAGGACAGTAACTTATCTCTAAAACTGTCCCCAACCAGAAAATAAAAGACCGGATTCAGACAGCTGTTGAGGCTGCTCAGGGGCCTGGTGATGTTGTAAAGTGCTCTGCAGATGATGAGAGGGCAGCTTGTAGGCTCATAGAACATCCGGGCAGCAATGCGAGCATTCCGCATGACGTGGTATGGAAAGAAGGAGGCGGAAAACAGAACCATTGCAAAAACAATCAGAGTTAAAGGCTTGCCTGCCTTTTCTGTGTTTTTTTTAAACCTCTGCTGCATATCTTTTAGGACGCGGACTACAAGCACATAGCTATATACAAGGATGCCAAAAGGAATTAGGAAGCCAGTAAAAGTGACCGTCATACTGAATATGAAAGTGGTTCCTATGTCCCCAGAACTGGCATAGTCGAGACATTTTAAATCTGTAGAGTTTGAAATACCTTCTACAGTGATTAAAAAAAACATAGGCAAAAGCTCCAGGGTGACAATGACCCATATTAGCATGCTTATAAGCACTGCGTGCCATTTCTTGAACAGCTGGGCTGACTTCACTGGGTGTGCAATAAGTAGGTACCGATCCATGCTGACGCAGCCGAGAAACAGAATGCTAGTGTAAAGATTGGCATGGTAGAGGTACCTCATTATTTTGCAATACAATGGCCCATAGTACCAGACGCCTCTGTTTGTGTAAACAGAGACTAAAAATGGCAAGTTAAAGATATAGAGGAGATCAGCCAGGAGCAAATTGAAAAGAAAGATATTGCTTCGGTTCCACTCTTTCATGGCAAATACATATACTATAATAGCAGCTGTGTTAAGAATTGAACCCAGTACAAATGTGGTACCGTAAATAAATGGAACATAAAAGGCATTGAGTGTGTTATCAATATCTGTGCAGGGTTCTACACTGCTGGTTGCATTTGTGTGATTCCAAGCATCAGAGTGATTCAGCTGCATTATTTACCAAGGAGCCTGCAAAAGAAGAACATTACAGCATTGGTTACTCAAAAAGAAATGTGTACAACTGAGCTTGATAACCAGTGCTTTACTTTATTTATGCAAGTGTGTATTGTCCTTAATATAATATACACAGATCATTATCATATTGTTTCGTTGTTAGACGAGGTAAATCAACAATGACCGATTTCTATCACAGTAGAGTAATTCCTGTTGCTTTACAGACTTTTAAAGACAAAAATACAACAACTCCCGGGCACTTTTAGGCATGTTGGTTTGCATGGATCCTAATTACTATAAATGATCACAAAAATGACCAGGTACTGGTATATTATGAATTTAAACATAAACTACAGAACATTTGTGCTGTTAGCTTAGCCCATACTCCAGTTGTACATGAGCTATATCAAATCTACAAATACCAGCAGTAAAGCCAAATAACATATTTAAATGGGTTATCAAAGCAAACACTGCAAACATTACAGCTCGAAGAGCAAATATACAAATGACCTTCAGTGTAAGATGAAGTGACAGTCCATTATATAAGCCCACTAAGTGAGACCTCCTAAGAAAGCCTTTTGTCTGACACTGATTATTATTTTTGACTATGCAGACCTTACATACAGTACATTGAAAATAACAGGAGAAAAAGTCAAGCATTCAACCATCCAAATGACCACAATAAGAGGTTTGCTTTTAAAGGGATGCATGCAAAAAATCCCATTGAGCATCTATTGACTTTTACCCATAGACCCTTTCACAATTTAACCCTAAATACAAGTCTAAATTGGGCTAAAACTAAAGATTAAAGGCAATTAAAAAACCAAAGGCTGTAACTGATTCATTTAAGTTCAACAACAAACCAAATGCTGACACTAATTTTACTTGATTGGTATAACGTTTCTTGTGATGGCTGTCATGCTGGGAGGCAAAGCACTGTGTGAATGGCAGAGAATGGATTGAGGGTTATCAGCTTTACAATAGCTGTAAGTATATTGGCATGGTCTTGTCACTGAAAAAGACAAGGCTAATCCAACTGCATCTTTTGTAACACATATAGTACAACCAATGCAAAACTATACTTGGTACATGCATAGGTCAATTTACCTTGTATATATTTTTAAAGATGCATGATGGAATATTGAAAATTAGATTTTTAGAGTGTTCCATGGGATCAGTAGAAATGAAACCTACAGTATAACATTAATAAATATTGTTTAATATAACATTACAGGTCAATTCCATTATCTTAATAATAATCATAATGCTACCCATAATATTCAATTTAAACTCATCAGTCATTTACATACAAGTTATCAACTACAGATTACATTGTACAATACCATTGTGTCTTATTTAGCAACAGTTAGTACAGTCTTCAAAAAAGATATAATTCCAGGAAACAACAAGCGACAGTTATCAAAGTTCGATCAGATGTAGCTTATTAATTTGTCTGGTTTGATAAATTAATGTTTTATATTCAAAATATACAAGTTGCCCGTAAACAAACAATACTGTCACATACTGTATTTAATTAATTCAGATGACGTTTTTCTTTCTTAAGTATTTGCTGAAGTAAACTTTTTTTTTATTTGTTTGTTTCATTTACAGTAACAACAAAAAAAGAACACTCACCCTTTAAATGGAGCCTGTTAATTGAATGTCTGTTTTTGGCAAATCTATTGAAACAGAAGCTGGAAAAGGTTGCTTTTATACTACCTGGTTTGTTACATACTGTAGATGTCAAAAATGTCATGTTCAATTGATAGATACAAATAATTGGATGTTTCCTTAAGAGAGCAGTACATGTTTCTGGAACAATTAATTTGTTAATTAGCCAGGGAGCACAGGGTAGCTGAAACATGTAGACAACACGGTACTTGAAAAGTGAACTGCATTGCGCCATCACACTCTTATCACTGTGAATCACTGCATCTGTTATTAACACCTGAGAAATGAATAACTGTGAATCTACAAATCGAAACGGACAGTTTCAGAGAACATTCTTCTATTAAAAGTAATTATATTAGACTCATGTTTGGGTCACCTTACCCTAGGTTGGAATTATGTACTGTGCATCTATACACATTTAGAATAGCTTTGTGGTCCAGCTCTCAGAAGATGGAGTCAGCAGGATTCTCTTGTGCAGTGTGTGGACTTGCTGAGCTGGTTGACTGGTCCATCTTGAGTGTCATGGCTCCTAGTTAGGTGACAGTAGTTGCAAAAATAAGCTCTGTGTTTCCACCATTCTTTCATTCGCTCCTATTTTATGAAAGATGGAAAAAAATGTGTTAATGTTACAAAATGAGATACAAAACACACTGAGAGTGCTTAAGAGAACTTGACATATATAACTGCTGTTTAGAGACTGGAATAAATGGCCCATATGGCCCATTGCAGCTTAACATCTGGGCTTTTGATGAATAACAGCCACCAGCAAACCACTGGCTTAGTGTGTTAAATATTAATTATTATTTAGCTGAAAGCTGAACAAACCTTGGATGTGACTATACAGTATGGTGTTAACTTTTCAGAAGATAGTGTTGCAGAGCATGATCATAACACATGAAACTAAATATTGGTTTGAAAAAATGGAAGGTTAACATAGAAAATAAAGGGAACTGACAAAGCTATCAAATGTAGAGTGGGTACATTTATTGTGTTTGGCTAGATGGAATACCTTAATGATAAAGAAAAAAAATAATAACGAATAATAACTGTACAAATGAATCATCTCGAACATATTTCATCATGAGCTGCACACATAAAAAATGGCACAATGACTCCTGAAAGAAATGCTTCCCTTCTTCTTCTTCTTCTTCTTCTTCTTCTTCTTCTTCTTCTTCTTCTTTCTCTTCTGCTTTTAATTGCAATACTACACATGATTGAACAGTGAATACCCTCCTTGTGCTTTTATTGTCTTTGGAGCATTGATGTTAATTAGCAAGGTAAAATCTATTAGAGTACGCTAGAAAGGGCAAGTGGTCCCTCGTTAACTTATTACTTTAAAAAGGCAGGTGCAGGGAGCAATGTTTATTTCCCAGCACAACAGGCTTTACAGTAAATGGATAATCACATTATTAAGCTTCAACAAGCCAAACAATTTTTTTTATTAGAATAACAACAACATTAAATTGAAATGTCAGTAACATATAGATTTTTTTTTGTTAAAATAACCAATCCACAGTATGAACTTGAAATTTACAAGGCAATATTATGCTTACTAACGTTTTCCGTGAAGCAGAAAAGTATGACTTGGGTGTGCATCTACTGTTTTTTAAACAACATTTTAACCAAATCATGCCTGTCATCCTTTTTCAAGTGTATAAACTGTATTGACTGTAATAATAAAAGACTTTGAATTGTCCAGGGATGGAAATAATACTCCCATTACATAGTAGTTTGATCCATTCCCGGTTTTACTAGGAGTTTAATAAGATATACTGGAGCCAATACCAATAATCTCTACTGATTTTCAAATTGAAGGATATATAGTGATCATCTTGGACCCTTAATTACAAGCTAATGAGAAGAAGAAAATAATAATAATAATAATAATAATAATAATAATAATAATAATAATAATAATAATAATAATAAAATAAATAAAATGTGTGTGACCTGCTGTGCTGTCTGCTCAGACATTCTGCTATTTGATTTTCAAATCAATTGCAGTCACTGTGGAGATTAAAATAATAGTAAAATGATATCATGGCGTCTCTGCCATGGTGTGATTATATAGTAGTAGGCCTATGGTCTGTTATTTCTTGAGGTTCTACTTGTCTACTAATTATTTTCTACTGGTAAATTAGATCAAAAATAGATGCTGCCTATAGCCCAATTTACCTTTAATTACACCGTGTAACAATTTTTTTTTTTTTTTGGTTCCTGGGTAGTAAGTGTTATTTCCTAATTGCTTATGCCTCAAAAGTATAGAAAATGTCTATTATTCCCCACAAACTTTGCTTTTGTGACCAGGACAGTGATATTTTGAAATTTACCTATTTTCCAGAACATTCCAGATAGATTCAGTGCTGAGTAAACTTGGAGTAACTTCTAGAACTTTCCAGTAATATAAATAGTAGTATAAATACAGGGGCCTTAAGCCCACCAGTTCAGTTTAGTTCCAGCTGCCTAAGTGGATACATGTCTGCATATTTCTGAGATGGCATCAAGAGGCTGCAATGGTGGCATTCCTGATGGGTCTCCAAGGCAGTTTTACCAAGTTTCCCTGCTATCTTTGCCTTTGGGACAGCAGGGACACCAAGGCGCACTACCATAGGCGGGACTGGCCACAGTGGACCGAGTTCTCTGTGGGGAGGAACAACGTCAAGTGGGAGCCACTGCACATCAAATTGGGCCTTATGAAACAATTTGTCAGAGCTCTAGATAAGGAGTCGGCAGCCTTCAAGTACCTTCAAGACTTCTTCCCTAAGCTGTCTGAGGCAAAGGTCAAAGCCGGTGTCTTCGTCGGACCACAGATAAAGAAGATCCTGGAGTGCAATGAATTCCCCAAGAAGCTCACTAGTAAGGAGAAAGCGGCTTGGAACAGCTTTGTCGCAGTGGTTCGGGGCTTCCTGGGCAATCACAAGGCCGAAAACTATGTGGAGCTGGATGAGACTCTGGTGAAGAACGGCTCAAATTAAGCACTGGGTAGCCGACATTAATAATTAGTTTATTAGCAGGTATGAGCAGTTAATGCCTTGTTATGAATAGTTTCTTGATAGCTTCATACCGTTATAATGTTTAGAAATTGTGCCTTTGTAATTTTTGAACGTTGTGTTTTGAGGTGGACTCAATGACAAATGTGCTACATAAATTGACAAAAACTTTTTGTCATTCTGATCAATTTAAAGAGGTGGCTGCATGCAGCAGTAATAATTATGCACCTTTAAAAAACAAATGTATTGTTACTTCAAAAAAACAATTGACAGTTTAAGATTAATCTTAACATACAGTATCATTCTATTATAAAAACGGATTAAAAAAAACCAAAAAACTTCTGAATACTTATTGTGTACCGTATTATTTTATAAGGCATAGGTCATTGAAGTGTTCTCTGCTTTATTGTTGTAAATCATTAGCTACAGAAAAACTACAAGCACATTATTAGAAAAGCTACAAGATATGCTTATCTGAAGATCCGAAGAAACTGGAACATTTTGCAACAGTTTTTCAATGTTTTCTGCCAGTTGCTAGTCCCATCTAGTGGTGAAAGGTAGGTACTGTAATAAAATGTGTTATATAATGAGGTTTGGCCGTTGTTTTGCTGTCAGTAGTTTGTAAAAGCCACCGTGTGCAGCCAACATGACTCACATTCTGCAACGTGTTTAAAATGATCAGGAAGGAAACATGACCATTTCTGAATAAGTACCATGTCTACCATTGTCCTTTAGGAAATTATTTAGCAGAAACCAGCAAAGCCTGGTCAACAAAATGGCTCAGGCAAATGTCATAATTGGCAGCTGGATGTTGGTGGACAGGGCAGTTGCAGAAAAGAAGAAACTCCTTCTTAGTAATGCCTATGTTGGAACCACCTGAGAATAAACAGAACAGGTATTTTTTATAGCAAACGTGCCACTGTGCCTATTGTGGTTTTGGTCTTGTATACAAGCGATACGTTACCATATGCCATATAATGTAAAGAAAGTATCACAGTTCATCCATGTATGATTACTGTTGACTTTGTAGCTTTTCTGCTAAGCGTACAGGCCTAAGGAAAATATCCTGCAGATATTCCATGTGATAATCAAGACAATTTTAATTTAAATACTTTTGGAACGTCTTTTTAATTGCATGGTTGGATGTAAGAGTTGATTCATAATCATTTGGCTTGTTGATATAATTTTTGTATTCTAACTGTGTGTAGATTACATGCCTCGCCTTTTTGTGAAAAGCACTCCCGGTATACAGCCAGACTGAAATGCATTCTGTTTCAGATCAGCAAAAGCGTTAAACTGAGGAATTTGTTACAACAGTAAATGAGATTGCGTGGGGTGTGAAGATGGCATATTAGATCACATCAACACATTTAGAAAACATGTGACAAGCCTTTATATAATGGGAAGTACATACATATATTGGACATAAAAATCAGAAAAGCATGCTTTTGCAATAACACTTATTTCACACTGAGTGATGTTTAAACTGATACTGTGATCTCAACCCTGTTTATACTGTATATACAATATTATATTGTTATCCTTTCAAAATGTTGTGAACTTATTTGTGAACTACTTTCAGTTAGGAATGTGCCATTCAAAAAGCTGCTACAAAAAGCAAAAATATATTGAATAATACGCAAGTCATATGTGTATTTACAAAAGTTCAGAATGAATTGATTTCTTGGGTTAGTACTCAATCTGAAAGGTCTATGGGAAGCTAGGATGATGAAAGTTTAGAGAAATTTGTGTACCGTTTTAAAGACATTAGAACCATAACAATATTAGTATTGCATTACTGTGCTGTATACTTGGATTGTTTGCCAGATTCGGGATGCAGATAGCAGGTGTACATATTTATTAAAATCGTTGAAAACTGATTTTCAGACTTACGGACATTTCAGATATATATGAACAACCTCTGTTCCCAAGGTGTTCGTAACGCTGTGGTTTTACTGTGTGTGTGTGTGTGTGTGTGTGTGTGTGTGTGTGTGTGTGTGTGTGTGTGTGTGTGTGTGTGTGTATATATATAAAATAACAAAAAAAACTTACTAATGTAATACAAGAGTAAGCCAGCAGAGGGCAGAATGCATTCTTGCTGCCTGTTCATCTGTTATGCATTATACACTGTAAAATAACATAAATTAGGACTGGAAAGCAAAGGCTAAGAAAAATGGCAAGTACCATAACAGAGAAAGAAACTGATATACTAACCAATTTTGTTTTAGTAAAAAGTTGGACAAGCAACAAGCAAAAATTTAAAATATAGGCTAGTAATTGCAACCTGGTTATGAATGTTTCAGTATGTAGTTTAAGTAAATAGCCTTTTTAGGCAGCCTGTTTTACACACTTCTAGTGATACTTCAACTGTTTGGACACCACCTTGTGTAAAACTGTTAGGAGCTTATGGAAAGCAGCATGAAATTCCTTTGCTGACGCATGCCTGAGAAGAAGGGTAGCCCTTAATCGAGTCTTTAAAAGCTTTGCTATGTATTCAGTTGAAAGAACTGTATGAGTTATATGACAGACACATGCTGTTGATATGATCGCTGCATGCTGCCAGTAGTTTTCCTGCAGGTGGACAGGAAGGAACTGCTAGACCATCAGTTAACATTGTGTCATGCCAGGCTACTTAGCACTTGGCATTAGAAATCATACATCTATTTTTTATGTTGTTTAATATTATTATGTCATGGTTTTCAGTTATTCTATCATTTAATATGATATCAGGATTTTTTATTTGTTGGTAATTCTGGTTAAAAGTGTATATATATATAGTATGTTAAGGGTGAAGAAGATTTGGGTTGGGTTTACACTTGACTGTAATTTCATAACTGACCCTTTTTATAGGCCAGATGTTCACTGCAAAGAACAAGCCTTTCATTATTGCAACCCAGTGTCACATGATAATGAGAACACTTTTAAAAAAAAATATAAAACGTAATCATACTTTGTTACCACCAGGATTTAGATTTGTACATGGAAAACAAAACATGCATGCTATTGAGGATTAATATTAATAGACTGGCAATGTTTTTGAGATTTCGCTCAAGTAATATTTGGCTAGGTTAAAGGTGCCTTATTTTTACTTGTGCTTCGTAGAAGATTTAACTTGTTCACACTAGTTATATCTGATAAATTGTCCACTGTGTTGCATGACTATCTGGAGTAACATGGGCTAAATAAGAGAAGTACCTGACTCTGTGACATGTATGTTATAGAATGGAACTATGGAACTAGGCTATGTATGGCCTGAAGCATTTAACTAAAATAAATGTGCTCTGTGCTTGTACCCACAATCCGTGCCAGGACTCTCTGTACTGCCTTATGACCTAGATTAACCTCAAACCAGCCTTCCCATCGTTACATTGCCATATGTTATTGTGACGTATTAGGGATATTTGAATACCCTTTTAATGTTATGAATTTACTTTCATACCTTTTTTCATATATAATGTTTGAAGTAGTATTGATACAGTACATAACTGCAATATAAGTCAAAGGTGCATACTGAAAATGATCAGACTTTAGAGTTTATTAAGAGAAATCCGCCTTGTACTGGCCCACAATGCCTTGTGCTGGCCAACAATGTCTTGTAATTGTCTTAAATGGCTGTTGGAGCCAATGATAACATGTATCATCCTGTTGTCATCTTAACACTAATGTAACCATAACATCTCAATCATGTACACGGTAAGGACCTGAAAGTAAGTTTGAAAATCTCTTGCCATGAAGTAGGTTACTGCATTGATTCTGATGGGTCTTTTTTTTTAAGGAGGTCTGAATTTATCTCAGGTTAGCGTTTGTGTTCCAGAAGTCTGACTTGTAGTGACAAAGTGGACCTGGCCTCCTTTTATATGATTATAACAGATGCTTCTTGTTAACAAATTAGAGGGGCAAATATTAAACTTAGTACAAAATCAAGACAATTTCCATCATTTAATTGGTGTCTATCCCAAAATACTATGAATAAATGAAGTAATCAGAAATAAAATCACATACTGTACCATAAGATCCTCTGTTTTACAAATTCTATGCATTCTATACTGGGCAGTTTGTAATGTACATGCATACAGTGGGCACTTCACTTGAGTCATGGTATTCTATTTATTAAACTATGATGTTTTGCTAGGGCAGCATACAAGTGGTGTGAGTTTTAGAAGAAGTGCACATTATACTTGGAATGTAGCTCAAGGAATGCAAACAGACTTTTTATTGTACAGTACATTTATTATTTCGGCCTACCTTCATAGCAACATGCTGCATAGAAACTTAACTACAGCCATAAATATCTGTCATGCAATTGATCTAATAATATAAAAAGCGCAAGGCAGTATTCAACGGTAGCAGGTGGTATCGAAATACAAAAAAAAAGCCTTTGGTCCTGTTTTGTTTAATGTTTATTTTCATGGAAATCTTTCAAATACAGTAGATACATGGCGGCATCCAGGTATCTCTGCTATTGGACACATGTCACATGATTACAGCTAGATCATTGGAGTGAGTTTGGGCAACAACACAGGAAGTGATTATGTACCAGCAACTTTGCCTTCATTTAAAATATCACCAACATATCTCAAATAGAAGTACCAAAAGTTTCAGGGGGTGACAGTGTTAATATTGCAATCTCTAGTAACTGGGTGGGGATAGATTTTAAAACATTGTCTTGTACACCTTAATGCAGCATAAACACTCATTTTAATAAGAGTCAGCAGGTCACCTTCAGGGTGTATCTATGCAGTAAAAGTGTTCTGCACCACAGGCGGCTTGTCTACCCAAACAGTGCAGCTCTCGATACGCTATATCATGGCAGCTGTCTGGATGAGTGCTGCTAAGCTGTATCCCAGTCTTTCCTAATGTTGCTACACACATCAGTGCGTTATAATTAAAAGCACCAGTGGGAGTAGAAAGAAGGCATTGCTTTCTGATGTGCTAGAGCAAGGTGCAAAATATTGACTACCTATAACAATTGCTTTAACACTTGTTGATGCCAGCAAACAGTACCATCTGATGGTAAAGTAGAAGAAAAATAACATATAGTAGTATGTTATAGTAGTTATCATTAGATTTGGTACAGATAACTATGCAAGCTATCTAGCCTTGTTTGCAATCAACCCCTAAGGGTGCGATATAGATATTGTGTCTGATTTTTTTCATGCAGTACTTTTAAAAGATTATAATGAATTCAGTAATATGTACAATATACTACCCATTCAGAACATACATTGCCTAAACTTTTGGTAATTGTGCAGAATATTTTGTAAACAGCGTTTTTATATGACTCCCATTATAACATTGTCATGAATAATTTATTACAGTGACAGCAACATAGTTTTTACACTTTCATAACCTTATATCTCAAGTACCATTCATCTTACCTCTGACATAACATGGTTTCTGAACGACTGATACCAAATATCTTATCTTGAAATTTACGTCTCGATGCTCTTGGTTATAGTGTAGGTTTTGTAGTCAATCCAGTTTAACAAAAAGAGAGAAAGTTTAAAATACAGTAGTTATGACAGATTTTGCAATACACACAATAAATGTCCTGTAAATCTCCAGGAACTTTAGGACTGGTTTATCTTTAGTTTCCGGGCGGGTGGGGAGTCAGCATTTACTAACATCTACAGTACTCTTTAACCCTTTCAAGCATGGCTACCTCGTATGGGGACAGATATTGAAGATGCAAATGCATGATAGCCTCATATAAGGGTGCCATTGTTCCCCATATAAAGCAATAGAAAAACACTTAAAACAATTTAAATACAAATATATATTTATTATGTGTCCAAAATTCCTTTTTTTTTTTTTTTTAGCTATTTTTAAAATACTTCCTGCATGAAGTGGACCAGCAGCAGGGTATTCAGGACCTCTGCTCTTTGGGCTAAATGGCACCTTCAGGCCCATCTTTCAAACACTAGCACTGAATTACAATTTGAGCTGCCACTGTATGTGGAGGGGAATTATTGTTTGCTGCAGCATTGTGTTTTTAAACCTCATGAAATATGTTAGCAAATTAGGAATTTATCCATGTGCTTGAATGTAAGCTATTTTACAGTTAGATATTGTTACGGTATTTCCTGTATGTTACTGTACTTTATCATTAAAATTCAAGACACAAAATGTCGTTCATTTGAAATAATAGACGACTCCTACGGGTTTTCTTTAAATAATATGTTTCCCGTACCAGAAACTACCCATTCAACCCTGTGTTTAAACCGCAGCAAAAAACATATACAGGTTTAATAGTAAATTCCTAGGCATGTGGGAAGAAAATAAACAAAAACAACACCAGATGGTCCAGAAGAAGCCACATTTCATTATAATGTTTACTTTCATTTTAATAATAGAAAATCCTCAGTACCAGTTACTGTCAATTTATCAACATGTGATGTGATTTAAAAACTACTGTGTGTATTATTTTGTAATGTGCTTTGTATAATATTATAGCTGCAGTACTAGTGCAACAGCAAGCCTACAGTAAGTCATTGGCATGACATTAAAACACATTTATGGATGCAGGGACAGATATTGTATACCCAAAGAGCTTTGACAGCTGTACCAAGAATGGCAATTTTCAAAAGAGCCAAACAAACAAACAAACAAACAAACAAAAACTCCAGTATAAAGCAGCCTCTGAGCATAAGGTCTAGGTTTTTGTTTATTTTTTCAAATGCAATATGCTTATGTGCTCTTTTATTTAATAGGGAATAGGAGCATCATACATCATATTAACAATAAACTAAGCAGTGCATAATACAGCATCTAAATGTCTGGAGCGATGACTGTAATGAGTAATTCGGGCAGACCAAGCAAATAAAAATCTTGAATGTGTTGCATTTTTAGATTATTGTTTTTGTCATTTGTCTTTTCCGGGGAAAATACCAAAAACATATACATTGGTGATAGCTGGAAACTTACACATGGGAACGTGGTGTATAATTTGGTATAACAAGTAGTGAATTTGAAGAAAATAGCTGTATGGTTTAATCACTTTATATGTACATGTGAAAAGTCACACAGTGCTATTGCTTATTGCATTTTGGCGCTCTAGTAGGGCAGACATGCAATAATACATTATCTGTCAGCAGTTTAGTGCTTTTCTGGACCGCTTGTTAGGTATGTGAGGTTTACCTCATTCAGATTTTAATTTGTTTTATAAGGAATGCTAATTAAAATTCTTTGGGCCATAGCCGAAACCTGCAAAGACTTGTGATACTGGTATAGCGAATAATATTATTTTTATGTAGTTACTGTATTATGTTACCATATAATGATGTATCGCTTTTCAGCACTATGTGATGACATTTTGTATTTATTTTTTTTACATATGGATTAACATGTGGATGTATTGTACTGTAGTCAATGTTAACGCCTAGCTGAATAAATTAATGATCAGGTAATATCTGAGTTACCGAACAGGCCAGACTTTATATCCAGGATTACATCCATGAGTGTCTCTTTTCTGAACAACTCAGACCACTGATTAGTTATGTCTGGGTTGTTGATGGTGTTGACATCACATGCCGATGTCTGAACAGTAGATTTCAACATACGATCAAAACCAATGGACAAACAATCAATATGGCAGGCATATTGAGTTTGTGGTACTTTTTAGATTACGGAGCACATATTTGCCGGTACACAGCTGTGTTATGTGATTCCTTGAGTTAAGGTCCAGCCAGACTGTTTGCTTCCTGTAAATAGTTGGTAACACATATTGATGGACATTAACCTCATGGGGCGTTATAGGATAAACATCTGGGATGCAATTTCAGAAGCAGCTATGAAATCTAAAAATAGGTGCATGAGTAGCTGCTGCCTAATGGCCAGTTTACGCCCCATTTTACAAAGTATCTAATAATTTAGCAAAGACATGTTAAGAGACTTATTTTAATCATAAGATGCATCAGCTTCATGGCAATTGGCAAATAAATGCAAACAATTTTTAAATTTAAATTAATCATAATTTTGGAAAAGTCCCATTTAGTAACAGTACTGTGTATCCTTTATAGTACATGGCATGGCTGCATCAGGTATGATTATGCTGTCAACATTCCAACAGACTGTAAAACAGTATTTATACATGTCAAGTTCATATAACAGTAGATTTTTTTTTTTTTAATACAAAGCATCATAGAATATATAAGAGAGTAAAAAGGAAGGTGTCCTTTAATCCTTCTATTGTGTTTTATGATTTGCACCTGTATATAATTCACTTGATCACAGTTAAAATTTAGTACCTTACCTGAAATGGAAAATAAAGGGCTTAGTGGGACCTCTTGTGCATTTTTTAGAGGGCAGAAAAAGCTGACTCATGTGACTCTCTTAATTAAAAGCCAGTTTCCACAGCCTGCATACAAAGCACAAGGGTCACTAGATTAAGTATTCACCAGAAACCTTCCCTGTAGGTTTATACAAGCATGATGTTAAGTTAAGTAAAGCTACACATTAAAAATAACATCATTACATTCATTTTTGAATATTAATATTTGAATATAAGTAGACATAGTTTTGTTGAACCGCTTGCGTTTCTTTATGCGTTATATAATTGATTCTTGATGAGTATGCATTTGGTGAAATTTAAGAATCATGTTAAGCTTCAGAAGTATGATGCTGAAGGATCTTATAGACTGACATTCTGCGTAATACACTTTATGATAGGGGGCAGGATCTGAAAACAAATAAAAAGTAAAAGGTAAGGACAAACTGAGCATGCATGAGTACATATCCAAAAGTCTGTTTGTATTACAACCCCCCCCCCCCCCCCCCCAAAAAAAACCTGTCCCTTTTATTGAGAAAAGTTCTGTGTGCTTGCAGAATTGATTGACCATGACATATGTACATACAGGCCCAAACTAAATGGATTTGTAAACAAGGCCAGTGAGACAAAACATTTTGTGAACAGAACTGCACAGTATTGTGAGTTGCAGTACCCTTATTCAGCCACAGTAGGGCATTTTCAGCACTGCATGATAATTCGCACTATCTTGCAGTCATTTTGCCATCATTTAGTGATGCACATTAAACATATACTGTAGAGTATGATATAGCGTTCTATTGTATTTATTGTTTAATAGATCTCTACTTATATAATTGGCCTATATGGGCCTAATCAGGTTTAGTGGTCAAATCTCCAAACAAACAAACAAAAAAGACCAAACAGTCACTAGATTTGTGCTTTACTACTTACATCTTTGGTCTCACTTGCAGTACTGAAGTATCTGTTGCTATGGTTGTAAGCCATTCGGTCCATATCGAATGTGACGCACACACCTTGTCTGTGTGCACTCCTGAGCTGCTCTGCAGTGTATGTTCAAGAGGTTGTGGGCGGTAGCCCTCATGCTAACATGTGCAGCATAGTTTTGTTTATTCAAGTATATTATAACAGATTATCCTTGTGTAGCTGTACAGATAGAGAGAGAAAAAAAGAAGAAATACAAGGTCTAGGTGTATGTTGGTATGTTAAATTATTCAGAGGCTTGTTCAGGTTAGATGAGGCAACGTTTAAAAAATACTTCAGATGATACCTCAAATTTTGCGTCAATATTTATTTGTAACAAAAATAGTTTTCCTTTTTTTAAATGTATACATGGTCGGGTGTTTGAATCATGGGTACAGCTGTTACATACTTTGTTGTCTCTTACTGAGTGCTGTCTATCTGTTTAGTTACGGGCACAAGCAGTCATCTGGCAGTTAGGCCCTGGCAGCTCTAGAGCCTGAGAGGGAGAGGGTAATGCAGAGCAGCTGCAATTTCATGCTAATGGTCAGTGACTCTGTGACATTAGTACTGAGCTCAGCAGAATAGAATAAGAAGGTGAATGCACATGTCTAAGATTGTGTGGTGTCCTTACACAGGACACCTGAAAGACAATTATCCAGGGTTAAGAGTTTGACAGGTTAATTGTGAAAGTAGTTTTTCTTTCTATCATAATATGCTGACAAGAACAATATCGACACTGAGGCTTTGAGAATGCTATTTTTATTTTCTGTGCTTTATATTTTGTAGTATTATTTAAGACTAGCCAATACATTTTTAGGCATTCCGATCTATAATCTCGCTGGTGTCTGAAGTCCCACTGTGAGTGAGGAGGATTTTAAATGGGGAAAGTGGAACGTTTTGTTTGATGCCCCACAAGCCACAAATAAGTCAGCAGTCTTGAGTCTCAAAGCTTGTACACCAAAGTTTCTGTGTTTTCTCAAAAAGCAAAAAACACATAATAAACGTACCAAAAAATAAAACTTAATTTAGCTTGCATGTAGTCTAAAGTTGTTTATTATTACTTTTAGAATTGTGTTATTTAGATTAAGAAAACTGTTTTTGAAGTAAAAAGCTTTTAGAATCCCAGCTCAAAATCTTTTAATATCATATAGCCATTTTTTTGTTACTGAAGTTCCTGAAATACATCCCTAAACCTAAATATGAAGTACTTTGCAAAATCATAGGCTTCTGAGGAAGTACCAAAGCAGATTATTTGCTTAAACAAAAATATTGAAAATAATATTATTTAACTCACTTATAAATAGGGCTGTGTTCGAAGGTTCGTTCACCAGCCAGGAATTCAAAGGTAGTTTTAAACTTTCAAAGGTTCGTCAGGTGACACACGTTGTGTTTTATTTTTGTCTGTTAACAGAAACCGTTTGACAATGTGTGAATACTGTAAATCACACATTAAATGTCACTCACATGCAAAAATTGGATCTTTGGATTTGTATAATGCATATTACATAAACAAAAGACGTATTAAAATCCACAACTAAATCATAGTTCAAACCCAGGCTGAACCATGCTTTCACTGGACATTTGCATCCCTTTGCTTCCAAACTCCTTCACCAAACAGAGTTTTTGTCCTCCCTTTATATACATGTGGCCATTCCCCAATTAACACACAATTACCTAATTAGGGATTGGCCACTTTCCAGCAATGGTTGTTAGCAGGGACGGATTTAACCCCATCCCTGCCAAACTTACATTCATCAATTTGAGATATACTCAAATCATTTTGATATATATATATATATATATATATATATATATATATATATATATATATATATATATATATATATATATATATATATTGATTTACAGATATATTAAACTTAATTGAGATATCTTAAAAAATGCACAATGCAGATATATTTAAATATTTTAAGATATCTGTAAATGATCATTTGGCTTGCCATAGGGAACACACTCACACACACAGTGAGTACAGACATGCAGATCAGTGCATTCATTTTAGACATTACTTCAGCATTGTTTTTTAAATGATGTTTGAGCAATAAGTGCAAACTTGATTAAGGACTAAACAGTACATTTTGTAGTGTTACCTGTCACAAAAACATGCTGCAGACAGCTCTCTGCAGCTAGAGGTATAGTGGAGCGAATGTGCTGTGTATTAGTCAAAGGAAAGCCAAGGTTTAGTGTCTTATTTTGGATCCTGAGATCATTCAGTAAATTGGGACTGTCAGCAACTTTACCAAGCTATGATTTTTTTTTGTTCTTACTCCAACAGGTCTACTATACCGTTTTAGAACAATAACTTTGCATCAGGGATGACATTTATGTTTAAACAATTGTTCTTAGGATCACCAGGTGAGCTACACTAGTTTTGCATGATTACAATTGCTTTTGCATCTGGTTACCTTTCTTTATGCAGCCTTTGTTCAGAATAGGGAAGCAGTAGTTTGCAAAACATATCGAGATACATTAAATTGAAAGGCTCCTTTGTTGGGGCTGATTTGCTTAATTCATTTCAGAATACTACAGTGTTGCTATGTAGCTTTTACCTGCATTTACATAAAATATGAAAACTTACTTTAATAATGCAAAACATTAACTGTACAAACACAATGTGACTTTTTATTTTAAATGATCTATTTTCAGATCCTTTCCATTTTAAGTAGCTCATCTGGTGTTTAAATGATTAATTGTTTCTTCAAATGAATATGGCAGCAGTATATTATATGTATTCAATGTGGCTCAAGCGCCATTTAGTAATGTCTTGGTGTTCAAAAATCTGAGAATAAAGAGTGATGTTACCTTCTGTATTATTCCAAATAAAATGTGCAGCATCTTATGAACATACCTTCCCGTACAGTACCATTTCAACATTCCACATTCGTATTTTTCATAAAACAGGCATAATTACAGAAAGTGCATGGTTAAAATATCTGTTTGTGGCATGCTTTTTCACATCAGTGACACCTGATCGACAGAGTCTACCAAAATGTGATTAAACTTTGTACATATTACAAGGAAGTTAACCCATGTACAATACTGTCAATGGAAGTCAAGGTAACCCACTCTTCACTGTGCATCTAATTGACACATTTTCCCGGGACAAGGTACCCCTATTCTGAAGTAAGTTGGTAAACAATCGTTTAGCGCTGGTATGTACATGTTTTCAATATATATATATATATATATATATATATATACAGGCAAGCATTGTAATCATAGGGAGTATGGAATGCATGGTAAGCTGGTAGTTAGTGTAATTTAGCAGAACAGATTCAGCATGCTCTTCTGGCAGAAGGGAGGAATTTGAGTTGTGTGTGCACTCCACTGTGGGGTAATAATTTTACAAAAAGGTAACTTGTTTTTAATGATCTTCGCTACGTACGTAGGGTTGATTCGATTGGAATTCCATCAGTATTTCACAAGTGTCAGAAGCAGTCAGAGTTGATATGGGTTTAAGATAAACCTGTTACCAATGATTAAAACAAATACTTTTTAGGAGGGTGGGATCAGTCTAATCTCTGCCTTACTGTACAGTATGTACAGTAGGCTGAAGTAATTAATGTAATTTACTTGACAGTTGTCACATTCAGTTTAATATGTTGTACTTTAAATGGATTTTGTGAAAGGATGCAGATAATAGCTTCAGGATTGTATTTGCTGTAAGGGGTTGTGGCAATGTGCCCCGCCCTGTGTGTATTTTGTTTTATATGTTGTGTGTGGTGTGTTAATGTTGGTGTATAGCTATTGGTGCACAGGATATAAATGCGTCTGTGTAGCACGAGTGATTTAAATTATATAATTGTGAGGCTCCCGAGTGGCACATCCAGTAAAGGCACTCCGCGTGGAGTGCAGGATGTGCCCTATAGTCTAGACGTCGTGAGTGCGAGTCCAGGCTATTCCTGGAGGACAGCGTGTGTTCATCTTCGCCCCTCCCGAGTCAGCGCAGGGGTGGTAGCGGTGGGCTGAGCCTAACAATAATTGGACATTACTAAAAGAAAACAATAATAATAATTGGCGACCACTAAATTAAAATAAATAAATAAATAAGTAATAATAATAATAATAATAATATATAGTTGTATTTAGGCACGGGGATTGCACAATCACTTCATGTGCAGATAAGAGTATGTGAGCACGGGATTGCACAAATTAGTTCAAGTGCTGGGATTCAAGTGAATAATTAATTAGTAATTAAATCCCGGCACAACAGTATATATAGAGGCATGAAGCACTCGGGGTTGTGTGTTCAGGGAGAAAGAACGGGAGAGAGATGGAGAAAAATAATTAAAATAATAGCAATTGCTACTTCGTACAGGAGGACCGGCACGGTACTTGTTTGTGGAGTGTTCGTCCCTGTTTGTTTAGTTGGTGTCAGTTTTGTGTTCAGTCTTTTATATTGCTCTGTGAGCATTGTTTTGTGTCAAACCTTTTTTATTTTATTTGCAATAAACCGGTGCAAGCAAGCGCATTCACCATTTCACTCGCAGTGCTATGTGTGTTTCTTCCGGGTCTGACGTCACCACCTGTGACAGGGTTAGATAGGGATTTGCTGAGTAATCAATTGTCCTCAGAAATCTGATTTAGGAAACCCAGTTAACATTTTTCTTTCTCGTAGAAGCGTTTTCACTAGAGCTGTTCAATTTTAGTGGGGATGATCATATTTTCAGTGCAGCACTAATCACTATTAGATTAACATATAATTGAAGAGACTGACATGTTTATTGTATTCATCTTTTATGTAATACATTATCTAATATACAGTATTGACCAGCACAAGTAACACAGATGATTAATATACAATTTTTTATTACAACAATTTCATTGAGATCAAACTGTCTACAGTTGCCATTTCATTTCCTCATGACTTTAACCAAGCAAAATCTTTGTCTCTTGTAAGGCCTTGTAATTTATTCCACAGTCACTGGACCCTTGTGTGACCCACGCTTGGCTTTTCTTTAGTCCATGTAGAATGATTGGTGAAGTGTTGCGCTCACAGTAATGTTTACTTAATATCATAGCAATATGCAAACTTGTACCAGATGCAGTTGTTAATTAAGCCCCACCCCCCTCCACAGATATAGTTAAAACATTGTGAATGGCAGCTTTATCCTCTGTGGAGGTGGGTGTAGAAATTCATTCAAACCGGCTATTCTAAGAACATAGTCTGTTCCAATCTTGAATGTATGACTTGTAATGTATTGATAGACTTTCTATTTTTTCAGTGCCTTTGCTTCAAGACATTTCTTCAAAATTAAAAGAGGGCTTTGATTATTAACCATTGGGGCATTATTAATTGCAACTGATGTTTAAGTTCCTGGTAATACGTCTTCTAAAGTTATTCTTAGAGTAGGTTTGACATTGATAACTATAATAGTTATACGCATAATTGATAGCTTTACTACATGTTAATATCCTTATTTTTAGCTGAAGCTTGGAGGGCTGATTCTTGCAATGACTTGCCAGCACATTGGAAAGCACATGGTATGCAGAAGCTTTCAGACATTCCGGGCTTTCCAACTACTAGCCTGAATCTTTCTGGACAGTGATGCATGGCCCATCTTGTTGGGTACTAAAGCTGTACATTGCTCACAAAGCTAAGGTAAATGCAATCCTTATTCATCAAGCTGTGGGGAGTTTGGCTGTGCATTTTTTTTTAGCTGGAATCTGAGCTGGAACAACCCCCCCCCCCCCCCCCCCCCCAAAAAAAAAACAGATTGATTATTGTACAGGTACTATAATTTTCAGATTATAACCCTTTTAAGAATATTGGGAGACTTTCTGTGTGTAATAGACTTGGGTAAAGTAGTCAATGTATGGGGTTCTTATAGCAATAATACTGAATGTTAAAGATAACCCTTAATATGAAAAAAATAATTAATAAATGAAATATTTTACTTCTTAAAAACATGTATTTTAAGTAAACTTTTGTCATTTCTGAATTTTTCCAGTAACATTATACAGTTACAGTCAAAGTTCTTGCAAAAAAACCCCCCAAAAAACCCAAAGCTGTTGTGATATCTTGATTCTAGCAGATTGTAAGATATCCACAAGACTGCAAACCTCAAATGTGTTAAAAATGTATTCACTGTCTCCAAATGAGGCACCGTGCCAGTTTAAAAAGCAATGGAATGCTTTTTTTGCTAGGACTATAGTATTGACTTCACCTTAAATGGCTGAAACAGACTAGGAGAGATATTTGGCGATATAGTGAGGAAGTAGCCTGAAGCTTTATGAAGTCACAAACACTCCCAAGCATTTTTGTTATGACTGGTAACTGTGTTGACATAAAACATTATCCTAAGTATTTAATATAATCTTTTGTGGTTCTACTTTTGTTTTGTATGTCCAACTGAATTTATTTTCTGTATCATACAATAAACCATTATCTGCTTTATAATAAATCAACTGTAGAAATGTAGACAAGTCACATTTAAAATGTTCTGTACTTACTGGGCCCTTTCTGGGCCTTGGTTGTTCCCCAACATCAGTATTGCATGTTGGGAAACAGCATGTAAGGAAGAATGAGAGAAGGGATGGGTCAAGATATAAATATCTTCTGAAAAAACAACATTGCAGCCAACAAAGCCTACTTAAGAATTCTACCTTGGGAAATCTAACATTTTGAGGATTTTCAATTAGATCCTAAAATCACAGTTTCACAATAATACGGGAGAATTTCTTCTTTCTGAAGGCAGTATTGCAGAGTTCAGTATATGTCCTCGAACAGTACAGACACTGAGGTATCTACCTCTGGTATGGCCCCTCTGTGACAGTGGGTCTCTTGTATTTGATTCGCTGAATGTCATAAGGAAATAATATACAGCATGGGTTACAGATCTGGTGATCACAAGGTCATGGTAATTTGCTGACATTGTGCGTTATAGAAATCCACTTGTACTTTAGATAAGGCAGCAGTGTAGTTTTTGCTTGAAGATGAAAGCCGACCTGTGTTGCAAGCTACAGACTGCAAAACTTTGTTGCTGACCTGACAGATTTCCATCATCGGCGATGACAAGTTTGTTTTGAGCATGGGTGGTGACAGGCTGCCTCAGTCTCAACTGCATAGCAGACAGCAAACCAAAGCATTCTGTGGCTGGTCAGTTGGAAACTAGTTTCATCAGAGAAACACCACGCGCTTGTTGTTCAGTTCTGTTTCCTCGCATCTGTGCTGAATTTATGTTGTATACTATAAATGCCCTATTTTGCCTGAATCAGTTCCAGTGATGTAATATCCAGATACAGAAGTTTAGCAACCCTTGTCAAAGCATTTCAGCCTTGTGCTCAGGCTCAGCTTGACAGACAGTAAGCGTTCTTTAAGAACATGTCATTTTAGAATAGTTTGCACTTGTCACAAACTGTTCTGTCTATTAAGATATACAATCTTTTGCTGTGAAGAATGTATTGTTAAAGAAAATAATAATAATTCCACACAGAAATATACTTTTTTGTTGAGTCTGAGTGGAACAGGAGGAGCTTTATAAATCCCAAATAAGGAAGCTGAAGTCAGATGATGTTCCAGTTTTCGGAGTTAATGAGGAACAAGATCAGAGATGCAGTTTTGTTTAAAATGTAAATGAGTCAAATCCCAATTCGTTACAAACAGGATTTCCAATTTATGAATGAAAGCATTCATGTTAACACTAATATTTCAAAATGTAATATGAATACCAAAGCCCTGCTGAAACTCTAAGAGAATTGTGAGTTGGTGGCATGTTTGATTCCTTAGTAGTTTTTATTTTTATTTTTAACTGTTTAAATGAGAACAGTAATGTAATTATTTTCATCTTCTTTCTATCTCTTTGTAGTAAGAAACAGCAGGTAATCTTTTAAATATCTCGATCACATTTATGAAATTTAGCTCACACTTTACTGAGTGTTTGCTCTGTAGACTAACAAAAACATCTGAACCCTTTCTTAAAACAAAAAAAAAAAACTAAAAAGCTTTAACCACACCTTAGGCTAAAAACTAATAAAGCAAGAGTGAAAAAGTTTAATGAATAGAGCTTACTGTTAAAAAAAGAAGGAAGAACTGAACCATTTACATTGATCACATAGCATTTAAATATTTTAATAAGCACTTACCTGAATATAGGCTGCCATTTGTTTTTACTGGGCGCTTCTAGCAGCCAGGTCACCACTGCAACCCTCTCGAATAACACGTAATGTAGGCCACTCAGGTTCTGAAAAACCTCAAGTAACTCTCGCACTGAAAACAGCAGCTCTGTCAAGAAGGTGACCTAAAACAAACTGTCTTGAGGCATTTTTTTAAAGATTAAATAAATCTGTAGCACTAACATGAGGACTAAACATTTTCAAAATACCTGAGAAGGCTCATGAGTTTCTGACACCAAAAAAATGCCATCGCAGGACACAATGCTTAGTCTCCTCTACTGGGTACTGGGCCTACTCGACCTGCACTTTTAATTTATATACTGTATGTCACTTTAATTTGAAATGAATACTGTATATTATAGTGATGTAGAAACTATTGGCTTCCTTGTTTGATAGTGTTAGTCATATCTCTGTGACATCTCTGTGACATGTTTCAACAGGTGATTGGAATTGGAAATGTTTGGAAACTAGGCATACTGTGCATTTCTATCAGTACATGTGCCTCTGAACCTGACCAGTTCTGTCACAGAATCTAATCCTCATTACATGTGCAAGCTTGTAACTTGGAGCTTCCTAGTATGGATGGATGGATGTTTCTATGAAAGGTGGGACTAGTAACTTGTGAGTGACTTGTTGGATTCATTTGAATAATTAAGTACTGATTGGTGAACGCAGCATGAACAATTCTGGTTTTTATTCAATGTTTTTTTTTTTTCAATGACTGTTTTTTTGTTTATCTTTTTAACTGTGTTTATTTAAATGCTTTGGAAAGGTAATACAAACTTCTAAAACTGTTTAATGAACTTGGTTTACTGTAATTAATCAAAACGGTACTGCAATAAAAGTCTGAAACGGTAGTGTGAATAGGGCCCAACATACCCAGTGAAAAGTTGTATTATCTTCTATTGGTTGTAGAGCGGATGCACCACAATAAAATGGTTACTATTGGAAACTTAAGTGTGGAGTGCTATTAGGAAGATGTGTGCTCCACTATTTGCGTTCCATAGTTGTTATCTTAAGGTAATTGCAGCGGTGTTAGTTTCCACAGCTTTTGGTGTTGCACAGTGAAGCCATTGTTGATGTCTTGTTAATTTGCATTGCTGCCTATATTTCCATAACATATTCAATCATTTACCTTTCAGCATATGACCGTCCTAACAATTTTAAAGTGGCTCGCTATAACACTACTTACTAGAAGCCCGTAGCAGTCAGTTCAAAGTATTGAGCCAGGACTGAGGAGAAAGCCTTAAAAGGCAAGGAATAGCATTTCATTTCCTGGCATCCACTAAGGAAATGCTAAAGCAGGCCTAGTTTTGCCAGATCGTACAGCGAGAGCTGTTGAGCGCATGTCAAGTAATTATTTTTTTCATAATATTTAGATATTTCTTACTCTTCTGCATGATTTTTCACGCATCCTTTATAATAAATGGATGTTATGTTATACTGTTATTCATGCAAGTTTTACGACTGGATCTGTAGCACATACAAATTGGTGTGAATAAAAAAACAAATGAACTGGCAATACTACTGTTCGGTCTCAGCACAGGGGGGATAGGGGGGAGGGGGGGAGAGAGGGGAGGGGGGGAGGGGGGTCCTTTAGACAAAAAAAGCCAACTCATTTAGTGGAGGCTTACAGCTCCAGCTTGTTTTAATAATTTTAAATGTTGCAAATGCCAGTTCATTACCAAAAGAATGCAGAGGCCTTTACAACACATAAACCCCTCATCATTAGTGCTTCCTTGTCTAGAGTACAGATGTATTTGGCATTATCCTCAAATGTCCTTTTTTCAGTTCTGCTGAAGCTGTAAATCAAGCTATGGAAAAGCTTGAGATGCCTCTTGAATACCACTAATGGCTTGTGATGATTCGGTGTGCCTCAGTTAAAGAGACTAGACTGTACATTGTGTTGTTGTATTAGAGAGTTCTGTTTTAACATTTCATAAAGCTGGTAAAAACATCCAAAAATGTCAAAGCAGGCATAGATGAGGAGGTAATTATTATATGTTAGGGAGTATTGTATAACGTTTCTAATAATTTTACACTTTCCCAGGAGGTTTTAGAGTCCCACCCAGTTAGTCAGAAGTGAGGTCACAAAAGACTGGGCGAGCCCATAATGGTTGTGGCCCTTATTAGGGTAGGATTTTATGAGCAGTTGGCATGAGAGTTCAATCAAGGTTTATAGAAAGGGCAGGTTCAAACAAGAAGATGAGTTTTTATGAGCATCATTTTGGATCTCCTGCCAGCTTGCAAAAACTCTCACTCACTCCCACCCTCAGTCACACACAACAGTGCAGGACAGGGAAAAAAAGTGAGACTGTTTAGGGTGAAATTAGCTATCTTCCCCTTTTTTTAAACTTCTGTTCCTGCATTCCATTGAGCACAGTGGGGCACAGTAAGAGACACTGCCACAGACACTTTCCCCTGGAACAGTGTTTTGGAGTGAGAGTTTAATAATCCTTACTGGATAGGGAAGCAGCAGTCTCTGCTGTCTTATTGAACTTGATTGGAATTGGGAACAGTCCAAAGTATTTTGTTACTTCACCTGGCAGGTTTTGGTCTAATAATTAAGGTAGTATGTTTATGAATCCCAAAGGTATTACAAATTCACTAACTATAGCATATTACTGGATGTAGCTGCATGACCGTAGGTACTTATGTTTGCCTCTTTGATCAAATATACAGTAGATCAGCTGGATGATTGTGAAGTTTTGGGACCTCTTTTTGAATACCGTCTTCTCTGTGGGTGCTGTTTGAGTCATGCAGTGGTTGCATGCTGTTGGAGCAGGCGTGAGCTGCATGAAATGTTCGTCCTATAAATTTCAATAGTGCATTTTCATTCTGAACTGTGATTGAAACACGGAAATAGGCCATTGCTGTCTACTGAATTTTAAAGCATATAAAAAAATCCCTTTGAAATATTAAGATTGAAATGGAGAAAATCAGGCTTAGGAATCCTGCAGTCGAGGCCACATCTGAATTATACATGTAGCAAGAGTGAATGTATAGCTACAAATTGACAGCAAAAAACAGACAAGCTTCTCATGGTAAGAAAGCTTATGAGTCAGGTACGCACATTGCAAAATAGTTACAGGACTGGACACGACTGACCAACGTATTCAAGTTTCACAAGTTAAAACAATCCCTGGGAACAGTTTGACATGTTTCCTCTTTAGATAACTTATATGCTTTATGCAGCCATTTAAACAAATCATTATTCATATCAATTTATAAGCAGTTACAATTGCATTTATGCTAATTTCAGTACTTTTTTTAATGTCAACACTTCAAATAACAGATTTATCAAACATCTAAAAAATATAAATATATTATCTAGTGCTCATGTCTGTTTTATGCTTAATAGACGTAATGATAAAACATTGATGTTCATAGCTGTACTATAGCCTACTAAGTTGCATAGCCTTAACATACATTAAGATGAAGTCAAAATATTAAAAAAAAAAAAAAATATACTGCAAGAATTCTGTGTACAATAGCCATTATAATTACAGTAACACGTGATTAAACAGAGTTTTGGTATTGCCTAAGCTCCCCCATTTGGATAATAATAACTTTCTAGTTCTAGGGTGGAAATGTTTAGCAAGGTACAGCTCATCTTTTTGCTTCCTCTGTGGCATATGTGCAATTTCTGTTATCGCTCCGCCTGTTGCATGTTGGTATTCTACATTACATGTTTAAAAATATATAGAGGAGATCATTTACCAGAGCACTTGTTTTGCAAACTCTGTTAATTTAAAATGGGGGGGGTCATTTGTAATGTTGCTTAATTTAGCATTGCACGTAGGCTCATTATAAACCATTTGTTCAGAATGTAGTCCTTACCTTAGTCTTTAAGCCATTATTATCCTTTACCTTGGTAGTCTAGACACAGAATTTTGAACGTTGTAATTGCACCTAATCTAGAATAGAGTGTGTTGTTTAAAATAAACATGGAGACATTTTTACTACTGTAATGAAAAGCAAAATTTATTAAAAAGAGATTATATATAGATAGTATCAAAATTGCACCTCTCCACGGTTCGATGCCCCTTTAAAACAGACCCAGGACACAGGAAATTGAGGTTTTTCAGTGTTTACGCACTATTTTTAATAAACCAAATGAACAAAAACAAAATAAACACCTAGCTCTTTCCTGAGCACTAAACTAAAACATAAAACAGGAACCTGAACTATATAACAGGACAGCTAAGCTGTTCACCTGCAAAAACCAAAAGCAAGCAAAAACAAAACACACAGTTTTTATGAAAACAAACCTTCACTCTCTTGGTACACCTGCACACACTCACAAGCAGGCTTTACACACAGCAGCCCTGGGCAGACTGACTGCACCTCTTTTATACCCTGCACCTAGTCCTAATTTACAATTACTACCCAGGTGCAGGGGATAATTAACAATAAAACAGTTAAACAAAACAATTAAACTTAACAAAAATGTGCCTGCGCACATGTTTTATGCAGGGAGGATTTTAACCCCCTCCCTGCTGTGTTACAATATAATCATATATATATATATATATATATATATATATATATATATATATATATATATATATAATTTATAGGCATTGCTTATTTACATCTGAAACTGTGGAATCTGAGAATACTAAAGCTGCATTGGGTCATTAAGTTTTTCACAATAAATTTCACTCCAGAACAACCCATTGAGATTCTACACTCCTTGGTTGTGGGAAAGTTAAGGATCTAAAATTCTAAGTCATGCCAAGCTAAAAAAAAAAAAAAAAAAAAAGTGAACAATAGATCGACCACATAATACTGTTTTCATTTAAAAAAATATTTACACTTTATATGAATTCCCATTACCAATTCTCTAAGTATTGCAAAAAAAAAATCTATGTTGAAAGAGAGACATAACAAACACTTTTGCTAATATTAGTTTTGCTAACACTTACTGTAAATCCACTTAACATGTGTTAAAAATCAACCAGTGGAAGGGTGGAACCCTCACCTTTGTCTGTTGTGCCTCAAACATCATAAAGAATTTTTTTTTTTTTTTTATAGCCACAGTCACAGGATGGAAATAATGATGAAGTCAAAATGGTGACAAGGCCTTCTTACACACTGTATGCACAAATCATGCCCAAGTGAACTAATGGGCACTCAATGCCTAATTAAGATTTGTTAAGATTTTTCATTTTAATAACAATACAATAGAACTGGTATCTGGTTAATTCAGGGATGAGAAACATCCCTGAAAAGCATAATTTTGTCTTTGCAGAATTTGATGGAGCCTACTGTAAATATTGCGTGCATTTTGGTAGGAAAACTGCAGAGCAACTGGACAGGTTCTACACAAGTCCTTTAAAAACCTGGGGTTCAGCAGTTACAAAACTGAAAGAATATCAAGAAAAATCAGAATTCCACAAAGCAGCAATAATACTGTAAAACAGGATTTTTCTTTGCATAAATTAATTTTGCTAATGGCCTTCAAGGTCCATTTTTGCTGCAACAAATGTTTGTGCTTCTTTTTCTTTTAATGAATGGCACATGTATGAATAATATATTTCACAGCACATTCATTTTGCAGATTTTTCATAAACGTGAAATTAGCAAACGTTTCTTGCTCACGAAATGTTCTTGTTTTATAGTAGTTGGCAATGATTTCGTATCTGTGATGCAACAAACTAAAACACTTGTACATCAGGAGTTGGATTCAGCGTATAGAGAAAGAGTGGAAAATAAACAGGCAGAAGCTATTGTTATATTTTAATGATTCCCAAGTATCGCTTATTATAGTTGTACTCTTAGTATGTTACTTACATTTACTAGCAAATGTGTTCCAAACTGCACTGAAAGGAACATTTCCTTAAAGTATGTTATACATTTGTTGAGGTGAGGTGGGGTCATAGGGAACCTTTTGTGTATCAAGAAGCATTTAGTGAACCCGTCAAGTTACAAGGCCAGGCCTGTTAATCACTAATTGATCGATTGTGTTCACTGTTAAATAAGACCAAAATCCTACAAGTTATACTCTACTTTTTTGTGTGTTTTGTGCGACAGGGAGGGGGCAAGTAGATTTTTAAGAAGGACAAGTAGATTTTTCCTTGCATATTGTCAACAAGTTTTTTTTTTTTTGTTTTTTTTTTTTTAATTGTACATGTTATTCCCATGAATTACTGTTTGATTTTCTTTCCTGATGCATTTTACACTTCAAACTAGCGCACGCAATTCCATGCAGGGAAATTCCATTTTTCTTCTTACAGGCTTCTTTCACCTTTCTTACTGTCTGACATTTTAAGGTGTGTATAATTCAAGTGCACTGTTACTACAGGAAGTGACACGGATAGGTAAAGTGACTTTGATCTAACAATTCTCAAACTGCAAGGCCCTTGCACCTGCTCTGTGGTCAGGTAAGTGGTATCCGTGCCAAACAGACAGTGTGCAGATAATAACTGTTTCAGTTTCGCAAGGCTTTATCAGTTACAAGCAGGCAGCGCTGCTTAAGGAAGGAAGCAACAGGGGCACTGACAGAAACCACAATCCAGATTCCAAGAACACTTGTTGGTGCTCTTGTCAGTTTGTACAAGGATTTCGCAGTCCAGATGCAACTGGTCAGATTAGCGTTTAAGGCTGTACTATAATGACATGCAAATAGGGGATACGACATACTGTACACAGTGTAGAAAACAAAGAAAAACTAAAATGCTTGCTATAAATGTGTTGCCACTGGTGGTTCATTGGGTTTCAGACCAGGTTAATCTTTCAACAAGAGTAGAAATAGCACTTGGTGTCACATGTTCACCGTACTAACATGTTTTTCTCTTATAGGGTAAGAGAAAAAAAAGGTGTTACCCTTTGGGGCGAAAAAAAGTATACAGAACTGCAGTCTGTTGTTATAGTAACTGCAGTGAATAACTAATTTGATGTGGTTAGACCTCTAGAGTGAAGAGCTCAATTATTCAGGTCTTTCACAGCTTCCTCTTCAGCCAGGTTATCATCTGTGAAGTAAGAAAAAGGATGTTGTAATTAGCCCAGAATGCATTGCAAGCTCTGGCACCCTGAGCGATTGGTTTACTAAGTTATTTAAGCAGCCTCTAAGGATAATCAGCATATCAATTGCAAGCAGGTAAGACATTCACTTGTTTATTGATGTACAATATTGAATTAACCTACAGACAAATAGGCAATTGTTAACAGTGTATAATACATGTAAATCTTATTCATACAGCTCATTAGATGCTCTGCATTTTTAATTAGGAAACATGCTTTGACTGAAGTCTTTACTGTACTTTATGCCAATTTGACTGAGAGAAGATTATTATTCTCTCAGAATTAAAAAAATAAAATAATTCTGTAAGGCACAGCGATGGTTCATTATTAATGTTTTTTTTTTTTTTAAATTAGCATTTTGTTAAGAAAAGTGAAAATAATTTATGTTCATGTTTGTGTTGGTGTGTGAGCTTTTAGGGGGAGTGCTGGTGCTGGAATTGATTTAATTATTTATTTAGCTGTTTTTTACTAAATTCTGCACTTGTATTTGGTATTTGTATTGTTTTTAATTATTTATGAATGAGTTAAATTCAAATTGGTGTAAAGTAAACTGCTAGAAACAGAACCAAAAGACGGCTGGATTTCTGTTAGTTTGTGGCTACTTTTAAAGAGTTCATATTTTATTTCTTTTCTGAAAGGAAATTAATAAGAAACAATATAAATGACATGACAATTTGGAGTAATAGCATTGAGAATCTAACCCTAAGTGTCTAAAATCAACAGTGGTAAATAGCTGGAGAAATAGCTGAAAACTGACTTCTTTATCTGCAGTTTGAGTTTTATTTTTGTGCTTGTTTTTGCATGCTTTGGTTGAATTTTTTTCTCACAAGCAATACGTATGTAGTATTTAAATGAGGCTTCAGTTGAAATGCAAAGTTTTGTATCTACAAAGATGCATGTTTCACTTGTTGGGCAGTTGTGAGTTCAAATATACATACAGTAGTAATAATTTACTGGGCCTTGGAACATGTCTAAGCCCCGGGAGGAAGGGTTAGAAACTTTACAATTTTTTAAATGTAATGAATACTGAGAATGTAAGGACATGCATACGAATAAGCACATCTAAAGTTCAGATGTCATATTTTTCTATTTATTTATCTATTTAATAATAAGATGTTTTTTTTTGTTTGTTTTTTTTGTCATGCTTAAACTACATCATTATATTTTACAAGCTAGGACAAGCTCTCAGGTTTTTTTTTTACAGGGATATAAGTCAGCCCTATACTTTTTGGTGCATTAAGGGAAATTGAAATGAGGGATTGTTATTGAAAGTATAACAAATGTTTTTTTTTCAGCTTCTTGTCAGTTCAGCTAATTTGGTTATTATTATGTGGTTTAGATGTGCACCTCATCCTGTTTCAGAGTGCAAATTTTCATTATTTTAATGGTGATGTTGAAACCAAATATAGCAACTGAAAGATTAGTTTCCTGACAGACTATATCATATAAGGCAGTTGAGTGCATCGAGCATGCTGTATTAAGAGGACAGTTTAGCATTGGTAATGGGAATTCATTGGTTTTAAAAAGTTAACCACAACAATAAGGATTTGCACACATTGCAGGCATGTAATACATCTGTACATATCATATAAGGACGCCACTGACTAAATAGCATTTTATCATGAAGGGGATTTACTCTCCCCTTTGTAAAACATCTTGAATTGTATCATGTTGTTTTGTGTGATCCCTATTCAGTTATCTTGTGTTTGTTTTTATGAATAAAATACATTTTGATATCCATGAACCTTTCCCAGTGTTGTTACAGAAGTCAGCATTTACTGATTATTTACAGTAAATTACGTTATAGATTGTGTTAAGGCTTGGTAAATAGGACCTGTTATCACATGATAAATGTGGAAATGCACCCAACATGGACACATTATTTGTTGATGATGACTGGCTCTCAAACTCACCTCCATCTCCTGAATCAGGGTGGGCTAAAGCAGTCCCCCTTCAAGTGTGTAATCCCCAGAGAAAGATATCCAATTAATTCAGTTTGCTCATCCTCTCATGAAAGAGTAATATGTTCGTCCAATGAAAACACATGTACCTAATAATGAATAAAAAGACACACTGAACAACAGTTTAACTGGAAAAGACATATGGTACAGAAACCTATTTTATTTTAACAGGGGATTTCCATGTCACCGTTTCAGTTTTGTTCAAGACTTAATGCAATACTTTTTTGGGGTATGGTTATGTCTGTATCACAAGTCTTTTTACATAAATAAGTAACATTCTGTCCCTTGGGCACTATTGATTTTTGGTTTGTGGCCAATTATCATTGTGAATGTTTTGTGATTCCCCCCCCTGCCCACACCTTTAGGACAACATGTAATCTCTTCATCAAGGCAAGTGGCCTCTTGCTGTGTGCGATTGGCTTCTGATAGTTTACTGCATGGGTTTATTGCCATATATGTTGAAATACCATCAAAGGAAGTCATAGTTTTAGATCATAGCTTTGTCAATAGCAATTTTTAACAGCTGTATAGATATAGCAGTTTCCAAACCTGTCGCATTGTCACTTCTGGTGTGTATGGTCATGTCGCTGTGAAAGTATCGTCACCCAATGAAAAATCGCATCATGTCTGGTGTGTGGCAGCCTTTACAGTGAATACTTAAGATTACTGTGTGACTGATTGAATTCATAACAGCTTTGTAATCGTGGAAGTGTGTAAGGAATAGGCTGTCCAGCATTTTAAATGCACTGTCTAGGATTCTTTCATTTAGAGGTTGCATTTCCATTTGTTCATTTTGGTTTCATTGAGATATATATATTTTTTAGAACATCATATTATTCAAAATTGTGTTTAGAATCAGGGCCTTAGCCTTTGAGAACTTTAGAAAGTAAAGGATAGTACACAAGAAGATACTAAAAGCCTGTGCTTGCATAGGAAAGAAATCCAGACTACAGGCCGTTATTGTCTGCATGGTTATTCAGGCATATGCACTGGGAATTGGCGAGGAACTGACAAACTGACCTCTGACATAGACAAATGAGTTTTGACTTTCAAGACGTGAATAAGAAACATGATTTATATTTTTAGCAGCTCTGGTACTTCTGGTTAACTGCTACGCATTTGCTAAAATTTTAGCTCAAAATAAACAAAGGCTTACATGTATAAGGAGCAGCATGTTCAGCCATCATTCTCAACCCAAGAAGGAGTTGCCCTATGTTATAGTGCCCTCCAGCAGGTATTAGGGCAGTATTGGGACAGGTTGTTCCAATACTTGCTGAAAGGCAGGGTATAATACAGCTATAATGCAGGTCCAGCTGTTGAACACCCATTAATATTACATTGCATTCATATTTTGTTTGTTTGCTTTTTTTCGGCAAGCAATTGGACTGGTTTGGGCAATTGCATCACACAAATGTTGTTGACATATAAAGCTGGGCCTGAATTCAATAAATTAAAGCAATATGGTCAATTTGACTGGGAGGTTGTGTCTGTTTGCATTGGATGTGCTTTTAAGTTACAGATTTCAAATAGCAAGCTGTACAGTATCTCACATGTACTGTATACGTTATGACACATACAACTTTTCTAAAACAATCTCAAAAGTTTTCAGTCTCCTTTTTTGGTCACAAAATTGTTCTACTAGGTAGACATCTTAAATTGAAATGGCTTTATTCTGGGCTTCTGGATTATAAATATTTATTAAAGTCCAAACTAAACATTCATACAGGCATCAGTGAGATTTCTCAAACTGCAGGCACAGCTCGGAGAACTCTGCTAAAAGCTAGGTCAAAGCCTATATTGAAAGTCCATGGCAACAGTATTTGTAAATCTAATAGTGTTCCTCTGCAGTTCAGAGAATATTTTACAGTATGCTTTACATATCAGATGGATTAAACCAAAAGCTACTTATGGTGGTGGTGGTGGTAGTGGGAGATTCTGTTTCAGCTGCATCCTCTTTACTCCCTCCGTTGTCCTGCCTAAATATAATCTGTGTTTAAACCAAACCTGACAAAGAATTGTCTGCTATGCATCCAGTTCGAAACCTGGTACATGCAAGACACATTAGGCAGTGTCTCGTAAGTATGTTTCACTTGTGCATAATTGAGAGACCCAGTCTAGTCTACCACATCCAGTGCTTCCTGGTTGGATTTGCTCTTAGGGGAGGGGCAAAAACAGGCAGCAAGCAGAGCAGCCAGCAGAGATAAGAGTCTGCAAAGCTATATTCAACAGCCTTTCCACTGCAGCTGAATGTGTAGAGACTGCCAGAATGCCTTTCTGATAATAGCTTGAACAAGTTCATTTTAATTTCTTTGTCATCCTCAAATAATGATTTCCACAGTGCCTTGGGCACTGTCTCTATGGTTTGGTTTGATCTGAGGAGGGAAAAAAAAATGTGAGAGGTAAGTTGTTTTTTTATTGTTTGTTTTGTAATTCTTGCTGTTGTGGCTTTCTGTTTTGGAGCCCAGGGCCGGCTGTGTGAAAGCTGGAAGGAGGAAGTGAGACTAGGCTGCTCTGGCTTACTGTATCAGGCTGCACGTCTAGGTTACTGTGGTTTACGGTTTCATATCACACACAATCTATAGCTGGAATGAAAACAGAAGGTCACAGCTGCAGATCTTTATAAAGCAGCCTCTTCCTGTCTGTGCTTTGCAGGCAGCACCGAAGTACTGCTAAAAAGCTGTTTTTCAACTGATCAGAAAGAGAAACAGGTGGATACAACAACAGTATCGGCCCAGAATCCTTCCAGAAAAGCAATTATGACACATTTGGATAACAGAGATCAATATTTATAAGGTTTTGCGTTGTTCTAATTGAAGTCCTGCGAAGACAGCTTATTTTGCATATGGTCCAAATGTGCGCTCTGAAAGGTTAACTCTCTGCCTACTGCATATAAATTATGTGTGACATGTTTAGCCGTGTTTCCTTGTATGGCAAGTGCTGTATTTCAGTACAGCATGGTCCTGCCAAGCTTACAGGTCAGAAGACACTCAGCAAATATGCCAATTTGTATTTTTTATTTTTTTTTAAACTTTTTTTCAATGTGTCACTCGCTAACTTTAAGAAAAGTAAGGAAGGGCACTAATCATTAAGGGAAACATGATGTCTGATTTATTTTCTAGAAAAGTTAATTATGTTATTGTTTATATAAAAGTATGTTTAAAATATGGGCGCAGGTTTTTATCCCTTAGAGGACAGGAATCTGGAATAGTTAGCAATACATCATAATAAAGTATTTTGATGAAAGTTTCAGCTGAAGTATATATAATAAGGCAGACAATGCTGTCTCTGAGTTGATTAATGCTATCTTTACACAAAATACCTCAAGGCTCAAGCTACACTTGTAAGTAAGTTTGTGGTATTGAATATTTTAAGAGATACTGGATAAATATATTTTAATAGAACATACATATTTAATTCTTACACCATTTTATCAATACCAGAAAGTAGAAGATTTATTTTCTGAATCTGAAATACGATCACGTTTATTACAACCACACCCACCATCGCAGCTACAGCTCCTGTCTCCCTGGCACAATTACGTAAAAAAATTAAGTTAGTCAGTAATACAGTTATTTTAGACTGGGCCAAAGAAAGTGTTTAAAATCCCCAGCTCTCTAGCAATACATGTCAGGCTCAAGAACAATAGCTGTCTGCCTGCTCCCCAGGTTCCCTTGCCTTTGTTGGAAGAAGGTACAGCTGAGATCACAGTCCAACAGGATGGGCGAATAGATAAAAAGAAAGGTCAGAAATATATACAAGGCCTCAATTTCAAAAAGCGAATTGTACTATGGAGATATACTTCAGTTTTTCTTAATCACTGTTGATGATGTCTTTGTGGCAACTACAATAGATCAGGAAAGTGATTTATGTTTTAATTATAGATGCTTAAATAAAGTGACTAAAGCAGTGTACCTATATATTTGGCTTCTTGGGTGTCAACACAGCATACAATAGTGGTGGCTGTTTATAGACTGTCCCTATTCTGTGGACCAGACAGTGTGTAGATTATTACACAATACAAATTCCAACAGATGCAGTGCTGTACTATCTTCACAAACTAAATGTAAACAGACAAAGAATACTGTAGTGGGGTGTGATGGAACGGCATACTAATATTCACCCCAAACACAAACTGCATTTTTAAAATATAAAAAATGAGATGCGTTTAAAGTTATTGCCAGTTTGTAAATTGTAAAATATGAATATTTGATTATGATTAAAAATGGGTTTGAACACATTTTTATAACTGAATTATATTGAATTACTCTCTTGAAATCCTAGGTAAAACAGCACCACTAGGATAAAGACAAAATTAAGGCTGCAGGATATTTTACTTATTAAATTTAGTTGTTTAATATATGCATTATCATTTAGCATTTTAGAGAATACAGTATGTTTATAATAGTATTTTAAACTCAAGGCTAACATTTTTTAGAACTATCTCGTACACCGGTATGAGGCTTTTAATGTCCATTTAACTGCTGAAATGTATCATCACCGCAGTTATGCTAATTTGAGAAATACATAAATCTGTACACTACAGTTTAGACTGTAAATAAAGGCTGTGCATGTTTATTAAGGGTTCTGTTCATGCAGCAAGCATGTGGTTTATGTAGATGCCCTGCGGCTTCTAAAGTGTCGATGTGTCAAGTTTTCACTTACACTTGTATGTGACAACCTGACAATTGATGCATTGTCTAGAATTTGTGTTGTCTGTTTATTAGATGAATCACTGTTGTACCCTACTGAAACTACGGCCAGCTGTACATCATTAGATGTATTCATACATGATTAATAAGTACTGTGTATTATTATTATTTATTTCTTAGCAGAAGCCCTTATTCAAAGCGACTTATAATTATTACAAGATATCACATTATTTTTACATACAATTACCCATTTATACAGTTGGGTTTTTACTGGAGCAATCTAGGTAAAGTACCTTGCTCAAGGGTACAGCAGCAGTGTCCCCCACCTGGGATTGAACCCACGACCCTCCGGTCAAGAGTCCAGGGCCCTAACCACTACTCCACACTGCTGCCCATTTAATGTTTTATTTTTTACTATTCTATGTTTTATTCTACAATTCTTTCCCCTATTGAAGACATGATTATGTCATGTTGCTAAGGGGAGAAATATAGGAAGTTTTATTCACCTGCGCTAACTGCATGCTTCATACAGGGAGGTTTGTTATTTGAAAATATTTATATAGGCTAACCCTGTAAGCACACATGTTAAAATATAAAGAGACCCTGTCCCCTTGCCGTGCTAGTAAAGTGATGCTTCACAGAGAAAGTAGGCCAAGGTATTAGAGAGCAAGTCTTCTTTGTATAACCATTATATATTTAAAGCTCAGTAAACAGCCAGGACCTTGGTGTTAAATTTAATCGAAGAGGCTAGAATCTCAAATTAACTATGATAAATGTGCATGCAGAATGCTGATAAGGGTAGCCATTCTTTTAAAAAGCTTTATAAGTACTACCGTGTGAGAACCAGATTTTTTTTTTTTAAAGCCACAACAGAACATTTAAAATATTTGGAACCTACAGTGCTCCTCATCTTGGTTTGCAGTCAGATCATCCATTGGATAAAATAACTAGACAGTCTTGTTGTACTGCAGTTAAATTGCGCAGGAATTAATCATTATTCATCATGCCCTTATGTCCTGCTTCAGAAAAGACTCCTCTAAGCTACATTTCTGACGTGAGGTGGTATTAGAAATGACCACTTGGGGTGTGTAACTCATCTGAAACTGTGGCAACTGTCAGTTAATAAATTGAACATTTCTATATTAAATTACAATTTCAGAGAGGCAAAAATTACTCTTTCATCAACAACAACAATAATAAGCTTTAACTGCAGTAAAACCATAGTTGTTTTTGTATGGAAGACCCAGGCTTGGATTAAATTCAAATGATAACACTTTTATATCTGCTTCCTAATGCTGTAGCGGCTCTATAATGTGTTATTCATTTCGGGTCCAATTAGAGGGTACTGTAGTAGTCTAGAAGCTGCCTTTTGGATGAAGGAAGATAAATCTTAGGAGACTCTGCCAGGACTGCCTACAACTCCCTGTTGAGACATCCCCAGTCTGAAGAGTAGGAGGATTCTAGCCTGAAAGGATAATTAGGATGGGAATACAAGTCTTTTACAAGCTAAAAGTGACATAATTTGTTGACATCATTAACATGTAATAAAACACCATGCAAACAAGATTTTATTGCGGCACAGTTTTGCTCTGTCAGTGAAAAGATTGCAGCAGAGTTGAGTAAAACAAAAAATAACTTTATCTATAAAATTAGAAATAATAATAATAACAATAAAACAACTCAAATGTTAAATAAAGTGCCCCTGCCTTTTAATACATTTTTAACAAAGAGGGAAACAACAATTATTTCATTAGAGAACAAAAATGACATCCATGAGATCAGAAACAGGACAAGGAAGCAGCAGTGATCGCTTTGAAGAATGATGTTCTGCATGAAAACGTTAGCTTTAATTACGGAACAAAACTAATAATATACTTGCTACCAATTATACTTTGATTACAGAGGGGTTTTACTTTCTCAGTCGCCCCTTGCAGGCCATTTGAAGTTCTATACAACAGGGATCCTATTGAAAGCATATGATATTTCGGCTTGAGCATAAAGTAACGCTACTGTCTGCTATGGTATAGCCCACACTAACTTCACCTTGAGTGACTTTGCTGCATGAACCTGCATTGGACCATGAGGATGCAACAACATTGATTGCTGAAGTATAATATAGAACCCCTTCCCCATGTCTCAATTGAAGACTGCATAAGGCAGATGTGTGCTTACATACTCTTACCATCTGTCTGCAGCTCACACATCAGTGCCCATGCTTTTCCAGACAATGCTTCTATACAACCATTCCATTCAATTTGCAGATACCAAATACCTGAACATGCTTTCTCACTTTATTGCAGGTGAAAACAGACCCATTGACAGGACTCAGGTTTTTTTTAAGCTTTGAAAGAAAGTATTTATAGTACTAATATAGTAAATTAAATTTACTTATGCCATCTGCATGCTTAGTAATAAAGTTATAACCGCAATCGAATTAGCCAAACATATTATATTGCAAATTTAAACTCATATTTTTGAAAATGGATGACTTCAAAAGGCCTCTAAAGCTAAAAGCAGCCATATAAAAGAAAAAAAAACACAATATCTATGACTTCTAATGTTACTGTAGCAAAAATTGCTTTGGGGAAGAATCTTACCCGAATTTCCAGTTTTTAAACTAAATGCCTTTGACAGTAAGTTTTTCATTCAATTCCATTCTAGCTCTTAGCATTACTGACCTTGCAGTCTAATAATGTGTGCACTGCAGCATTAGGTGCATCACTGTTTCCTGGCTTTCCTGCTGTAGATTTCCTTTGTCTAATGTGATCTATACTAGTGTGTAAGTATACTGTGTACTGTACAGTTACAGTATCATCATTTTACAGTAATTCTCACACACATTTAGGAGAATGCCTTTGTGTTATATACCAGATGAGGGTTCACCATAAACATTGTATTCGGTAGTTTAAGATAATGAATAATTTCAAACTTTTTCTGTCAGTTTACTTCTTTCATTTGTCTAAATCTAAAATGACTCTGGAACACAAAAAGCATAACAGTATACCTGTTGATATCCGAGGGGAAATGGAAGAGAAGTGAAACTGAAATGTAAGAAACAGTAATATGTACCTGTTATTTAACATCTGTGTATAGAATGTAGACTATGGTTTTGGTATTTTTACATTCAGTCGAGAATCTCAAAGTGGTGGAAAGTACCTAGAACAACTGCTTATTGTTGTGTGTTTTTGTGTGTGTGTGTGTTTTTTAACTTTGCTAATCAAGTACTATGATGACATAGCTAGTAAATGCTATAGTATAAAACAAAAGTATGCAGAATCTACAGTAAATGTCTAAATCAAAAACGAAATTAATCTGCAATTATAAATACACTAAAAGTAAGAGTTTGGCGAGGCTATAGTAATGCTAGGCGTAAAGTTTTTAAAAGAGTTTACTAGAAGACTTTCCTTCAGTGTGGCTTATAAGTAGACTGCCTGCGTAAACAGGTTTTATTGGAAAGATTTGCAGATTATCAAATAACACAGTGTCTTTAAATAGATGAAACATAATGCACATAACTATGTGAGTCCATCCATCTCCATAATGAATCTGTTTTAATACAGGGGTGAAAACACGATGCCCTTTTTTAAATATCCAAAAATAGTTATCATGAAAAAAGCATCGTTATATTGTTAAAGCTTATGTTCTAAACTAAATAGTTTTATTATGGTTGTTAAAGTTTCAGACATATCCTCCATCACTTTTTTTTTTTTTTGTATCTCATAAAAACAAAGTCTTTAAAAATGACGTCACTAGTCAGTGTCAACAGGAATACATATATATATATATATATATATATATATATATATATATATATATATATATATATATATACTTTGATTTAAATATCAGTCTTTTATAAGGGCATTCAGCTTTAAATTCTTGAATTCTAATCTACCTGCATTCAATTGTGAAAACAGTTCAGTATGTTAATTGCCATAATGCCTTTGGCTGTTTACAGAGACTTGTCTTAAAGCTAAATAAATGGACATTATGTTATATTCACTTATGACAACAGTCTATTTACTTACCTTGCTGTAGAATTAATTTGTCATGCTCTTTGTGAAACTGTATATTTATTAAAAATGGTTTACAGTGATTCATATAAGATATTTCACAGCCTGGTTTGGATTTTCACAGTTCTATATTTTGTGGATGTTGTTCTTGTTATGTTAGGTGAACATTTACAAAGCAGCTCAGAATTATTTGGCCAACAAGTTACCAACTTTTAAGTCATAAGATGCTGCAGATTCACTGCTAAGAGCTGCGCTATTCAGAGAAAGGTCAAACTTAGCGGACACAAAACCTGCATACAGATGGTTATTCTGTAAGTCTACTTCTTCCTGAATTGTAAATTGTATTGTGGTTATTGTGAACAAAAATGTGTGTTTAGATCTGTATAGAGATATACTAGGTGCTACTTTAATAATTATTTTACAGTAACGCTGTATTACATTTTTTATTATATATAGCTGTCATGAGTTATTTAAAGAAAGTTTACTTTTAATTTCAATGTCTGTTTTTTATGAATTTTGAAATTGAAAAGAAGCCAACAACAGCATAGTTTCATGAACATCAATCTGTGTTTTATAAATCATAAAAACATTATTTTAATAACTCAAGCCTTGGAGTAAAAACTAAAAATGATGTGTTAGTTGCATTATTTTTTTGTTCATGATAGCAAATTACTTTTTTGTGGATTAGACCTAATAACGGGCTTAGGGAAAGAGGATAGATTATGATTTTGTGAGAAAGTGAATCCCTTTGCTTGCTGGTAAAAGCACAGCCAGATGTTGCAATTCAAAAATGCAATGTTGAAATGTAGTTCCTTGGCATAGCCAACTAGGCCAGGCTAGACTCTGCAGACTTAATGACACGTAGATAGAGCTAATTGTAACAGGCCTTCATCTGACGCCACCACCTGCATGTTTTATCAGTCAAGGAAACGGCACTCTCTATTGCACAGCCTTGCTAAAAATCCTGCCTCCTTAATATTTAATGCTGCTGTAATGGAACTGCTTCTTTCCTTGGCTGAGCCCAGATTTTACCAGAAACACTGATAGCACTGTGATTCCTCTGTTTTCCCTGCACGGCTCGACTGCTGAGTTGGAAAAAGGTCAGAATAAAGGGTGCTTTTGTTGATATTGGACCTGGTTGTAATATATTGTCAAAGTGTCTGCTCACTGAGTGTAAGGGTTTTACTGTATACGCTACAGCCGGAGCTGGAGCTGGTGTCTCTGTGGAGAGGCAGGGCCTCGTGTGAGTGAACAGGAAGTAAATAGAATGGGTCAGGAGATTGAATCATTCATAAACATCCCCTTTCCTTTTTTATTCATGGGTGTGAGATGGAACGTAGTCTCTGCAGAACAGGCAGAGCAATCATAAAAGCAAGCCAGCTATAAAGGTTTCTGCAGTTCTGAGGCTTCTGCTCTAATCAACTTACAGGTGTCTTTGCCAGCATAAGATAAGTATTTTTGAAAAGCAACGTGGTTTAATCCTTTTGCAGCATGTTGGGTACATTTTAAACCCACATGCTTATTCTCTCACTAAGAAGTCACATCAGATGGACATTTTCTAAACTTATTGCATAGTAATGAATGTCTGACAGCCGCGACCTTTCATAAGACAACCCACACGATTGGCTTCCAGCCCAGAATATTGCTGCAACACTGTCTGTGATTGGTCACCTTGCTATTGCGCACCCCCCCTCCCTTCCTCTCTCTCTTTTTTATTTTAACAAATCTACGATTGCTGGCTACAATATCTTCTACTGTAAGTATGCGGTTTACACTTGGCTGGTATAGTTTTTGCATGCTGATTCCTGGGACGAGGGGTCGGGGGAGTAGTGTGTCTGTGGGCAAAGGAATGAAATGCTGTTTGGTGAATTTTAATGTATCTCTTTCTTCTACAGGTTGGTACTAAAGAAGTGCCTTTCCTGACGTCTCTGCTGCTTGGAACCGCTTCTAGAGCAGTCACTGCTTTTGCCTTGCTTGCTGCCAGCTAGACTGCAACGACAGCACATCTACTCTCCAGCTCTAGTCCAGCTGCCCCCACCTGTAATTGAGCAAACACATCCTCAGTATCCAGGCATTGCCTTTTCATTGCTGCTTTACTGTACAAACAAAACTTTTTTTTTTTATTGGTTTCTCTCTGAAAGAAAACATAAGACGTTTTACTGCCATTAAATTGACAAGGTGGTCAGGTTTCGATTGTTGCTGTACACTGCTGCACACTCTATGCCAGTCTGATCAATAACAATTGCACTATAAAACCCAGTTGCCAATTCAGCTGTGGGGAGATTACCTTTCAAACAACTCTACTGGAAGCAGTTTGAAAAGCCAGTGTCAGCAAAGAGTCTGCCACATTTTCATGCTTATGTTGGGCTCCAATTTGGGCTCAAATATAGTTCAGGCCAGATTGTTTGATATATCTATTCACTGCTGATATTATTGCTTTAAAATTACTTTTTGTTAAGTAATTCGTTTTTAGGGTTTACAGAGGACACCCAGTATAAGTTTTCTGAAGTGCACCTCCGAAACAAAGAAATATTACAAAAGAAAAATTAAATTTAAGTATTTGTAGGTAACATTTTTATTCAATAAAACATACCACAGGTTGCCTATAGCTTTTTATTTTCGATTTAATTTCAACCACCTATAAATTTCAAACATGGCAGTCAATATGGCACAAATACGGGACACAAAATGGCTCACCCTGGAAGTGTGCAGAGAGTTCCAAAGAGGGACTTGCTCGCGGCCAGACACGGAATGTAAATTTGCACATCCTGCAAAAAGCTGCCAAGTTGAAAATGGAAGAATAATCGCCTGCTTTGACTCTTTAAAAGTAAGTACCATAAATCTAGTATTTCACTGTGATAATACCTCTTGGGCACAACAGCAAGTTTGTAGAATACCAGGTTCTTTTTATTTATGTGTTCATGTATTTATTTATTTTTGAGCCTGTCATATACTGTGTTATTATTTTGAAATTATAGTGGTCTTTCAAATCAAATCTAGACAACCTATTGATGTTTGATCTTGTATATAACTAATGAGAGCTAGTATCTTTAGGGTTAAGGATCTGAACAGATTTTTCTTTTATACAATTATATTCCTACAGTATGTCGTTTTAGAAATATTTAGAGTTTGTTTTAAGTTTCTGTATTTGTAAATAAGGAAAAAAAGCAACCATTTTGATGTGTATGTTTGTTTTTGTTGTGTTTTTCGAGCAACAGGAAATACAATGTATTACCTGCCTAGAATTAAAGTAGCTTGCTATATCAAGAGGTTGTAATACAACATTGTGATAGCCTTTGAGCTTTACTTAGTTATTCCTATCATGGAAAAGGTTAAAAATCCAACATTTAAAAAGATGTTGAGATTGTAAGCACTTTTAGCATACAGACAGAGCCAAGCCCTGATCTGTAATACTTAAGATGGTTCAGACTTGCATTTACTGTGTGTTTGTCATTTATTTTCAGATTTAGCAAATTATTTTCATAAATTAATATGCTAAATGAAATTGCTGCAAAATGACACTGTTTAATATGCACTTGGAACCAGTGCACTCGTGTGATCTATGGCAGATTTGTACCACTGGTTGCTATCCAGTGGGGATTGTTATATAAAGGATATCTTTTTTTTTTTTTGTCTGGCCTGTAGGTTTATTCTTTAGCCAAAGTCCCACTCAGGCGGTAGAAAAATGAAGGAAACAGTTCAGTGTGCATGACCTCATATGTCCGATAAAATTATTACATATTAGATGGAAAGAGAAGCTGTGGTTAGATTTGTATTGTGCCAATGAATACATTCACTTATGCACACAGACCCACACAGCCATTCTGAGATCTATTATGAAAACAATAATGCTGGGTAGCCACACACAAGCACTAGCCAAAATACCAGATGAATAATATAGCTATGCCTATGTAGCAACATATTGACAGACTTATAATAAAAGTGTAACTCAATATCCATGAGTGAAACACCACTTTTAATCCCATCCAGTCATACTGTACGGGTACAATAATGGTTGGAAGTTAGTATTAATAAAATAGAATCCACAAATAGCAATTTAGAGTGAAAATATTGCAGTAAATGTCCAGTGCTAGGAAAATGTTGCTAAAAACGTTCCATGGATAAAAGAGAAGCACAGTTTTCCAGTTGCACAATTTTTCCACACTGTACAGGATATGTAATTAAAAGCAGATCTTAACAAATGGCCTACAGAGAAAGTGCAGGCCTGCTTGAGTTACAATGACTTGACTTCTGAGAAATAAACATATGGCACAAGACTTGGCCCATTCAATAGTTAAACCAATAATGCCACTGGTTTTGAAATACATGAAATGTAATTGACTTTCAAAGATCTGTAACATACAGTATAGACTACTTGCAGTACAACTTTGTTTTGTTTACTACAGGTTTCCTAAACCTTTTGGCCTTCTGTCAGAAATGTCCTACAGTATCCATCTAGAATTTCTAGATGCTTATTGCTGTGAGTGGTCACTCTCATGTCACCATACATAGCTGACAGCTGCCCATATTAAATGCATGCTGCATTCCATAAATGTGTGCTTATGCTAGAGGAAGATGTGTTGTGTCTCCAGTGATGTTTCAATGTTAATAAAACATATTACAAACGGAAGAGACAGTAGTATATATGTTACTACACAGTAATTATTGTGCCTAGAATTTCTAGAATGCACAACCGCTTTTTTAAATGACTGCTAATGAAGTGATAACCCTAAAAGTCATGTAAATTACTCGCCTGCATTTATGATTTAAAACCCTGTTCTAGATTTTGCTGTAATCCCCATGTGGAATGTTTCTGTCACCAATCACAATTTTTGTAACAAGGACTGACATATCTGGGGTTCCAGAGTCAGTGGATTTTCTGTGGTCGCATTTATATAATGGAGAATAAGCAAAAAACAAAATAATAATAATAATAATAATAATAATAATAATAATAATAATAATAATAATAATAATAATAATAATAACAAATGGTCAAAATACCTACTGCATTTGCCAAATCCAATGCAGCAGTTGATTCCACTGAATGAGGGCACAAGCTGTGATTGATTACAATGCACCAGGGCTCCATTTTGCCCCTCTTGTACATGCTGACACTGGGATCAGAAATCCACTGACAGAATGTGAGTTGTCACTGGTATGCAGATACAGCTGTCATTGCTGGGTCCAGGTATGGCATTTGAACATGACTAGTGCTGTTAAGTAAATACCACTGCATGTCTACTGAGTGTTTGAAGACAGAGGCACTAAGTATTGCAAAGCTGAAGCAGCACAGTATATTGAGCTGTCACAAACTTAACCCTTCGTCATCTGCAATGGGAAAAAGCAGTGCTGTAAAACAGCAGCAAGGTCTACACTAGGGCCTAATGTTTCGTTACTTGGGTAAAAAAATCCACAAACTCCCGTATTAAACAGAACTCTTTAATTAAAACTTTCCCTCAAGATTGCCTGAAGCTTACCTTTGACTGCTGGTCAGGTGAGATGCCTTAACTGCTATTCATTTTTGGAAGTAGAAAACCCTGCAATTCAGCGTGACTACAGAGTAAGTCTGTGTTAATTACAAAGTGTGCTATATGAATAATAGAAGCCTATCCATCAGTGTTTTAATGCTTTTTTGGAATAGCACCTGTTTTCAGCCTGGCATATACTGTACTTTCTCCTTTTTGTAGTGCGCTCTGCAGGATCATTAATTTGCTTGCAGTTCATTTTAGCCCACTTGTGTTTATAAAGGCAAGGGGTTGACATGTCTTTGCATATGGGTCATCATCACTATCCTATATTGATTATATACAAAGAAGTGAGGAGAAGTGAGCAGTGCACAGGAAGTATGAGTCAGTGTTTAACCACAGATGAAAGCAGGCCTAACCCTTGTCAGCACAAAGCTAAGAAGGAAAGGACGTTTCCGCAGGATAGTAAATAAATATTGGTCTGAGGGCTCTTGTGATCCTCGTCATTTATCAGGAAGGGCTTGTTAAATCACACCTTATAAAAACACATGGGGCTCTGGCTTCTTAAAGCTTGTTGCTGCACATTTTATTAGCACAAATTTTCTCTGTAAGAAAAAAATAAAAATAAAAATACCCAAACTAATATGAAACAACGTACAGCCCCAAGTTGTTTATTTTTTACTTTAGTAAACTTTAGGGGCTAGAGTTTCAAAGGTATTTACTTTGTAAAAGGTAAAAAAAAACACACCAATTACAATTACAGTCTTTCTGTTTTTTTTTTTTTTTTTGGATGTTAATGACAGTTTGAAGTACTTACTGTCAACCTGAAATACTGTAACTGTATTGCAAGCAAATCACATAGTTCATGAATGGCTGGAATTGGTTGGGTGTAATCCCTCCACAAGATGTGGTACATCTTGTGGAGGGATTAGCTTATACGTTTGTCTACTTGGTTATTTGTCTACTTGGTTATATAAAAGTTTTACCTTTAATCGTTTGATGTGATGGATGAATGTTCACCCCTTTACGCAGTTAATCAGGAACAATTATATATATATATACCCAAGACCGTTTTGAGTGGAGTTATTTTTCTTGGACGGCACTAGCAGTCCTCTGTTGTTTTGAGTGGAGTTATTTTTCCTTGACCTCTTCATAGGTCTGCAGTGTTGAAGAAGTGTCAGGACTGTGTTTCAAGTTAAAGGGCGTAGGCCAGGGCTTCCCAATCCTAGTCCTGGGACCCCCCCTGTGTCTTCTGGTTTTCATTTCAACTGAGCTCTCAGTTACTTAACTATACCTTTAATTGAACTAATTTGCTTAATTTGACTTTTTTTTTTTTTTTAACTTGTTTTCAGCTCTTAAACAGTTGCAGATTTCAAGTTAGCTAGAACATTAAATAACTTGAACTCTGCAACTTTTTAGGACCTGAGAACAATTAAAAACACCTAATTAAGCATATTATTAGTTCAATTTAGGGTCTAGTCAAGTAATTGAGAGCTCAGTTGGAATGAAAACCAGAAGACACATGGGGTCCACAGGACCAGGGTTGGGAAGCCCTGACATAGGCTATGGCTTATAATTGCTCCAGACCCCACTGTCTTTTTAAAACAACCATATGAAATGTAAATAATGTAGACTGCTTATGGTGTCTAATTTTAACAGATGATCATATAACATACGGTCTCATGTTGCTTGGTGTTTCCCTAAAAGCTTTACAAGCGTCACATGGATTATATAGCTGCAGAATACTAGCTAAAGGTTGCCACCGCGGCACATTTGCACCTCTGTCAGCCATTAGACAAGGCTTAATTAGTCAGAGCTGCAATCTGTCAGACAGCTTTGTCTTCATGAAATATTGTTCTTCTCTGTTGACAGTGGCGCAGGGAGTGCACACCGTTAAGGGGGGCACACATTCTGCAGATAGCAATAAAGTAATAAAATAAATTCAAGATTTATCCTTGTCAGCAGCAGAGACAATACAGTAATGTATATATTTTAAGCCTTCACTAAACAGGCTTATACATGTTTTTTTTCTGTATTTGATAGACTTGTACAGTAGCAACTTAGTGTAAAAACACAAAGCCACTGTAAAGTAAACCCTTATTTTAAAAATTGAGTCTCTTGTTATGGATTGCCATTCAAGCAGCACAAACAAGAAGTGGCAGAATCCAAGCCCTGAAATGTAATGGCATGTACTTGTGCATTCCCTAGCTTTGAAGCTCCTAATCGTAAGTGAGGGCTTAACAAATATGTAATTACAGATTAAAAATCAAAAATCTTTGTTTATCTGGTTAGAACCCACATTTAAGACAATATGTATTACAAACACTGTCACTTTCTCACTTTCTCAATTTCTCTCTCTCTCTCTCTCTCTCTCTCTCTCTCTCTCTCTCTCTCGCTTTCTCTATGGAATAACATGTATATGGTCCTCTTCTGGCTGTGAAATTGGATAAAACATTCACACATTCTTTTTTGTAGTATGATTTGAGTATAAATAGTCTTTTGGAGCCTCATTTTAAACTTGTTGTATGATTCACAGGGGTTGACATTTGAAGAAATATTGGCTTCATTAACCTTCAAAAATCCTCAGTTTACAATATATTCATATGAAAATGTACACAATGGTACCAGAACTGACAAACAGGTTAAATAGAATAAAATAAGGCAAGGAGAGACCTGGCCTACAGCTGCTATGATTGCAGCAGAAAGTCTTGTAATCACCTTGAAATAGTTATAGTTAAACATCTATTTGTTGTCTATATAAGGAAATATGCTATTTTAACTGAATTGTCTAAATCTTATTTTTTAAACCTAATCAATAAGCTGTGTCCTCAGGTCTAGGAATTTATTTATTTATTTATTTATTTATTTATTTATTTATTTAATTTATTTATGTCAGCTAGAAACACAGATAAATAATCCATGTTGGTAGCTTTGCAAAAAAACTATTCCAGAAAAAGGTCAATTTAATAAAGTGTATGGGGTTCAGATACAGAACACTTTGACATACTGCCTGAGTGTTGTTCAATAAAAATGACTTATTTTGCTGCCACACTGATTTAATTTCAGAGTTCCATTACTAAAGAACCCTAGTTTTTCCCGTTTAGGTATTTATTTTGTTTAAAACTCCACTTCTTGCCTTTAATTACATGGGGGGGGGGGGGGGGGAGGGGGGGAAGCGTGTCAGGACACAGAGCAATGAATTAAAGAAGCGCCACTTCTGTGCATTATCAGCCATGTCTCTGCATGTCTCCCAAACGTGTTTTTCTATTATTTTTACTTTGCTTGAAATATGTTTTTTTCCCTTGATGTTTTGCCCTCCATCACATGTATAGTATTTGTCCACATTTCAGTGTGTGGTGCAGTATAATAAGCAGCTGCTCTTGAATATCTGATTATTTCCTGGCAGGAATATATGATTCAGTTTAGAGTTTTACATATGTCTAGAAAAAAGCGCTTGTCCAATTGCTCATATATACTCATACCGCACACCCCCATAGGAAGCAGTGAACCAAACTGGAACCAGTCCCCTGCACAACACTTAGCCATATAGATTGCATTTAGCATAAGGTGTTTACTGTATATCAAAATACAAACACAGACAGGAATACATTAATCCTGTTGACAGCTGGCAGATGATCTTGGTATTTACATATTTCTCTGTGACACTACAACAATTGTGTTGACAGGATCAATCTTGATACCATACATCGCGGTGTACTCTAAATGCAGTAAGGGATGTGCTACAGTATGTGCTTTAGAAAACTTTCTGTATTACTCAGCAAATGCTAAAAGTCATTTTTTTTTTACTTGAGTAACAGAATTTCAATTTTTTTTTTGTAGCCAACTGTGAATATGCTGTGATTTTAATGGTAAGGAGAGAGAACAGAATTTAAAAAAAACACCAGTTTCTTTTAAAAACAAAACAAAACGTAATGCACTCTTTTATTTTAATGAAGAGCAGCATTACTTAGCATTAGCAGGACTGTATATGCTTGAACCAGAATAGTAAGAGCACAAGAATGCAATATGATGTACCTTTGAATAAATGCATCATCAGTGTTAATCCATATGAACAGTGATCCCTCTTGTAAACTCCTACAGGTACCTTAGGTCCTACAGTGTTTACAACATGTACTATTATGTAGTATCTACCATTAAACTGGAAAAAAAACCAAAGGAGCCACATGTCATTTTGATGGAACATGCTATATGTTTTTGACCTTATTTATTCGCTCGCTAGAAAGAAAAAAAAAAAACCTGAAATGTGGAGTATAATAAAAACCTGTTTTGGAAAAAGGTTGTGCTGTTCTAGATTAGAGTCTTCTGGGCTTCACTGTGTTCGGGTCATTCAGGGAGTTGTATGGTAGAGATGTGGGCCATATCTCTGCTATATTTGCTGTGACCACTTCCGTTAGACTTCTGGCGAAAGTAAAAATGCAAACAGAGGTCACTCAAGAAGATGGCTTTCAATTACAACCACATTGTGGATTCAAATATAGAATGAAGAGTATGAAACCAAATGTATAAATTGTAGATGATAAATGTTTGTAATTATTTAACTTTTGAGTTATGGATGTGTCACCAAATAAAATGTTTCTTTTACACGACAAACTGTCTCTTTCAAACTGGTCTAATAAACGCATGTTTCTAAAGTGTGCTGTAATGTATCTCTTAACTTGATTTAAAGGTGAGTCTATTCAGAGAATTTCTTTAGACAGTGTTTGTATGTTACGCATTACTTTTTTGTACTCCTAGGGCAGGTAATGAGATATATTAAAATGCCCTGCTTGTCTCTAATTGTGTTATCGATCATTAATACAGATATCTCTAAGATAAAGCTGCAGAATCAGCTAAAACAAAGGTGCAGAATGGTGGTGCTAAAATGCAGGCTATAAACTGTAGAAGGTTATGGACACTAACTGTATTAAACTGTAGGGCAGTAAGCATCTGCCAGTGTTAGGGGAAAAAAGTCAGCAAATGATTCTCTGTTAGCAGCATTAAAAGAGCCTTTTGGAGACTGTCTTTAGGAAAAAAGGAGAGTTCTGTGAAAGGCAGCACTAATGAAAATAGTGCCTCTAAGTGGTTGTGCATAAAGGGATAACTGAGGTAAAGCCAGGAAATACGGACATTGGAAACATTTGGATACATTTTGGATACATTTTAAAGCCAGGCCTCACCTGACCACATTCCCTATTAAAAGGGTGTGTTTTTGGTGTCAAAATTTAACAAAAAAAAGGATGAAATAAGGGAGGGACGACTAGAAATAGGCAAAGAAAAGTATTTGTAACAAATGCTGTAGACATTTGTAATTACAGTGCATTCAAAAAGGGTTAATACTCAGGATTGTTAATCAAAAATTGTCAAAATGTTAAATGTTAGAAGCACAACAGGCTTGTCTGTCTATGAAAACACTGGACTCAATTAGAATGTGGCTACAGCTACTAATATCATGTAATGTCCACAAAAAGAACCAAATCCCATTTAAACATCCCATTTATACAGCTGTGTTAAACTGTGGAAAATATTGATTCCTTTGTAAAGATTGGTTGCTAATGTTCTACAGAAAATCAGTAACGCGCAAGTTCTGGGGGAACCTTTTGTCTATTTTTCACAGCACACGCATCATAATCAGAAATTACATTACATTAGTCTTGCATTTTGCACCATCAAAATTATTTGTGCGACTCAACAAGCTTTTAAAAACAAAGTTGCAGTGTAGTGAGAATCCAAATGATCACCAATCAACCAAAATGCCACATAACTATCTTTAGAAGAATTCACTAATTTGGATGATTTAAATTGCAATTGAACAGACAAATTAATGATGATAATGAATTTGGCTGGAGACCTTGTCCGTGGGTGCTGACGGCTATCCACAGTGTTGGTCGGCTAGCGACAACATGATGACATCATGTAGTCTAGTGCCGCGGATAGGAAGTGGCTCACAAGGCCACCTCCCCCCAAAAGACAAGGCCGCCAAACCATGATTGGAAAAAATTAAATGATGAATGGTTAACGCAACAACTGCAGTGGTGCAATGCCACCTACCCCCAAAAATAGGAAAAGCATGAATGAAAAGTAAGCAGCTGAAACACAGGCCCGCCCCCGGTGCATGAAATGCACTGAGGGAGAACCCGGCCTGCCACGCACCCTGCAAAAACTAAATATGAACCGACGTGTTGATTAGTGGGCGGATTCTCCTTCCGGAAGTACAACCAAGTTTTTCTAGTAATAGAAAAGTGTCTATCATTTTTTAATAAGACAAGTTTAATGAGTGATCTTGGTGAATTAAGAAGAATTAAGGAACATGGCTATGCTGTGTTTTTATAAATGATTAATGTGAATACCAATACCCTAAGATTTATAAACCTGATTATTCACAAACCTCATCTAATACCAACTAGATTTATACTGAGTTAAAGAGCACTGGTATTTAGATCTGCCTCTGTTTCAATCATTAAAATAGACCCAATGTGTAGTACTGCCTCCTGCTTGTAGAGGTATGACATCATCCACAAGTAATCAACAGTGAAAACCCTCAATCGCAGCTAAATTAGCCCTGGCTGATGCAAACCGTGTTTTATGAATGCTTTTCCTTTTGCATCTGCTAAGTGAACTCTGCTATCACCCACTCTGACACAGATCTGTTAAAGTCGTCTGGAACAATTTTTGGGTTAATGCTTTTCTTAGTAATTGTTGTGTATTGGGAACTTGAAGCAAGCTTACTGCTAAACTGTCAGACATGTTTAATAAGTATGTTTCAGGATGTGGATACAGCAGGTTGAAAGTTTTGACTGATATGCACAGTACCTTTTTCAGTTTGAGTTAATTTGGTAAAGAAAAGCAGATAGTTTCTTCTGTAAAGATCAGCGGTGTATTTAAATCTTTCTCATCTGCTATTCAATTCAGTGATGCACTTAGAATGTGCTCTGATTTATTCTAATTACAGCAGACTGAACACATTGTTTTTGGGCAACAGTTCAAGTTCAGGACAGAATATTGTACAGTGCCAAGTTTTATATATTTACAATTGAAACAAAACAAAAAAAAAATCAATCAAATATTATTACACAAAAAAAGCAACTGGGAAATGGCTTAAACTGTCTTATAGTTTCTTTTATTTTATTTTTTAAAATATGAAATACTACTGTAGTTCTATAGAAAGCTAAAATTGGCTATTTTAAGAGCAAATTATACCTTTTCCATTCAACTACCCTTTAGATACTGTGCTGCAATTGCAGGGATATCTTTTTTTTTCTTGCAAAGCAGGGTAATTTCCTGGCTAACTTGTTGAGTCCATTAAGAGGGGAGGATTTTTGACGCTGAAAGTATTCCACATTACCTGCAGCTGGAATACTGTGGTATATAGTACCTCTTTGTCCATGGGCTCTTGCAAGACTGCAAGCTTCACTGATAAATGGATTACATTCTCCTCATGCCTCTGCAGTCTTTAGTGTGAAAGTACCACTGCTTGTGAAAAATGAACATTACACAATGTTTGATAAAGTTTGATTTTTTTTTGCAAAATGTATTATTTCCCAGACCAACACATAACCTTCATCACTAGTGAATTGAATGCCTCTACATCCATTAAGTGTGTATGTGTGTGTGTCTGGGTTAGTTTGCTGTATTTCATCCTCCAAAATGAGTGATGTTTTTTTTTGTTTGCTATGTTAGCAGCAGAAGTCACATAGCAGTGCCTTTTCCTGTTCAGTGGCTTAGATCTTCATCAACAATTTCTCATGATCCCAAGAAAATAAAGTAGTTGGTCCTTGTGATTATATCAGACTGCGTCAACACAGTGTTTACTCAGTTCCATCTTTGTAGTCTTTTACCCCCCTCTTTCGGATGCACGTTAAACTCAAGAAGAATTTTCACAATGCCACAAAGAGATGATTCAAAAGATAAATTCCTGTCTTTTTGATGTGTGTTCTCCTGCCACAGCTTAATCTGAAAGCATAGAAAAATACAACTTTTTACTACAACTGTGTAATGTATCTTAGTGCACAGAAGCCACAGTGAGATATGCCAGATGCAGTACACTGTACTTTTCTCCCAAGCAGCACGTGGCAGGCTACTGAATGGAAATAGTAGTTCACAAGTTAGTTTTCTCTAATGAAAACAGTTTCAAGTCCCCCGTTCGGTAAATGCTTAGCTTTTTGTCAGTGATTTGTAGAAAATGGTAAATCCTGTGGGCCAGTCACGGTCTCCATTACATATAAGGTACCCTTCTAAAGCAAAGGGCACACAGCTGAGTGCCTGAAAGACAGCAGTTTAGCTGCAGTTTAACCCAACATCTACATAAAGTATAAAGTGAAGGCGTACTACAATCATATACATTATGATATGCATTATTTTCCTTATGCACGTTATATTTTACCCTTGCATGTTCCAGATTGTTAATAATTGGTCTAATGTTAGACTTCATATTGCCTTTTACTATGTGCTACAATGAAACAACTAAAAAGGTATAGAAGAAACAAACCGTGAGACTGAAAACACTTGTCCAAATAGCTTCCTTATCACAGAATCATGCATGTGTCACATTTAGGTCACTACTGTATACTCTTAATATAGAGATCTGGGAGTATTATATCAGCATGACATGGTTCCTCTATAATAGGCTTCCTCTCTCTCTCTCTCTCTCTCTCTCTCTCTCTCTCTCTCTCCACTAAAAACAGTGGAAAATGGTGCTTTAGTGTGTTTTTGAAACCTTTTTTGTTTTAGTTTTCAAATGAGTTGTTCAATAATGAGTGTTGAGACTTGTGCAGAGGCATAGGTTGTGCTATAATAGCTAGCCAGTTATGGAACATCCTAGTCAGGGGAGCTCATACAGTATATAGTTGTCAGTCTACCACTGCCTCCACTGCCTTCAGCTTCTAACATTGCATAAAAAGCTTAACTTCATATTTTCAATGTTGTGGAAACTTATTGGGGGGAGAAATCTAACAGCACCCTTCACTTTGACCGAAAATGGATGTCATTTTAGGACTGGGCCTGAATCTGAAACAAAAAATCTGTATGATTTTCCCAATTCTATGTGTCGCGCTAATGATAGATAGAAATGGGCAACACAAGGGAATAACCCCCCCCCTCGCCCCCGCCCCCGCCTATGACTAGGTCATATCCAGCAATGCCAAGGTTCTCAACAGTGATCTGCGAATGTTCCTCAACCCTGACTGAAAGGGCTCATTCGCTCAGGCGAACTCAAGGTAATGCCATCCAGATTCTCACAAAAGTAAATGTTCTCTTTTTGAACAGCATGTACTATACCAAGCTAATGTATAAAATGTATTTTTGTTTGCAGATCCCGCTACCTTAGTGCAGAAAAAGTATCTAATTCCCCACTAAGCCTCATCAAGTAATTTAATCATTCATTGATTTTATTTATTTTGTTCCTCCTATTTTCGATGTTAAATTTACACAAGGGATTTGAACCACTTGACGTGAAATGCACTCTTGCTTCAGCTGGAAATGTTAAATATTGAAAATAGAGAGATGGGGTTTCATACTTAAGATAACAAATATAACATACAAATATGTGTTATCAGTACAAATTAATACTATTGTATATCCAATTAGATTGGTAGCTATTTGTCAGATCATTTATAATTACATGACACATACTAATAAAAATAAATAATAATAATAATAATAATAATAATAATAATAATAATAATAATAATAATAATAATAATAATAATTTTGTAACTATTATGATGGATGCATTTCTGTCAGTTAGCTTCAGGTTTAAATCCATTGGCTTTCTATTATAAAACTGGCTTCACAAGTCATTAAAAGTAAAGTTGGGTTTGTCATAACCTTCCTTTAAAAAGGTAAAGTGGGTGTTATTTCTCATCACCACATTGTTTTCATGATTAAATATGCTGTATAATTAACAACATAAATTATTTTGTTTCAGTTATAAGGAATAACCATCTTTTCCAAAGCCATCTTTACCTGAACACTACTGAAAGTGCCTTTTTCATTCTTATTATTTGTAATAACAGGCTCAGTATAATCTTCAAAAATAATCATATGAGTATAAAATATTTTAAATCATCCAATTAGTTTCACTTCATCTGAACCGTCCTTTTAAGTAGCCCAAATACAGCATATGTTGTAAAATAAAACTGGCATTTATCTCCCCAGAAATGTATTGCTTATTGCAAAATTGTGCAGAAAATGTTGTGACTTTATCAGCTAAGAATTGTTGGTCAGATCATAATAACCACATATTTTTGCCCTTGTTTAATCTATGGTATTTGAAATTATATATGTATGAACCTTGCACAAAAGATGCATTTAATTATATTTTCATCCCTTGATACGTTTATCATTTTGCAATGTTATCTCTTTAATTTAAAGTGCAGGTTGCAATTATTGTTTCAGAGCAAGAACAATGTGTCTGCACTAGAAAACATCTCTGAGAGCCTCTCCAAGCTGTGTCAGACACCGACATCTCCGAGCGACTGCCTCAGCATCACAAGCAGTCATTAGCAGAGCTCTGTTTAACAATATTAGACTGTCAAATGGCAGTCACTCAAACATTTTGAACTGACAGATCCACGCTTGCAAATCCCCTTATTTTTATCCTGCCCGGTCAGCCCATGGTGTTAGGCTGTGGTGACAGAAAAGACATTCATCTGTCATTCATCAGGGCATGTAGGCACGTACTACCAAATGAGAGCCAGGGGTTAAGGGTGGAGCTCTGTGTAAGAGTAATAATTGGGAGAGCAGATGAGGGGATTGATTGTTAAAAAGCCAGCAAGACATACATGGCCACATCTATCATTGTCTCAATTCTTCTTCTTCTGCATTCCCTTCACCCTCTGGGTTAATTGCAGTTATCATACTGTACAGGGTGTGTGTTTTGCTCTTCCATGAATAACTGTCCCTGAATACCATCATTTAAGTTATTGCATTAGTAATGCTCTGTTTGCAGTAAACTGAAAAAAAAAACTATACTTCTAATCTTTCATACAGTGGTCACATTTAGCATACATTATATGTTTTCTAATCTAGTATAACCAGGGGTGAAATTCTGCCAGTACTCACCGGTACTGGGTACTGGGACTTATTTCATCTGCGTTTTATCCAACACGGATGCATTCCATCCACTCACACAGTCCACTAGCACAACGTTTCTCAAATGCGCTTTCATTCAACACAGTTTGTGCTGCTTGCATTATGTTTCCTGCACTTTTTTTTTTGAGAATTTCACCCTTGAGTATAACCTACACCTATGGTTTCTATAACAAATCCTAAGTGAGATTTTAGATTTGTTGAAATCTCCTAAAACAAATTGCGACTGATAGTATACAGTGTAGACTTAGCTGTCTTTTTTCACCCCATGGATCAGGGTTATTATTATTATTATTTATTTCTTAGCAGACGCCCTTATCCAGGGCGACTTACAATTGTTACAAGATATCACATTATACATTATTCAGATATCACATTATTTTTACATACAATTACCCATTTATACAGTTGGGTTTTTACTAAAGCAATCTAGGTAAAGTACCTTGCTCAAGGGTACAACAGCAGTATCCCCCACTGGGGATTGAACCCATGACCCTCCAGTCAAGAGTCCAGAGCCCTAACCACTACTCCACACTGCTGCCCTTTGATAGACTAAGGTAGGGTTGATAGACTAAGGTATCACACATTTACCACAGTATGCACAAAGATAAGTACTGACCAGCATTTTGCATTTTAATAAAATGCAACATAGTTACAAATTGACACAGCAAGAGATATAGTCAGTTCTGAGCTATTTTCTTTAAACCAAGTACAAAATACAATATAAAACAAAATACAATTTTTAAAATACAGTCGGTAAATAGGCACTGGCTTAATCGGCATAATGTCAGCAATTTTTGTTGTAATTAATCTTCATCCTTTCTTATCAGCAGTTACCCAGAGGGCAATCTCTTAATGCTGTTAGCAGAAGTGAATGGCACAATGAGATTATCTCTCCTAATGTGTATTGTGTAGTGTTTCCTCACAGTAAACTGTGGCTGTGTGGCAGGGGATGACAGGGGCAGGGAACATGAATAGAGCCATCTATTAACTTTACTAACAACATTTACAAATGCTATTATAAATACATTGCATAATATTTGTGTGCGGTCACATGCAATCGCAATATCTTCAAAAGTTTACTATGTTTGTTTTTTTGTACCCCCATAACCTCATATTAACTCTACTGAACACTGTGCTTCCTGTTTATCTATAAAGCCCACAAGACTGCTAGTTATGCAGGAAGACATTTAAGGCTAGAAAACACTGGAACTGTTGTGTTATTTATCATGCTTTACAAATTACCAGCCAAATGAACCCAGGTCAAATCTTTCTTGAGAGACTCCACTGTCAGGGAATCTATTACGTTGTTTTTCATAATTGTCCTCCCAAGCCAACCACTGCATACATGCATACTATCTGTATATGTAGAGGTCATTTGGTTGTTTATCAGTAAAATCCATATTCAACTTGACTGTAAACCATTTGAATTTCAAGTACTAGTTGAGCTGCTCATTTTTCCCTGCATTTTAATAACGAAAATGTTTTTCTTGTCATTTTCAGACGGTGATGTTTGAGAGCCTGTTGCTATGCAACCACTGCCTTAACACTAACATTTAAACAAACCTATTTATGAGGAGATATTTCATGTATGATCCAGACAAATAGAAATAGGGATTGGCTTTGCTGCATTCTATGACCTTAGCTGCTGGAAAACTCAAAGGAAATTAAACCTGGCAGAACTCTAAAACAGTTTGTTTTCGATTTGCTTTTGAAGCCGTGGCTGCTCCACTAGAACTGAGGGGCTGAGTTACATTAGAGATTTTTAAATAATGCTTTTTTATTCAAAACCAGAGAGCGAGAGAGAGCGGGAAAGAAAGTGAGAGAAAGAAAAAAGAATAATATAGAATAAAAGAATACATACATGTATATCGAATATAGAGTCTAACTGTTTCTGTTTGGTAAACACATCATTAAACAGAGGCCAGAAGGGCGTAGCTCTTGGAAAAGTGCCTTTGTTCAGAATTGTGAGCACACGCGCTGACTCACAGAGAATGGAATTTCTGCATTTTAAATACAACCAAGTTTCTCGGAAAAAAACAAAAAACAAAACATTGTTGGATCATCATAACCACTGTTATTATGTTTTTATTTTACATACAGAAATGTGCACTTTTCGCTGCTTTACCCTTACTGAATAAATAAATACAATAAGAGAGTACTGTGCTGGCCAGTATAAAGATAATAAATGCAAGTGGCTTTAGTAAACTTGTCTTTTATATGTCCTGTACATGCACTAAGAATGTCACTGACTAGCTGCTGTGGCTAGGTAATGTCTTTAATCTGAAACGTTACAGATGCAGCAAAACCTTTTCTGTTACTGTGAAAGCAACATTTTATTATACATTCAATGACAATGGTTGCAGACAGTGCAGTTTTTACTTTTATAGATTAGTTCAGGGTGTGAAAAACAAATCGGAAGCAAGTCTGAACATGTCTTGAGGTATATTTTAAAGAAATGAGGACAGTGTATGAGACATTTTGAACGTGTATCAAAATGAAATGACAGTTGCAGGAAGTAACACTTTAAGTAACACTTTTATACATTTGACATTTGCCTTTATTTTTGGTGTCCAAATGCTGAGAGCCAGTGCAGTCACATTTTCCTGCCAAAAGCCCACCTTCAAATGGGTGATTTGTGTGGGTTTGAAACTCTGAGTAGTCTTGTGTACACATAGCTGCATCTCCTCCCACTATTTATGGTGTGATATATACAAGGCGTGTACTGTTACATTGCTCCATAGCAGAAGTTCAGAATGTTGACTTTATGGTTTAAATTAACTCATTACACCCTTGTAGGTATGTAAGTATGTAAGTTCTCATCTGCTGTATGTAAGCTGGCTATCATAATATCAATGCGTCAGACTTCTCGTTCCGGTCAAAAGACAGCAACTATTTGGGAATGCCATTATACTGATTTTTTGTGATACAGTACACTTTACAGTTACCTTATTAACAATAAAACAATTAGTTGCAGTTATAAATTATGCGATTGTTCCAGTTCAAATGATGGTGTCAAATATGACTTGAGAATGAATGTCTGCTTTTGTGTGTGTGTGTGTTGGGGAGTATTAGGGAGTTGGGGGTTGACTCAAACAAGGTGTTGTCCAAATACATCAAATCATGAAATTTGCTTTGTTTGCCAAATGATATAACAGAGTCAACTGTTTCAGCATGGTTAGTTTTTATTGTTAGACTGTGGGTGCTGTTCCTAATTAATGGCTGTTTAATAAGATGGAAGATAGAAGGCATGGCAGCTCCTTACTTGTCCTAATATGTTCCAGCCTCCAGGAGGGCACATCTTCCATTCTCTACTCAATTTCAGTAAAGCTGGTATACCAGCTTTTCTTGACCTGCTCATGAAAGTGTTAAAGGCAAAAATACAGAAGGAAGATGGTGAGACAGGGAGTATAAAACCACAATTCATATTGAAAATAAAATAAAAATGAATAACATTTAATAAAGATCTGAAAGGAACATATAATGTAGTTTATATTCTAAGTCTTTACTGCTGTTATGTTATTCATTCTGGATATAAGGACTCTTCTTTCAGGGAGATTTCGGTACAGATCCAGCTTGTCGGCTCCCATGCTGCTTGGCAACAGAGACGCTCAGTAGTTCAATTTGGTTTACCCTGCCAGGAGGGTCTGTGTCCATAGAGGTCTGTGACCTGTTGGCAAACTCTAGTCTTATTTGTTTCCTAACTGCAGTATTACAGAATTTGCTGGGAGACTGAGGTTTCTGAATGACACACCCCTTTTAAATATTCACAAATTAGGCCTACCTGGTAACGTTTTCGGATCAGCCCTGCACTTGCAGCTGGCTTCTCCGAAGGGAATTTTTTTTTTTATTTTAGATGTGCTTCTAAGGAAGAGGCTGAGGGCCAAATTATCTTTATATTTTGTGCTGTTGAAATAAAATCATGTCTAAATCTATTTTCTTTAGCTGGGGGTGTCATTTCTGAACTCCGTTTCAGACGAGCAACCGAATAAACGATAACAAAAAAATCTTGGCAAAAGAATGTTAAATAAGTCAGTACTTAAAAGCACCAATATCTTCCTGCTGGATAATCTCAAAATATTTGTTTTATAGGGAAAGAGGGACAAAACATTTCTGTACTAAGTAACTACAGGGGAGTAAAGTATTTAGAATTAATTATTTACAGGGTGCTTTGGTATGCCTTATCAGTGCATGGTATTGATTACTTTTTTTTGTGTAGATTTTGATCTTGAACAAAAATACATATTACTTTACTGTACCCAGTATTAGAAAGGCCTGTGCCATAGTAAAAATGACAATTCTGCATTGTTTTATTTACAGCCATGTATAATTTAATCTAAATAACGTCACTATTAATTAAAATAGTGATATCTGTCTACCAAGGTAGTGAAAAACATCACAAGAGTCTCTTTACTGTACTATGAAACGCCAAATATGTGAAACAACAGGGCTTTTTAATATTTAAACCATGGAAGTATTTAGACCCATCAATCAAATATACAGTCTCATTAGCTACAATAGCTGTATCTGTGGAGTCACCTAAAGAGGTTTTAAGAGAAGCTAGAAGAAAAGCTCCTTTTTTAACCCAAATATGAATATGTACGCATTCACATATACACTGTACAGTATGTTCTGCTTACAATTCAGCTGAATACTATTCATGGCATTCGATTTTTAATTGCATTGTATATGCATATAAACAAACAACAAGAGGCAAAATATGTTTTACAATATGCTTTGTAGTCACAATCAATCAATCAATTAATCAATCAATCTTTATTTTATATAGCATCTTTCATAATGGACACCATCACAAAGCACTTTACAAGATGCAGTAACAAGAAAATCCGTAATACTTAAAATACAGAGAAATGCATAATACATGATATACAGTAAAAAAAAAAGTCTTAACTGTGTGCCAGTCATCTTGAAGCAACTTGTTCAGCAAAGTTACTGTACATTTCAATAACTTTATAATGTAACATTAATTATTGTAAGGGCTGATTGGCTGGAAATGATTTACTGGTATCAAGCGAAAGGGACCCGCATGCTTAATTAATGTATGAAAATGAGAAGTAAGATGTGTTATCCGTGAAAACATCAAAACCCCAAACCAGTCAAATACTACAAAATCTAGGTATAGATTGTGTTATGTAGATGTAGAGTATGCCCATCCCTATTTATATTTTCTCAGTTGCTTGTGTGGCATGAAGTTTAGATTCTTTCAACCTTGCAATTCATCTCTGCGTACCTGCTATTTTAAACGATCACCTTGTCACTTCTCAGGTAAATGCATTTGTTTTCCATACCTGTATTCGTGCGCCACTAGCTCCAGGCTGCAAACTATATATACTATTCCTGTCAAGATGTTTAGATTTCCACTTGGAAGCAGCCTTATGGGAGGTATATAAGGCAGAGAACCCTGCCTTGGCCATGTTGCTCTCAGCAGAGCTTCCTCATCTACACAGCCACTGTTCAAGGCAGCAGTATGGCTTTCCAGTTCATGTCCCAGTTACTGTGAATACCCACAGGTCTCACAGTGTTACCCTCAACTAAAGACTAATATTCTGAGTTAATTACCCATTACAAGTATTTGCAAGTACAATGTACTAGGTCTACTGAATTCTCTGCTATTTTAAAGCAGTCGTATTCTCATTATTTTGCTTGGTTATGAATGACACGTCAGTTGAACCCTAATATTTTGGATGTTTTGCCATGTCAAGTAAAAGCTCCTGACACACATGGAAAGCACCTGTGAAAGCATTTCTTATATCGCATACCTCAGAAATCATGCAGTATTTCAAATCAGAATCCCTTTTTATGTCTTGCGGCCCTAAGGGGGCTGTTGATAATATTTTTTTTTTTTTTTTTTTTTTTTTTAAGATGCAACAAATTACTTCACATCTGATTCTTTTTTTTTTTTTGTCTTTCATTTCATTTTTTTGTTAGCATGTCTACAGGGGAAGAGGCCTCGTTGAAAAAAAGAAATCACAAAACCAAATCAAGCATAATCTTAAAATCATAATTCCTCTGAATGACATAGTCATCAAAGTTCTTTTTAGTACTTTGGTTGAATAACAATGAATTCAGAATTGACGTTTTTCTGGTTGCATATAAACCCAGCAGCAGACATTGTGCTTTATGGCATTCGGGTCACTGTCTGGGCTTTCCAGACTGCCTTGAAATAGTAACTAGCAGGATTGTGCCGTACTTTGAGTATGCTGACGTGATTTATCATACTGCCGCTGGATCCCTTTTGAAGAGGTTTGATGAGCTTTACCATAACGCTACTAGATTTGTAACTTACTCAGTATGAATTGTCTACTATATTGTCGGTGTTACTATGACTGCTTTAAATAGCAGAGAATTCACTAGACCTAGTTCATTAATTGTACTTGCAAATACTTGTAATGGGCAGTTAACTCTGAATATTAGTCAGAACTGGCAGAAGGCACAAGTTTCGTTGTCCATCCATCAACAGTCCAAAGCACCTTTAACCATTGCTCCATAGTCCAATTTCTATGTTATTGTGCATATTTTAGTCTTGTTCCCCTTTCTTAACAGAGGTATTCTTACTGCAACACGTCCTTTAAGTCCTGATTTCAAGAGTGACCTTCGTGCTGTTGATTTGATGGACAACGACACCTGTGCCTTCTGCCAGTTCTGTTGTCAATTCAACGCTTGTCTTCTTTCTGTTCCTTAAGGATATTATCTTCAAGTATTGCTCATCCTTGTTAGACAGCTTTTTGGGTCTTCCAGTCCTGGGTTTGTCAATTACAGATGATGTTTCTCTGTACTTGTTGATTATGCTTCGGATACCACACCTTGAAAATCGAGTGATGCAAGTTATTTCACTCAATGTTTTTCCTTCTTTATGCAAGTCAAGGTTGTTATAATAGTAGAAAACACTAGTGGAGACTTTGAGTAAATTGTTGATTCTCATAATGCATCAGGTAGAAAAATGCAACATGTCTAAGACTTTTGCACAGCAGCTGGCTCTTTGAGCTAATATATATATATATATATATATATATATAGATAGATAGATAGATAGATAGATAGATAGATAGATAGATAGATATATACACACACATATATATATCATGTTATATTGTCGTTATATCTCCCAGTTGACTGAAATATTGAAACACCCCCAAGTAGCTGTGGTAACTCAACATTTCAACCTGGCTAAATGTATGACATTAAAAATACAATCAGATTGAAATGTGTCTACAAAAAACATAAATAGCTAACTATAGGCAATAGAGAAGATTAGACAGGGCTGGGACTAAGTAATTTAGGAGTTGGGCCTGGTTGCACATTCTTCCAGTTTCCTGAAGTTCCTACGCAGATTAAAATGATGTCATATTTATAACTCGGTGTTTGACTAACATGCTATTGGCCAGGTTACAAAACAGAGTATGCTTTCTTCATCCAGCTAAATGCAGAACGTTTCTGTATTTAAAAGCCAGTTATTAGAGGTACTCCAGTTGCAAATAACTATCTGCAGCAACTAAGGTTTGACTACAGTGTGAATCCAGTGACATATAGAAGATTAAGCTGTTTTGTTTTCACAATTCAGAGACAGGCTTCAGACCACGTAAGAATGATCATGCTGCCTTCCTTTTGCATGTTAATTTGTACGTGGGAAGCATCTTTCCAAAATACATATTATAACTTATATGGTCTGTTCAACAAAACACTCATCCAAATGCATCAATGATAAATCACAGTCACATTTCAGTTACTGTGGGGGTTCCCGAGCGGCTTACCTGGTAAAGCCGCAGGTTTGCATCCTGGCTGTGGTACAGTAAGATGATGGTTTTCACTGGGGTTTGCACAGGAAGTGTCGCATTGGCACCCAATGAGCTCAGTGCCTGTAATGGCGGCATTTGTCCACCAGGGTCTGCTAGCTTGCTGACATCTGATATCGAGCGCCGGGTATAAAGAGGCAATTAACTTGGATCAGTGCACCCCCACTGACATTCAGTTCTCCTGAGCTGTTGTGGGGAATTGCTCAAATTGGGAAAAAAAGCAGAGGTAAAATAATTGGGCACTCTGAATGATAAAAAAAAGAATAATACAATGCCAGCCTCTACTGAGTAAACATGGCAGAGGCCAAAGCATCCAACTGTTTTCTGTATCTCCAAATCAGTACTTAAAAATTATCTTCCTTAAAACTAAATTAATATTTTTTTCACAAAGCTATTCCATAGACCTGTAAATGAGAGAGAGAGAGAGAGAGAGAGAGAGAGAGAGAGAGAGAGAGAGAGAGAGAGAGAGATGAAGTAATGAAGTTTCAGCTGGTTTTATACAATAAAAAAGACCACTGGCTGTTTTGCTTCTTTCCTTCAAATTACTGATGAGTGAATGATTATGGATTTACAGTAGCATAGCAACAGCTCCTACTCTCACGAATTGTAGGCAAAAGGCAGAGCTGTTACGATAAATGCCAGTCAGCCACTCTGTGACCTATCCTTGCCAAGACCAGACAGTTTAAAATATTACAAGCATATTGCGACCCATAATTAACAACACCTGGTTTGGTTGTTTAGTTTGGCCTGGGCTATTTGCCGAAATACTGTTGATATGATACGAGGAGAAAAACATCATGTGATAGCTGTCTGCTCCTTCCTTCTCCTGTTCGTTAAGATATGATAAGTTATGATGCTGCTTTCGTTGGCTTTGTTAAATGCACTCAGCAAGGGTTCCTCACTTTCAAGTGTTTTTTATAGGTTTTTTTTAAGACATTTACATCCCTTTACAAAAGGTTCCCCACTCAAAAAATCTTATTAGGAAATATTGTTAAACCAGTAATACCCAACAGTTTGGATTTACAATTTCTGTTACATGATATCCATTCTAAAATACCATGGGTGGGATCACATTGAAATACAGCTTAGGTCAGTCTGGATAACTGTAACTTAATCATCTTTAAGCTTGGATGGGGTAGCATAAGGTCACTAACATATCATGTTGTTATTTTGCTTGAATCAATGTGTTGTTGTGTATACTGTTATGAACAAGGTTGTTCTGTTTGAAGGGACAACCTGGAGGACATTGTTGTCCAGTGGTTAAAGTCCAGGGTTTGTAACCAGAAGGTCACTGGTTCAAATCCCACCTCTGCCACTGACTGACTCACTGTGTGACCCTGAGCAAGTCACTTGACCTCCTTGTGCTCCATCCTGCGGATGAGATGTTAAATCAATGTTCTATTGTAAGTGACTCTGCATATAATGCACAGTTCACAGCCTACCTCTGTAAAGTGCTTTGTGATGGTGGTCCGCTATGAAAGGTGCCATATAAAGATATTATTATTATTATTAACTGTATGGGATTTCAAAGTGTTTTTTGTTGCAATACCAGCAACCATTCTTCAGTAATAAGTACACTGTTTACTTATCACAGCTCAGATGAAAGAGAAATGTTTCCATGATAAACTGTTGTTGGCACTGTCAAAAAAAGAATGAACAGCAGCATCACAATAATGGGAATCAGACTAATCCTGGTTGTGTGCGGGCAGGCATGAACTTGCTGGAACGTCTGGTTTGATACCGTGTTCACACTCCTTAAATAATACACAACCATCACTGGTAGAAGACACAACTGTGAATGAAATAAAGTGGCAATCACATGGTTTCAAATGTTTTTGATTGTGCATTATGTAGGTAGTGTGGGTAGGGTTTTAGGACCACAAGTTTTGAAACATTACTGTGTGTGTTTTACAAATGCTGCAGATAATGCCCCAGGGTTCAATAGCATTCATTAATAAGGGCTACATTCTGAAAGAAGATAGTTTTAATGTAGCCTTAATGTGGTTTACGGTGTATAAAAATTATACTAACATTGGCTCTTCGGAGCAGAAGATTATTACCAGTTAATTATATTTCAGTTGGTGTAAGTTTCAGTTTCCCATTTCCCATTTCAGAGCGACAGTATAAATAGGATATGATTAGGGAATAGAGCAGCAAGTCTTATAATTCACATCCTTTTATGTATCTTTTTATAGTAGGTTTTCCCTGGGACAGTATTATGAGTCTTAAAACTGGTTCAACAGGAGAAACAGCTTTCATGAGAGAAAGAGCCATTTACCAGCTACACCTACTGTACATCATCAAGAGTGTTTAAGACATTAGCACTCAATTTAAAAGCAGTCCCTTTTGGAAATGATTAGGTTCTATTCAGTACGATTGCACATACAACAAACTGTCTATTTGTACTACGTCCGGAAAGTGCAAACTTTGATGTCTCCTGCAGAGTTTCTAATCTATTTACTGAAAGACTCTGTTTCTACAGCCTTGGTTCCAAGGCCTTGCTCAAGCCATACACATATAAAATGCAAAAAACTATAGTGAATTCATTTTACCTTGTAGATTTTAGTAATAGCACACGTTCTGTTTTTCAAATAGTATGAAATAGATTGCCATTAAGAAGAAGTATAATGATTTTTTAAAATAACAATAATAGACAGTAACTAAATGTGGATGGCATATTTTTTTCTTATTAAATGTTCTTAATATGGAGCATTGTAAGTCACAGGTTATTGTAATAATAATCCAGTTGCCTTGAATATCTGTAAGTTCGTTATTTGCATACTGATACAAGCTCACAAAAGGGCTGCCTGTTTATGTTTAGTAAATGCTAACAACTGTATTTAAAAGAAACAAACATGTGTATTATATCACAGTCATTATTGTGACACCTCGTAATGCATTCATTAGCCAGGTGCAGAACACTCACCAGGCATGTGTTGAAAACTCTTTCCCAAGCAACATGCCATTTTTCACTCACTGTCTGCCAGTGATTTGTGGCATTTTTCACTACGGCCCATTACCTATATCCTCCCTCCATCTGTTATTTATCACTGACATCTGCAACCATCTCGTCATGTTGAAACGTCCTCAAGAAGTTTCTCCACCATTCACCTCTTATTTACAGTCAGACACCAGCTCTACATGAGGAACCAGCTGTACTTAAATAATTAGCCTCCTGCCAAGGAATGAAACAATTTAACATTGTTTTCAGCTCACCAATTGACCCTTTGTTTAGAATAGCATTCGATATGCTGGTTAGCTGCAGAACTGTTTTCTGTGGAAGACATACTTTTTTCGCCTCTGGAGGCATGCGTTTCAATCCAGTTCAGGTGAAATTAGTCTGGTGTTAACGTAGTTCCCTTGTGTTTGGAGTTATTCAGGTCAGGGCTGAGTTGTAAAGAGGACACCCCAGTGGAGTCTCTTGGCTCAGTTCATCCTTTTTTTAATATCTAACTTTGACCTTCATGTTTTCCAGGTGGAAATCTCAAGAGTTTTCTCTGTGTTAAAAAAAAAAAAAAAAAAAAAAAAAAAAACATTTTGAAATATAAGTTTACAACCTTGATTAATATTATTAACCCAAGATAACAACTAAATATCCATTATTATATATTAATTGACCTCTGTTTTACTATCCCTCTGTAAAGTGTCTTAAATATTATTGTTTTAAATGTTTATAATATTGCAAACAGCTAATAGTTGCTTTTAACATTGCATTTGAAAGAATTGTTTTTTTTATATTGCATTTAAATGCCAACAGTAGAACATACTGTACATGACAGATTATGAGAAGCAGTAGGTTATGAAATGATTTACATGGTGTAATGAGATCTAGGCTAATAACCATAAGCTTATATTACTAGCTAAGTTGTATGCTTTGTCACGTGACAGGAGAAATGGAAACTTTCACTGGGAGAAGGTAATTAACAGTTAATAATGACTGTGTCTGGAGGGATGACAACTGGTATAATTAGTTTAAAAAATGAGGACCCTTAAATGTTGTCTCTCTGTTAAAAGAAAAATATATATAGTAAGTAGTATTGGTCCACTATTAAAAAAGAATGATTTTATCCAAACCTTAATAATCATGCTCAACATGGCAGATAACAGTAATACTAATATTTTGGTAGTGTACTGATTTGGTACAGCTTTAGACATGTTCCCTTTGACTAAACACACTTAGAGCTGCAGTGTTTAGGGTATGCCAAGCAAACTAGAATTTCTTTTCTGCCAGGTAATGTGTAGGCATTCAGGCAATAGCCAAGGGGTAGCTGAGAATAGAAAGTCTTTACAATTAACCCCAATCAATACATTTTCAGTGACTGTAGGGACAGATTGATTCAAATAAAATGACTGATCTGCCTCCGGGTTAGACTGCCAGGATAATGACATATGAGGAAAAGGAGAATATTTAAAGAACAAAAATGTAATAACATTTCAAAATTCAGCACCGAGGAAAGACATTAGACTGGTATTATGCTACTGACATCAACGCACCTCTAAGTCCTAAGATATGAAATATTCATCAACACAACAAAATAAAGATACAAATCTGCCATCTGTGACAAATAGAAAGATGCAGAGAAGTGTGAAAAACTAGAAGTGTACTTCACAATGAATGGAGGCAGAGCCACGGTGTTAATGTAGCATGTTTTCTTTCTGTCTTTATTAGACCTGCACACAGAAAAGATCAAAGATAAAAATACGATGAATAAATATTCAATCTTTACGTCTGACATGCAGTTCCCATTCTTGACACCTGGTTATTCATGTGTCCTTGAAAGGGTAATACAGTATATTACCAATTACTAATTGCAGGTGCCGAATAGTAATCTCTTACACTATACAAAACAAATTGTATATACTTTTAAATATGACTTTAATTAATTAATGAATCCAATTACATGTAACTAATGACCTTGCTAATTACAGTACAACACTGATACCTAAATGAAAACAGAAATACCAGTAAAAAAAAAAAAAAAAAAAAGCCTTTTCTGATGGAGGCTGCTAGTGTATTTTGGGTGCTTGAAAAAAACCACGAGGAAGTCAAAGAGCATCAGCTGGTGCCAATACATAGGATCCCACTGGAAATCACTGTGCATATGTTATAAATAAATAGTTTGATTTTATTTGCTTATGATTATTTTTTTTATTTTTTTCCCATCAGGGCCGCTGCTCACGAGAAAACTGCAAATATCTGCATCCTCCTCAACACTTAAAAACACAGCTGGAGATAAATGGACGCAATAACCTAATTCAGCAGAAAAATATGGCTATGCTGGCCCAGCAGATGCAGCTTGCCAACGCCATGATGCCTAGTACTCAGTTACAGCCTATGGTAAGCAAGCTTTAACTCACAAGCCTGTGACCTAGAGATGAACTGTATGATGAGTTTATAACATGTTTTATTGCAGACAGACAGAAGCTGAAACTGGATAGCATAGGTCAGGTATCTGACAGATGCCACCTCTGAAATCAGCACTTAGAATCAGAACTGGTATTGTTTCCCCACATAGTATATTACATTTAACCAAAATGTATTCTTTTACCAAGCTGTGCTGCAGAGATATTAAATTCCAAAGCACCGTCCCCTCTTTTAGGATTAACAAATTAGCACAGTGTTAGTTGCTAATGTAGGTTGATATTTATAAATACAGAAAAGCTTAAAGGCATCTGGTATAAATGTTGGAGCTGCTTAAAAAAAAAAAAAAAAAAAAATCTGATAAAGTAATGCAAATCAGCATTGAATTGCACAAGGAAGTTTATTTGAATAAAGAATAGATAGGACTCATTATTAAATGGCATGTTAAAATAAAGGAAAGGAGCACAAACTAATGCCAAAGCAAATCCTTTTGTAAATACATTTTACAGTGTACCATGTGGAAAAACAATCTGCAATATGTTGCATATAATGTATAGTGTATATTATGCCCCAAACTGTATTTGCCTTTTTTATTAACTCATATAAATTGGACCCATTTTTTATTTGAAAAAGCAAGCTGTCTCATACTGTATGTTTACATGTGGTAATTCTAGTTATACTGGGGCCCGTGGGCCTGATATTTTAGCAGATTGACATTGATTATCAGACTGTTTTAGAGAAACAGTTAATAAGGAAACATTTCTCTTTTTTCTAGTCTGTTACATTGTTTCCTCCTAAGTAAATTATATAGCATAGTTATAAACCCCTATTTTAAATTGACAGGGGTTCTATGGAAAGCTGTGTTGTATTATTCTCTCTTGTAGAGGTAAAAAGTGTGTCGGTAACCCAAAAATGGAAACCGCAACCACTCTCCCATAACTTGGTTTGATCCATGTGTGAGAATAACCTAACCCTTCACTCCTCCTTACCATTGCCTTTCTGCTTTGTTTGGGCACTTTATTCTTTTTTATCAATCACCCTTTTTCTGCAATCATTTCCAGGTCTATTTTTCTTATCACTGATGGCTTGATTTTTGTTTGTGTTATTAGCCCTTGTTATTCAGTCCATTATATTCAAATACGTAAAAAGAATATATATATATATATATATATATATATATATATATATATATATATATATCCCATTATGTGTTACATTGTATGTAGATTTGTATGTAAAGCTCCTGTATTCATATCATGATTTGGAGATGTAAGACTAATATTTAAACATTTGTAGTAAAATGCAGATTGATACCTGAGTGCTGAAAAAAGTGTCTTGTTCTTGGAATAATTGTGATGACATCATGAAAAGTAATTTGGCACAGCTCAGGATAATTCTGCCTGAGTAAAAACAGCATCTCAATTCAGACTTTTACAGCCAACTGGTCTATTTTGAATCAGGTACCAAATGGAGCATCTTAGAGTTTAGGATGAAAAAAATGGAATAATAATTAATTGGAAAGGCATACCAAGGTTTTTCTAAATCTTCCTTTAAAATATCACACAGATAGACCGTTTTCTTATTCACCCTGAATCTTCATACAATTCGTCCCCCCGTTTCTTTCAAGTAAGTAACTCTGTTTTTTAAAAACCTATTTTCAGGATCATTTCTTGTCTTTTTCCTAACCATATTTTCTTCTGCTTCATCTAAACAGTACTGTATACTAACACTGTGTTTCCAAATGCATCCCAGCATTCCCTGAATACAAACAGCTTCTGCCCCCCTGTTGCTCACATGTGAAAAGTCATGGTTCAAACCACAGCAAAGGATATCTGCTAAATGAATACTATATCGTAGTAATACTACCATGGTAATGCTCCTGTAGATGACAGTCACTGCATGGCTGTGCACAGAAGATCTTGTTTTGAGAGTTTGAAGGTGTTGGTGTTATGATCATTTTTCCCAAAAGTTTTGAAGAGTTATACCTCCCTCACAACACATAGTGGTATAGAATATGTAGGTAAAATCAATATGCTTGCAATATGAGGAACTAAATGCTGAGAAATGCCTTTGCACTTTGCAATCTACATTGCACGTGTTCTGTATGGATTTATGCAGCTTTAATTTTGTGGTTGGCACAGTGTGTGGGATTACCAGAAAGTAGTAAAGCAGGCACACAATATCTCAAACATCACTCCCTGCTGCAGATGTCTCATAGTCAAATCACAGCTATCAAATAAGCATACATTTTAGTTTTTGAAAAGGTCTAATGTGCTACCTTTTTGGGAGAACATGAAGCATTTCCTTGGTATTTTTTTTTTCTGCCCAGTGTCACTTAAAAGTTAAAATAACAGTGTTAGACTAGCATTACTTTTGCTACAGCTATCTAACACTGTTGTTATTGTAGCTTTACAGTAGGAATCCAGTCACTAAAACCGAGCACAACACACATTGAGACAACGTATACAATTTAAGGCTATACAATTCAATGCCGAAATCGTAGAAGATTGTTAGACTATGCTGAAAAGAAACTCAGTTTATTATTGTAAAACACTAGCTTGATATAAACCATAAAACATATAACCTCTTATTAAACACAATCCCGTCAAATTTCCTGTTTTATTTTGTTAGCAATGTGGACTTGAAGTGCTGTCCAGATGGTCTTGTCATACAACAAATGCTGACACTCTCTTGGTTACTTCTAGATGTTTTGGAAATGTTGTCCATGTCTATGGTTTTAAAATATGTTGTTTTCAGAGCTGTATTATATATTTTTTTATTAATTTAAATTATATCTTTTAATAAACAACAAATACAACACAACTCTATTTTAAATATTGTATGCATTATTATAGCCCTTGCAACATAATATTCAATATTCAGTATTCCAACTTGGACAAGTCAAGCTTCAAAAAGTTAATAGCTTGATCCAATTTTTGAAAACATGTTACTAGCTTTATACATTATCTTTTTTTAAATTTTATTTTAAGTGGCTTGACTTTGTGTTAGACAACATACAATATATGTATCCTTGATGAATGAAGTGACAATCGATTTTTTTTTTAATGTTTCCAAGTACAAGGGCATTCTTAAAAAAAAAAGGAAAGAAAAAAAAGGAACTCATTATTTTTATGTTGTTTATGAAACAGGATTAAATCTAAAGTCTGAATCTACACAAAGGATAGAAGGGGAGCCTTTAAGAAGCCTGCAATAGATCTCTAAATTGTGTTATTCCCAATACAGAATAAAATCTCAAGTAAGAGGCAACCTAGTTTTGAGTATGGGAGCTTCTTTTAATTCCATGCATGGTCTGTCATTGAAGGTGATCTAATTAGCTTTCTTTAATATCTTATGGCTCTAAGATACTTTAAATTAAAAAGTTATTTGTAATCTTACCAACAGAGGTTGGAATTGGCACTAGCCTAATATCCAGCAGGTACCCCAGTGGCAAACTTACAGCATTTATTTCTTTAAATCTCTCTTCATGAGTTCTAAAGATTTCCCTCTCAAAATAACAGATGTCTCAATAAATAAAGATGTCTTAAAGATAAATACATTTTATAAACTGTGAAATGTTGCTGTATGTATTTGAAAACAAAGCGTTATTTGTGTATGTCTAATTAACAGAGTAAATACGTGTAAATAAATAAATGCATTCTTGTCATTCGGTTATGAATACAAAGTCGTTATGAAGTCAGAAGGACACTTCACCACGCTGCTCTGGACATAACATTCCTTATTAGTTTAAGGGAGGTGTTGTATGCTGCATGCCCCTGTGAAAATGCAGCACCCTCCTGTTTTAATGTAATCTGAAACCTACTCTGTGACAAATCGTCTTAGCATTAAGAAGTTATTATTGAGTTGTTTTTTTACCAAAGCTGCGTAGCAAAGTGTCCCTAACTGACTTACAGTAATAACCACCTTGTACACAACCAAAAAAAACACGCTGCCAGTTATTGCTGTTCAGAACATTATACGTGTTTTACAATTTGCCCCTTTTTACATATTTTTCTTGTTAAACTCTTGATATTTTATTTTGCAGCCAATGTTCTCTGTCTCCCCAAACCTAGCCACCAATGCGGCAGCAGCTTTCAACCCCTACATGGGGCCAGTGTCCCCAGGCTTGCTCCCAGCTGAAATGATGCCTACCGGTCCAATGCTGGTAACAGGGAACCCTGCTGTCCCTGGCCCTGCAGCTGCAGCTGCTGCTGCTCAGAAACTAATGAGGACAGATAGACTGGAGGTAAGCCAGGAACAGGCACTTCCAACATACCCACAATAAACCTTCCTAATTACATTTCCCTTTCATTTTGTGGTTTATCATTCTTATTCATTTCCTGTTTCTTCAATTACCATTATCTTTTATATTATTATTATTATTATTATTATTATTATTATTATTATTATTATTATTATTATTATTATTTGTACTACTTCTTCATATTGTATACTTCTTTCTGTTTTAACTGAAATGTAACGCTCTTTGAGATACTGTGGTATGAAAGGCGCTGTATAAATAAAATATATTGAAATTGAATTTAAATTTAAGGGATCAGAATACCCTCAACTGTAGTTATAACAAGAATGTATTTAAGCTCCCAAAAAAATAATTGAAAGGAAAATATTTTTTGTATTTATGAATGTGTTTATTGACATAATTTATGTTGAAAACACAAGCTTTCAAGATCACACAGGTGAAATCTTCCAACGCATTAAAAAAGATGACTCTATTATTTAAGTAGAACCAACACCCCAGCTGTTGACATGAGTTACAATTTAAGTAAACGCACACGGCCGACTCTCAGCTGTCCTAAAAAAGGCCAACTAAAGACGTGGCTCTGCATCAGCTTAGGTCCGTCGGAAAAACCGTGCAACTCACCCGACTTTAGGACGACTCACGCACAACGTGAGTGCCGCTCGGCTCCTCCCCCATGGAATCTAAAGTGCCGCTCGGCTCCTCCCCCATGGAATCTAAAGTGCCGCTTGACTCCTCCCCCACGGAATCTAAAGTGCCGCTCGACTCTTCCCCCACGGAATCTAAAGTGCCGCTCGGCTCCTCCCCCATGGAATCTAAAGTGCCGCTTGACTCCTCCCCCACGGAATCTAAAGTGCCGCTTGACTCTTCCCCCACGGAATCTAAACAGGATGAAGCTGCAGTGCCGTTGCAGCGTCACAAAAACAGAATAACGACTTGAGACACAAGCGTCTTGAAGATTTGAATTTATTAACTGTTTATATTGGGGAGTATTTGTAAATATCTACATTTTATTATTAAGTTGTCGTCAAAAGTGTACATACCCCAGATATCCCATACACTGGGCTATGTAAACTTTTGACGATAACTTTTTTGCTTTGTTAACAAATACCAAGATACATTTGTGGACGTCAAAGAAACAAAAGTGTAATATTTGAGTATATTGGTGAGAATTATTTTAAAAAAATGCTATCAAATTGCAAGTGACTCTGCATATAATGCACAGTTCACAGCCTACCTCTATTTATTATTACCAACCTGTTATTATTATTATTATTATTATTATTATTATTATTATTATTATTATTATTATTATTATTATTAATAAGTGGAGTAGTGGTTAGGGCACTGGACTCTTGACCGGCGGGTTGTGGGTTCAGTTCCCAGTGGGGGACACTGCTGCTGTACCCTTGAGCAAGGTACTTTACCTAGATTGCTCCAGTAAAAAACCCAACTGTATAAATGGGTAATTGTATGTAAAAAAAAGAATGTAATTGTATGTAAAATAATGTGATATCTTGTAACAATTGTAAGTCGCCCTGGATAAGGGCGTAGGCTAAGAAATAAATAATAATAATTATATGAGCAGTTATGTACAAACCCATATGTATGTATGTATGTATGTATGTATGTATGTCAACCTCATCAAATATTTGATCTTTCTTGTAACTTAAGAACTGGGAATCTATTTGAAGTTAATGATATAGTTAACAAAGTAAACTGTAATTTGATTCTTCAATAAATCTGATCAAAACACTAGTCACGACAATAGACACCAGCACAGTCTCAATTAGATGAAACTTGAAGAAGCTACAGATCATTGATGGGCATGATAAAGCAAAAATTGATAATGAGAAAACTTCAAATGAAAGACTTGGGACTGTGCTAAAATGATCTGTTTGTTCTTTTATGAATGTGCATTATGTTGGTGCCATCATTCTAAAAATTATTACCACATGAGTTATGTTGCAAAATTTACAGTAAAAAACAGAATTCCGATAAGTATTGCCAAAAGAGAGAGAATGTGGCTGAAATGTGAAATCTAAGTATATTGCAAAATTAGAGCATGACTGAATGGTATTTGGCTAGTGCTGTAGAGTTCTGAGTTCTGAACTTTCTCCAGCAGTAGTTTTTAGATCTAATAAATGAAGATTAAAATTAAATGTAGTAACGACACTGTTTGCAGTGTGTGTAGTTTGTGACCTGGCTTTAGAAAGATTTTCAAAAACAATTACTCATAAATGCAGAACCAAAGAACAGGAATGATGTTATAAAAATAAACATGGGTGGGAGACTGCTTTAAACTACGTGTCTCAGCTGCTTGTGACTCACAGCCAGCAGACATTACTGCATTTGTAGTACAAGCTGCCAAAGGAAACAACAAGTGATGCATTAAATAGCTTTTAATTGCGCTTAAAAATTAGGATGGTAACAACTTTTAAGTGGTTTCAATTGTTAGTTAATGGTGATATTACAATAAGGGGCAGGGTTTTGTTGCAGAGATAATGGTAAACAACGTGGACCCAATTTTAATGATTGAACAGTGGCTGGTCTAAATTTCAAAGGCACCTTTGTGTTCCATTAATTCCAAGATGTTAGAAAACTAAACAGTTCATGACAGTCTTTCATGTCTCATTTGCATTTATTTAATGTACTGCAGCAATGGTGTGAGCTGTAAAGAATTCTGGTACAGTACCCTTATAACGTTATGTCTAAATACTGTGGCTACCCAGTTTTGTATTGCCTTTGCAGAGTCTAATATTGTATTTAAATGTTAAAACAAATGAATTGTACAACTCACATTTTGGGCTCTGTTCCACAATTATATTAGTCGTAGCAGCGTTGCCACCAAGTTACAGTAATATATCATTATATGCACTAATTGGGTCTTTGTTATTTTACACAGGTACATTTCAACATAGGTTTTGCTAAGACAGTGAAAGGCAAAGTATGCTTTTGAATAGTTCTGCATTTTGGTGTGTTTTCTTTAACTTTAGTTTTTTGGGACCTAGTGAACTGGGGAAGAAAGTGAATAGCATTTGAAGGATGCATACATTGAATTCCCAAGCTTTTTCTTGACCCAATTTAAAATAAAAAAGCATGTGAATTTCCTGTCTTATTTTGATGTATTTTTTATTTATAACAAATTCCTTAGTTCACCCTTGTACAACTGTGTCCATACTGGTATGAAAAGAGACGTTACGTTTTAAAAGAACACCTGTCAGGATTTCATTGTATGCAGGAATTGGTTTTGTGCAGCTGCTAACAGATTAATGAACATGGTAGACTGTACAGTGGAAAAGACTGGTGATGAATAGATGCATATTCTGTTTATGGTTCCACCTTGATCTACTGTGTTTTCATCATGGCATTTCCATCAAAGGGTTCAAAATTTTTGAAATAACACGATGAGACAAACACAACAAAAACCTTTTGTTTCAAATGAATGATGACTTTTGATTGTAGTTGGCACACAATTGAACAAAATTAGCTCTTCGCTTATAGGTATAACTAATCTATGCAGTTATGTATCTAATCTATAAATTTACCTAATAAAGTGAATGTAGGTTTGGTGTATCAGCAGTATAATTTATATGATACCTGTACATACTGTACAGTTGATTTAAATGTTAAACTTTATTCTTTGTTGCAAACAAAAACACTTCTTGTACTGTATATAGAAACAAATGTATCTTGGTATTTTAACTTAATTTACACATGAACAAATATACTCTATTAAATATGTTTTGGTGGAATGATGCTGAAATGATCCAATATTAGTCTGCTTTAAGCCAATGAGAGAAAATCAGGAGAAGTTACCTTTGCACATTTGGATAACAAAAGAACAGCAAGTGATTTCAGGGCAGACAACATGCGTACTGGTTTTTGGGTGCTGTTATCTTTCTTACTCGACGTTGGTTAATGTTGCAGGTTTGCAGGGAGTACCAACGTGGAAACTGCACAAGAGGTGAAACTGACTGCCGGTTCGCTCATCCCTCTGACAGCACGATGATTGATACCAATGACAACACAGTCACCGTGTGCATGGATTACATTAAAGGGAGATGCTCCAGGGAAAAGTGTAAATATTTTCACCCTCCTGCACACCTGCAGGCCAAGATAAAAGCCGCGCAGCACCAGGTCAATCAGGCTGCAGCTGCACAGGCAGCAGCCAGCGCCATGGTAAGTCAATGAATTGTTGCGCTTGCAAAAAAAAAAAAAAAAAAAAAGTTTTGCCTTTCGTTTGAAATCTGTACTTTTGCTGATGAACACTACATATGTAATATATGTATATATTTATATATGTTAGAAGTAGTCGCCAACGACATTTTTTTTTTTTTTTGCCTTTAAATTCGTTTAGAATTAGGATCATCAGATAATCTGTAATTGCATTACAAGGTTAGGGTTATCTTGTTTGAAGTGGTCTGTTCCTTGTCCCTTGTTCAACTCTTTGTAATGTTGTATTTTCCTTCACACACTGATATATGTAACCTAGTGTGATTCCGTTAGAGAGAGCCCTGATTCCGGATTGCATTGCTTTGATAACTGATAACCCAACAATTCCTGTGCAAAAATACAGATAGCAAGCTGTCTCTCTTTGGTTAGATTACCTTTGTGTGTAATTAACTACATAGACTCTGGTCTTTTAGCCTCACAATAACAACTCAGTAGTGTCTTTATTGTGCATGCTTAGTCTTGTTATCCGTTGTATATTGCATTCCGATGATTTGTTTTTTTTATTTGTTTTTTTTTTCTCACCTACCCAAATATGCACTGCTGCCCCCATGATGCACCTCTGCTTGCTGTTTATGTTAATGCGCTTGAACCCCATTGGCCCATTGCCATCATGTGCTCGCTGCCTGCTAATTAAGACTCAGTCGGCTGTCAAATCACTGAAGCGACCCCTCGAGGCAACCTTTGACCTGGTACTATGACCTTTCACCTTTTAGCTTGGCATGTAGCTTTATTGTAGATACAAGTTTTAACTAAAACAGTGTTCAAATAATTACTAGTAATATTTTTGTTGCAAAGAGTTCATTGACAGTGATAAATTGATTGTGTATTTCCCCCAAAACATATTTAAATGTATTCAAAGTATCCAAACAAATGATTGACAAACTATTGATGAAATAAAGTTAATCACATTCAGTTTATCACCCGAAGATAGTTCTTAGTAAATACTGAGAGGGTTGTTAAAATTGTATTTATAATATTTCTGTATCTTTGTGGTTGGCATGGCTCCAGTTAAAAGTCTTAAGTATTTAAATGTTGAATATTTAAAATCTGCATGTACTGTTCCAAGTTTTGCATGCCTAATTTCTGGGTGGAAAGTCTGGGGTTAATATATTTTATCCTTATGTACTTTTTCTGTATAAATTGTTCTTTAAGATAAAAATTATTAACATTGCTTTTACTGTTGATCTTCCTTGAGCTAGCAGTGCGGCTTTCCTTTTCGAATTTGATTTGTGTTACTGTAGGCTTGAAGCTTTGTATTGTTTAAACATTTTAATCCATTGTAACATGCAGCGCTGACATTTTGTAAATTTGTATATCAGAGCAGTGCTTGCTTTATTATTTTGTTTTATATGTACTGTTGCCTTTCGCTTTTTTTTGTAGTAGTATAGTCTGCCGCTTGCTTGCTGGTTGCTATAGATGGACTCTGCAAATTGATTTTGCAGTCTACTGATTATTCTTTTTTTCACTCTACTCTTTTACACATCCTCATTTGCAGGGAATCCCTCCAGGTGTACTTCCCCCATTACCAAAGAGACCCGCACTTGAAAAAACCAATGGTGCCACCTCAGTCTTTAATACTGGTGTTTTCCAATACCAACAGGCCCTTGCCAACATGCAGTTTCAGCAACAAGCCTTCATCCCTTCAGGTAGGCGCTTCTGCTTTCTGTGCTGAACACCATAGAAAAGCGAAAGCAGAAGTACTTGTGATACCTGCACTTACAAGTTAACAACCCAATAATTTGTGTGTATTTTTTCAGAATTTGTTCTCTTTTTAAAAAATAAATAAAATAAACATACAAACCTGGTTTGTCCTAAAGCAATAGAGAAAAAGGAGACCACTCTCTTAAAAAAAATGGTGGTATGCCTTCAGTCACAATATTCATTTTCAAGAATTAGCGCTGCAAATTGCAGTAGAGGACTGTTCTCCTTTCTTTGTTTTCTTTGCTTAGTGCTTCCTTTAGCTGTAATGAACATATTTACTGTAACATGATTGCTGTAGGATCCTTTTAAAAACAATAACCAATAATTTATGCTTCATTTACCAGTCTATGAGTCATCCTAATAATAGGAGTAAATTACAGACCGTCGTAAAGCATATTAGAGAACGAGGCCCCAGCTGATTCTGTACATCTTACTGATTTTAACTGTGGCTTCCCTGCTAGCAAGCCTTCTCTTCCTGATCCGTGCTCAGAATTGATGTCTGCTTTGTTTTGAATGTATTCTATTATTTATTTGATTTCACTGTGGGTCCTGCAGCATTCACTGTCAGTGTTGACCCCCCAGCTGATGTATCACCGCTGCCTTGAGTTTTATATGCTTCACATTCCTGTCCAGTTTGTGTGTGCTAGTAAAGGTTCTTAGTGAAACTGTATCAATCGTTTTTGGTTGAGGATCTGCAAAATGTTCAAGGGGATGCATTTCTGTATATTTACCTATAAAGAGGAGGTACACAAAGCTGCCATTATGGTATGCCACCTCCACAAGACATTGTGAGGTTATTTTTGACTGCCCGTTAGTTTAAGTCGTTAGATGGAATACATTCATTTTCTATTCAAAATGATTTATGTCTGTTTGAAAATCTTCAAACATGGCCATTACTCTGGAGGCTGCCTTCTCATTACTTCTGGAGATCTTTTGTTTTAAAACTTAAATGTATACATAAGATCAAACTTTGAGACTTAACGAATTTACAGTACAGTCAGAATGGTACTGGGTCAGATACTTCAGTTATAAACATGCTTCCAAGGGATCCTATCATATTCGAACTGGAACGGGTCTTTAATCAGAATTCTCCACATTTAATCTTTTTTGTTGATGTACAATATTGTGATTTAAATAACCAAGGTTTAACAACAACAATAACAAATGATCACACCCTAATGGTTGAGACTAACACTAATGCTAACTATATGTCAACCCAAACCAAATTCTGACACAAATGGTTTCATGTCAGAATTCGGAACCCTTTGTGAAAAGCTGGGTACTCCATTCTTTCACCACCCAAATAGAGTGCAGGAATGCTGTATGTACCGAATTGTGCTGAGTGCAGCAGAAATGACAGGGCACTGGGTTGTTCCTGTGAAAGTCAAATCTGCAGCATCTCATTTGGAAGTATAGCATGCTGTCTATTAAAAAGTCAAATAGACAACCATTTAGTTCAATACCTGTATCTTCATTTTGTGAAAAATTGTCAAATTAAAAAAAAAAGAAAAGAACTTTACAATTTCTAACAATAGATTTACTACATACACACACACACACACGCACACACACACATCTCTCTCTCTAATGGATCTGAAGCTCTCTTTTACAGTATGTGGCTGTTCCCAATTGACACCATTTATCTCGTTTGGGAACAGCCACATTCTCACATGTTTTTGGCAGGGACAGGAATTAACCCCGTCCACGCCAACCACCACCAAAACACAAACACCCAGACTTTATTTACACGCAGAGCTCTTGCCGTGTCACGATATATATATAACCTCCTACACTTTATGAAAATGTACAATTAAACAATTTATTAAGAACGAAGAATCTGATTTGGCCTTCGAACTTTAAATAAAATGCTAGGCTGTAAAGGAAGGTTGTCGTTGATGAGAGAACATGGAGTGATGATTTACCAGCACAGAACAATTAAATTATTCCTTCACAGAAACACTATTTTGTGGTTACCTAGTTCATGAGTTGATTGTGCTTTCAATATAAATGCTGTTCCCATAATAACAGGTTTGCCTTTTTGTTTAAAATGTTTTGTTTTTCTAATTACACTTGTGATGGGTTGTTTTTAATTCTTTTCCCTTTCAAATCCACCTTCCTGTTGCAATGCATGATGGGCAGGCTCAATATTGTGCATGACACCTGCATCAAGTGTTGGTAGGTGCCAGCGTTCTTTCTTAATTACCTTCAACCCTGTGTCTTGCTCGCACACACCATCAAAATCCACTGCTGACTGAGCTCGTTGTTGAATATGCACAGTCATTTCCCCTTCTCTAACATCTGCCAATTAAACATGTATTTGAAATGTAACTGATGTTTGTTTAAAAACAAAACAAAAAAAAAACAAAGAAAAAAAAGATATAATGATATTTGTTTAAACCTTCTTGGTCTTTAGCACTACTTTTAGTGGATTTCGATGGGTTTGTGAGTCCCAGTGCAAGGGTTTGTTTACGTTCATCTTTGTATAATCAGTTTAGATGAAGTTTGATATTATAATGAATAATATTTAATCTGTGTGATTTGGTTTGTATAAGTGCAGTGTTGATTTTAAATTCATTTTGTTGAGTCTCTTATGTTAAAAATGCATGTTAACAAAAACTACTTGAATACAATTATTGATTCTAAATTTTTTTTTACCTAAAAACAACTAATCCGTGTTATTCCCTTGGTGATGATGGTAACTAGCATTTCCCTTTTTTCTCTGTCCCGCATTCCCTTCCTGGAGTGCTCTCCTGCTTTGCCCTCCGATTGCATGCCACTTGCTGGTCATGTTATCTCAATGTGGCACATGGCTTTCTGCTGGGATAACACTACCATGCCCCAATACTTTACCACATGGTGCCACTGTGCCCATATTGCTACACTATTTGCTTATATGATTTTCCCTCTGAAAGTTTCCATGATGCACGGCGCCACACCCTCCTCTGTGTCTGCAGCATCATCGTCTGCCTCAAGTGTTCCCTTCGCTGCAGCAGCCTCAGCCAACCAGGTTTGCTCATTTACAGCTTTGTTTCTCAATATAAACAGCTCTTAAATCGGTGCTTTTTAAAAAAGGGAATTGGTATATCCCTCTTGTTGGCCTACACTGAAATTATTACTTACCAAAACAAATGCCATTTCATTTAAAACCCCCATTCCTAATGGCTGGAACTGTACATCGTGTTTAAAGTGTTTTCTAGATCATAGCACTGCATTTCTGTAGTTAATTGCTGTACATGTAGCAATTGTAGAATGTACAACAATTGAGTTTGATGCCATTTCTTCAGATTAACAGTTAAACTGGTTGATAAACTGAGTGCCTCCACTCATGTCTACAAAACACACAATAGTGAGGTGTGCTGCAATGCTAAAAGAAACTAGTTTAAAAAAACGATAAACATTTTGACTAGAAGACCTTGAAGACATTGATAAAGAATTCTAGCTTGTTGTTTGTGAAGTTCGCTATTGTCCACAATATTAATTTGTGCACTTTTTGTCCTTTTCATGTTTGAGATTCCCCAAGAATACATGCATTTGGTATGTATGATGTAGTTTTTCTTCAGAATATAAATGTGCAAGGTACTATATGTAATGAAGTATGTTTGCAGTATCTGCATACCTAGGGTCCTATTCTCATAGACCCACAATATATAGTTTTCTGAAAATCGTGAGGTACCACCGGTAATCATTGCAAGCAGAATATTACTGTACACTATACAGCAATTATAGTACACCATTACAACACATAGATGGTACTTATTCTTTGTTTGACGTTGAAGGCTGGAATGCATTCTTTACTTTAATAATAATAATAATAATAATAATAATAATAATAATAATAATAATAATAATAATATCCTTTTTGAGCTTAGTAGTGTGTTGGATATAACATTAAATATACATTTGGCTAACAATGGACCAGTGTAGCCTTGACATGGGCCTATTCTTCCAATTGACGTACAGCCTGCCATTCAGGGTGCTCTCTTGTCCATTTTGATCATTTTAAAAAGGGGATAGTGCAAATGATTCCTAAAATTGCACTCTGTGAAGGTCAACAAGAAGGGAAACAGATCAGGGTGCATGGGTCATTGTGTTTGCTTTCCTCATCTTACTATCAGCTTTCAACACTTATTCACTGTTGTTCAGCAAATATTCAACTACTGATTAGTTATTCATTTAGTTGCTGTAAGTTTTAGCTAATACATGTGCATTCATGAATATGGATCCCTCGTTAAACAGTATTTTACAAATATGTTTCTAATTTAAGCTTTTCCAGAATATGTTAATCTTTGGCTTTTTTTTGTTTTGTTTTGTTTTTAATCTACAGATACCCATAATGTCTGCAGACCATCTGACTAGCCACAAGTATGTTACTCAGATGTAGGAGTCTCTTCACAAAACAGTGAGTTTAACAATGTTCACTTTAATTTATCCACCTTCTCTATTTTACATATTACTGGCAATGATTCAGAATCACTAGCATGTCTTCTTGCACTTCAAACAAAGGCTCCTGTGTTGCAAAACCTGAAGGCCTACTCTGAATAGTAGAAGGCTGTGATAATGTTTGATTTTGTACAACCTGTGAGGCATATTAAGGCTGCGTTTATCTTATGAGAAACAATAAGAATGCAGGAGTATGAAACTCGGGAGTATGAACTGGAGCATGACATAATGTTACAGGCGGCTGCAAGCTACTTTTCTTATGAGAATTACCCAGTGCTCAGAATACTGTACCTTCTCAACCCTATAACACATTGTAATACTTTTTGCATCACATTGAGTTTAAAACAAGAGTTCATATAACTTCTAGGATATGTATATATTATGAATTGTAGGACTGGCATAACGCTACTTGGCTTGTAGTTTACACATGATGGGGAATGACCATCTATAAGCTGTGTGTTTGAGACCTGAGCTCATTCATTCAGCACTGTATCGCTCACTAATGACAACACTTACAGTTAACAAACCATGTGATATGTGCTTCAACAGCGCCCTCTATGGGATGTTCTTGTTGTTGTTGTTTTGTCATTGCTTTGCCATGGCTTAGTCTGTGCCAAAATCACTACATTGGCTAAATATGCCACAAGATGGAGTTTATGCCTGTCCTGTATATACAGTTGTCCCACGTTATACCGGCCACCTTTATAACGCCACCCTTGCATACCACCAGCTATTCTCTCTGAACAAATGTCACCAATATAAAAACAGTGCTATTGGTACCCGTTATATCGCCACCCCGCTGTCTGCCACCCGCCAACTTCCCAAGCCAAGCAAACGTAAAAATAAAAATTGTAGTTTCCCTCATTGTAGCGCCAGCGAAACAATCATGGCCGATTAAAACAACTAAGTTATGCAGTTAACCTTTGACTCGCTTTCCTAATTCGTTGTTAACTGAACGTTCATACCAATGTCATCAACACCCCCGATCCCAAAGCAAAACAGAAAGTACAAAATGGCGAGTCGACCCTACATTTAACACCAGAGCAAAAGAAGAAAATCTGCATGTATGCATCTAAAAATAAGAAAGCAAGTCAGCAAGACATTGCAAATGTTTTCTTGCCTGAGGCACATAAAAAGTGTTTGCCTGTACATATTCAACTTTTTTTTTTTAACTGCTTAAAAAAGAACGCTGTTGATCTTAAACTGCTTTGAGCAATAAATAGATGGCATCCCTCAATGGGGGATAGTATTCAGCAGTCTTACAGTCGTGCCACAAACAGCAAAGTTCAAATCACTTTTTTGTTTTTATGGAATTGTTGTTTGGGTGATTTGACACTGAATTAGTGTTTATTTTTTATTTTTTATTTTTTTAGGTATAAACTACTTCTCAAAAGTAACCATGTATGTTTCATACAGATGGGAAAAGATGATAAAAACATCACTAGTAGACCTACTGTTGTGTTAAGAACTAGTACTGTAGTTTTAAAAAAGATTAATGTCTTATTAAAATGGCCTGGAGATACTGTAATTGGATAGCTAAAAAAAATAAAACGTTTGAATGTATTGCAAACATAGAAGGCTGTGTTTGTGATTTTCTTTTTTTTTTGTTGACCCTCACTATAACGCCACCCTCACTTATTGCCCATTCTTGCCCATGGCCCTTACCTGGTGGTATAAAAAGGATTGACTGTATTTTTAAAACAATTTGGGCACTACACCGTTAATCTAATATTACACAACACACAAGAAACATTTGCTTTTACAATTACATTTCCTTAAAACCAATATACTTCAGCATCTGTGAAAGTTGCTTCTTGAGTATGCTTCCACCTTAATAGAATTGAATGGCACTGTAAATGACATACTGAGGTGAAATTTGTAAAATTGTAAAAATTGCTTTCCGTACTGGAAGATTTGAAATGCAGCCCGTTGTTCGTTTGATATGGTACATATACATTTATAACTGGGATTATACTGTCTCCTAGCAGACATTCCAATTGTAAATGCAGTTTGCTCAAATGTGTCTTACCACATGACGTTTACAGTACCCTTCCTCTTTCTAATTAATTTCAATAACACAGCTGTTAGTGAGAGTCCTTGGGAATATGGTTACCATGGCAATATAATGGTCGACTATAAATCCTGTGTAGAGTGGATAGCAATGTGATGCTACAAAATAACCTTATAAGACCTTTAAACAAATATCTCCATTACTGGAGCATTTTAAAGGCTGATAAACAGAAACGTAGTTCACTAAATATAGTATGTATCTACGCTTCTAAACTAATTATGTTGGTTAGTTTAAGTTAAATACATTAGGTAAACTGCAAGTTTAAACACGTTTGGAAAACAGAGCCATTGGCCTTGATAATTGTATTCTTTTTTTTTTTTTAATTAAAATATGCAAGCAGTTTATTATATCTTCATTGCACTGGAAATGTTGTTGTTACACTCATAAGTCACCAATGGCAAGCCCAAGATATTTTGTGGTGATGTTCCTAATATTATTGGGCTCTACGTTAAAGAATGCTATACTGCTGCAATTCATTTGATGTATCATTTTATCTAGTTCTATAGTATTGCAGATACTACACGTTTATTACTTGGTATCTTTAATTAGTTGTGTTAATAAACTACTATAAAATATTGTGCAGTTGCAGTCATTCTGATAATATGGGCAGATATTCATTTTAAAAGCACCTTTTTTTTTTTACTTATTTGTAATATTCAGAACAAATATGACAAACCCTTGATTATCAATAAATTAGTGATACCGGTGCTTGAACAAAAGTTATTGTATTTCTTGCTCTTATTGTATTACTTGTATTGTAACACTTGAAATGTATTTGCTTACGATTGTAAGTCGCCCTGGATAAGGGCGTCTGCTAAGAAATAAATAATAATAATAATAATAATAATAATAATAATAATAATAATAATAATAATAATAATAATAATAATAATACCTGTTGCAGCAGTTATGCTGTTTTAATATAACTTTGAAACATGCTTGTGTTTATTTTTTTCAGATCATACTAAAGATACAAGTGTGCTGGTATACAGATCAAATGTCATCGTTCATGTAAAATTACATCAAAGAAAGACCTCATCCCCTCAGCAGGAGAAGTTGACATAATGCATGCTAACACCACAAGACAGAGGGCAGAAGACCTGGACATACAAATACTGCACACCGACACATATATACTCTGTATGTTTTACTAATCTTAAAGCTGAGGGGGACTGTGTTACTGTCCACTATGCATCACTGTCTGCCTTTTCTACTATCGTTGTATGCATACATTTCAATACACATGCATAAATAATCCATTACTTTAAAGGTCTAGTCCTCACCGAAAAGGAAGACCGTGATGTAGTTATCATGTCTAACATTGGTACGTCTGTAGACCAAGAAATGGTTTTGTTTTTTAATTCTGATATATTTCTTTCATGGTTTACAAATAACAAAAGTGCACCTTGTATTTAAAAAAAAAAATGCCATTATAGATGAGAGTCGATTGTGCATGCAGTGTTCTGTGTGTAAGGGTTATATTTTTAACGGCATAGATTGTAAGAGGAAGCAAAGGAGGTATCTGACAGAGATGAATGTGCTGAGCAAAACTACAACTGTGTATATTATAAAGCACAACGTGGCTTTAAGTACCATGTTATAGGATACACATTAAGTGCCATAGACTGTACATCCAAACTAGAGTATTATTCCTGCAGTGTTATTGTGTTTACCTTATGAACGCCACTTTTTTTTTTGTTACTGCTAGTGCTAACTGTGTAGAGGGCACCATTAAGGTTTCAGTGTCAAAACAGTCTCAGAAATGGTATATTTTCCTTAAGATGTAATTCAACACACCTACTTACAGCTGGCATGACATGAACATTCATACTATAATACTATAATACTATTATACCATAGAACTTGTATATTGCATAACATGCAGTGTTTTTTTCTGAGAAGTATATTGTGCCATTTCTGAGATAATGAAATGCAAAAGGGTTTAGCAGGGTTTTTTTTTTTTAGCCTTTGTCAGAAGTCTTTAGACTATAAATGCTTTGCGGAGAAGGGTTTTGCTTTGAGCTGAATGTTACATTACAGTCACAGTCGATGAAATGGTGACTCTAAACTATGATGAAAGAAGCACTGTCAAAAGAAGCATGATAAACCAAAATCATTGAGTACAGGAGGTGTTTAAATAGTTACAGGGTGGGAAATGTATTTGGGTGAATTTTATATGTGTTTTTATTATTATTATTATTATTATTATTATTATTATTATTATTATTATTATTATTATTATTGTTCTTATACTTTTTTAAGATTAATGGCATATAGCCTTAGAAAAAATGTTTTATTAGTTGTGCTGCCTTTTTTTTTTCATCCAAAGGTTTTTTGTTTTGTTTTTTTGTTAACATTTTGCAGCTTGTGATGATTAGTTGAGCCCTTTTCAGCAAATGCATAGATGACTGAAGTGGGGCCAGATTCCTGATAGTATAGAAACGGAACAGAAGAAGCGAGAATTCTGTTCTAGAATTTTCCGTACTTCCTAGCCTATACAGGAGGAGTGATGTGTTTATTAGTACAAGAATGATGTGTTGATTTTACTGATTGTACTGTAAATCTATAAGCCTTAGATTACATTATGGGTTTGAACCCATCAAAATGTAATTTCAATCATGAGAAGATTATATAGGTCATAAACACAACATGTTATTGTATTTCTTACATATAGAATTGTACTTTCTTTATCATGTTACATTTATATAGTTTTTTCTTCTGTTTTATTAGGTTGATTTTCTATTTCTTTTAAAGGAAATTCAATACTGTTTTAGTTTGTAGATTTTTGTTTCATTAGATTTTTACTGATAACCTTTTTAGAGTACTAATTCTATTAAAATTAGTTATTTGTTTCCTTCATACCATACTCCTACTTTTGAATTTATATGTAGTATTGATTAATTATGTGTATTATTGTAAACTAAAATTATTTTTATTTTACTGTTCGTGAAGTTTAAGAATGTCAGTAATTTTCTTGTCTTGTTTGTATTCTTTGAACAAAGACCTTTTATATGGATATCTTACAATGAGGAAATCATTGCTAAGAAAGAAGTTAAGTTGTTGCTATAGCAACAATCCTGGCAGACAACTGAGTAATATTTTGATGATTTTTTTTTTTTTTTTTTTTTTTGGTTTGTAAGTAGTCATTATTATATAAAAAAATAAATCTAGTTCCTAGATGTTAGAGTAAAATTTATTTTTTACTGTATCCATTTCAAATAGTAAAATATTGTTTGAATATTTTTTTTAAATCCCTGGATGACAGGCCTTGTTTAAAAAAAAAAAAAAAGCTGCATAATCAATAGATCAAGGGATCTTTGTGACTAATTCAAATAAACAAAGTTTACGTAGTAAGATTGAATCACTGATCGTGCAAACTCTTGAAGGTTGATTATGCTACAATTGAAAGTGTTGGAACCTATGGGAAGAAGGTTGAGTTTTTGCACTTCTGTATATAGTCAAAAAAGAAAGAAACATGTATAATAATAAGATCTTATTTTGAATAATAAAAAAATGTCTATAATTACAAGGAATTTTGTTAGGTTATTAAAAAAAAATGACAGGCTGAACAAAATTGCTTGCAAAAGTGGCACAGAGGTAGCACTCCAAACCCCTTTAAGAAAAGGCAAAATTGTTGCTTAGCTTTTTGTGAACAGCTTGTAGTTTGCCAGGAGTTTTTCAGCTGGAAAGATATGCCATCCTCCCAAGATCTTGTACCGATCCAAACACTGCACCGGTCCAGACCTGCCTTACCATCACAGTAAAGAGCAGGTCCCAAAACAAATGGGTTCAAGTCATGAAGCGATATTTTCCTTACATTTGTCAAAATATTTTCATGTTTAAGAAGAAAAAAAAACAGCAGCATATGTTCAAGATATATTCAATAACTCTAATGTACTGAATTTCAGTGGTATATTAAAAAAAAAAAAAATAATCACAGATTTAAAGAGATAACAAGAGATCATAAAACACACCATAGCTGTAGTTGTCACATGAAAACAAAATGAATTCTCTAAAGCCAACTAAGGTCTTGTACACAAACAATGACTTAATTTATGTAAAATTAGTGACATCAGTCCACTAGTTTTTTCGGACAGTCTTATCATTTAACAAAGCTTCATAGTATTGCAGTCCCATGCCTTTGTCTGCTGAAAGGACAGATGCTTGGTTTTACTATTATGTAATTGCAGACTTACTTTTTGCTTGTAGTTGCTGCAAATAATGTACTCTGTCCTAAACTGCTATTTGTTTTATGCTAATTTTATTATTACTGCTATATATTGATTCTTGCTGTTATGAAAACAAATATATAAAAAAATAAAGTGGAATTGCACTAAAAGTGTTGTCAAATTGTCCCCTTTGTTGCTAAGATATGTATATTTGTTGTCAATGAAAGACTTCAGGGAGTAAAACAAGACTCATTGCATTGAGTACTGAAGTAAACAACCAAAATTATGGTCAAGGGAAACAAAAATGCAGGGGGGGGGGGGGGGGGGGACAGAAAGGGAGACATGATATTATAGTTTTTAATCCTTCAGCTATCTTGTTGAGGAAGTTAAAATGTGATTTTGTCCCTTAAAAACAGAAAACCTCTGGGGACCCAGAACTGAAAACAAGCTGACGCAAACACTGCTCACCAATTATACCAGTTCCTTTGTCCTCTGGGAGTCAGTTGTGGTTTCCTTTTAAAGAATCACTCCGGGAGGTATATTTGAATGATCTTTTTAATATACTGTGACAAGGTAAAGCAATCCCATGCTGTAATTCACCTTCCCAGCCACCAGGATCACGTGATGCAGCAGTTCCACCTTTGGGGCGGAAGTCCCGAAAAGGACGGTCACCATCTTTGTTGAGGGCAACAGCACGGAATGTGCTGGAAAGTCCAAGAACTGGGAGGCGATTAAAATGCTGATCATTGATTGGTGTTCTGCTGATTAGGGGGCGTTCCAAAGCACATAAAGGGGGCCGTGTTGTAGCAGTTGAGGCTCGTCCTTGAAACTACACAGAAGTACGGGAGAGGTGCTGATGTATTTTTTGTAAAATAAATGCTAACTGTAATTTTTCGGTAGACTTGAACAAACTGCTGTTGAAGGGAGACAACTCACCAGGAGGCCAGACACCAGACCGTCCAAAAAGGCGAGAACAGCCACCCGAGCCTGGATAATTTTACTTTGTTGTTTATTTGTTTTGTTTGAACTCTCAACCTTTCAGTTAGCGTTTCTCCTTTGTTTGGAAATTTTATTTTTATTTATTGTCCCGTCCTGGATACCATTGTCGGTGGGCAGGAGTCAGTTTTATTTTCTGAAGTACTTAGAAAGACCATAAATGGATCAGCACTAATTAAAAAATGTATAAAGTCTTGACTTTATTTTATTTAACTCAGCTGTTTGTGACACACCCCCTGAAATTTGTAACAATTCTCTGGTTTTGAATTGTCTTTGGTGATGTCATCCTTGACAAATAATAAGAGTTAAAGGCTTGCAGGATTTAAGATCACTGTTTAGGTCATGAAAATAGACCTCTTGTAATTGTTCTTTCTTTATTTATTCATTTGCCTAAATTCTTGAACCCCTGAAGGAAAGTATGAAGATCAGACTGCTCTGCAGTGGCTTTGAAGAATTTAGCTATTCACTGAAATTATATTCAAGCAAATCAGTAAAGACATGCAGCTACAATGGGATTTAATTTGAATTCATACACCATAAATTGTTTACTGAATTGCAATATGAGAACAAGTTAACTCTTCAATTAGGATGCACTGCTTTCATTCAGAGTTCATGATCATAGTCAGCTGGAAAACCCAGTGAAGCTGTTTTAAAATGAAGCTTTCACTTTCTATAACCAGAATCCCTATATAAGAGGCATAACAGAATGGTAGAGAATTCATTATGTGTTGGATCACACCTGTTCAAATTCACTGTGGGGACATCTAGATCCCATATTCCCACACCTCAGCACCAAACTGAATCTACAGCTCTGGTCAAACGTTTTGCAACACCCTGTAGAATTAACAAATAAAGTCGAATGAAACCTGCTGAATAATGTTACAACATATTGAATTACACACCGCTTTGTAGTTTACCAACGTAAAACTGACACAAATTGAAAAATGTGACATTTCAAACATGAAATACTGCACTATACTATGGCTTCTGGTAGACTTTTGCGATATCATGTTGTAGTTTCTTTGGTTACATGATGTTCAATAAAATATCTAAATTATGTTCATAGGGTTTAGATTTTTTAAAGTATGTCTCAATCCTAAAGTTCTAGGTGATGCAAAACTTGTGGCCATCGCTGTGGTAAAGTTAAAGATAAAGGTTCGTTTTAATTCCACTAACTGATGAGCAGATCATCTCTGATGATGCTTTCCTAGGCTCACGACAAGTTATTTTCCCACAAATTACCACTGGATGGCAGTAACTCAATTGGAAATGTCTATCGGACAACAGTTGCTAAGTACAGTGTTTTCTAATACATATCCTTAATGTTCAATTTTATCTTCAGCAGTTCACACACACCTCAACACTTCATATTTCTGTTATATTTATCAAAATATTGACTATAATTGTGTATTTAAAAGCAGCCATTTGCTACAAAACTACTTGAAATGATTTATTGAGGAAAACTGTTCAAGCAATAAAACATTATCAGGTGTCACTTTTTCTGCTCTTACTTTGGTGAGAGCAGAATAAGTCACAAAGAGTATATCACGCCCATTCCATTTTATGTCCCAGAATTCCTTTAAGAATACATTCTAGAACGCACTATAACCTAGCAACCCATCACATCAGCAGGGCCAGCTGGAAGAATGTGAATGATGAAGGAGTTAAGTGGTGCAGTTTAGAGGGATATTTTGCCATAATTGTATACAAATTTAGACTGCCAAATTGGGGGGGGGGGGGGTAGGGGGGGGGGGGGGGGGCTAATATTAAGCACAATAAAGCTTCCTTGGAAACACGTTGGTTAAGGGTGTTTTCAAGATTGCAGATGTTGCTGTTTATAACACATAATGAATGAGTTAAGTGAACTGCAACAAAAGACTTATTTACACAGGCAACAGGCTGATTTGATTAACCTAAAGACCCACCAGCAAAAGCCGAAAGAGCTGAATTTTCTTTACAGCATTTTTACAACTGTAAAATCCTCCAAGTCTGATGCAACCCATGGTGCTGTAAAAAAAAATCGATCTGTGTATTATCAGGGCGTGGTATAGGTTGATCAAACCACTTTTCCGGCAAGGTTTGGTTTGATTTGGACCATGACTTTTGTTAATCATGTCCCAAAACATAGTTATTGTTCTTACTATAGTGTTTAAACACTCAGGCATTAAACCTAAATCACCTTCTTAGTTTGGTAGGTAGGTAAAGAATCTACGCAATCGCAAAAGTCTACCGGAAGCCCTAATAGTAGTACATTATTTCATGTTAGATTTCGAAATGTCACAATTTTTTTTCAGTTTTTCATTAAGTATATGGAAAACTGCAAAGCGGTATATAATTCAATAAGTTAATGTAACATCATTCAGCAGATTTCATGCAACTTTATGAAGCAACATTAGTTCATTCTATGGGGTGATTCAACACTTTTGGCCAGAGCTGTAGAAGCTCCCATTTTTCACTCCTGTACTGATAGCCCCAAGACCTCACACAAAATAAGACTTATGATCCCAATGGTACAATAATGAAAACTGGTGTATACATAGAGTTATAACTAATTTACAGTTTCTGGTTCACATCCAGGGCTTCAGTCGATTGGGATGTGTTTCTCTGAAAGGAGGTTTATTGAACACACCTGCCCCTGTATGGGTGTGATTCATATTCACATCCTGTTTCATGCTCTTTATGACCCTTGTACTGTATGTGCACTCACTCTCAGTACCAATAAATAGTTCAAACTTAACAAAGTATAGCCATTGTGCTCTATAGTTGCACTGTAACTTTGGGGAACGTGTGCTATGCAGTGTATTTGGCAATCAATTCCACTACAGATGGATTCCATAGAGATATGTTCAAACTGTTTTCTTATAAGTCAACAAATGGAAAACTATTATGGGCAGTAGGTTTTACTACATAAATATGACCTTTGTAATACATCACTCTTATATTATTACACATCACTGTTCAAAGATGTCAGAGAATTAGTTGATAATAAACGGCTAAGTAAAATATAACCTGATGGGGCTCCCTCTCGTATAAAAAATACTGCAGTACAAAATGACAGTTTCCTATAGTAATCTGCTGCCAATAGGTGCATAAGCAATAAGCATGTGCAAAATGTCTACAATAACATTTCTACTGCCTGAGCACTAACACTTTGTGGGAAATTAAAAAACACTTCATTTTAAGCACTTCACATTATTTTGGAGCCTCAAGGAGCTGGCATGGTCTCTACAGGGTTGGTAAGTAAATTCTCACATTGACGGCAAAGGAACGAAATGGCTTATTGTTTGTAGAAGTGGGAGTTATGTGGTTTCGTTTTTTAATTTATAAAATCTATCATTTGGCAGTTCATAAGAAAATCCTACAATCTGGAATGTTTCTCTCCAGGGCATTACATGTTTCCATACAGCACTAAACAGCTGTGTGTGGCTTCACTGGAGGGATTCACAGTGTCAGACGGGACATCTCACTATAATGTTTTATCTTGCACAAATGTAAGTGTTTATTTTAGAGCTTTAAAGGCCTAAATATTAGTACAATCAAAGATAAGATTGAGCGGTGGCAAATGTGAGTATACATTTTGTAATAAACTTGTTTGAGAATGTGGTAAGATGACTAGGAGTAATATTAATATTTAATGTGTGTTCAGGGGGGTGACTCACTATTTAAAACCTACACACATTCTGAAAGTAAATGTTGAAATAAAATGCAATCTTTTAAGATGACAATGAACTTTATGTACTCGATTGCAATACCCAGTTCTATATTTCAAGGTCCTCTTCAAACTGGTATTTGTTGCATAAACACTTGTTTCTGTTTTTAATCCTTATTTATTCTTTAAACTCCTGATACAAACCTAAGATTTTAAAAATGTTTTATTATACTTTTGAATTGAACCATAACACATAACACTGTGTATTATTAATATATGCATGGAATGCTTATACAATAGTGCTCAGTTGCTAGCTGTAAATATGCTGGATTTTTTTTTAGAACGGTTTTAAGCAACTTGCATGTGTTTCTTGCGAGCACGCTCATTGAAATACACTGTGAGACGGGCCAACCCAGCACAGCTGTCCTGTGAAGAATTACTTCTATTCAGGAGGAAAATCTCTGCTCTTCTGTTACAGTGCTCCCCTGGTAAGAGAAAGGGAGTCCGCTGATACAGAAATAGAAAGACTATACTGGCATGCTTGTATGCGCCTGTCAAAAGTGTAGTGCTTACTAACACATCGGGAAGCATGTTGTGCAACTATATCGCTTATTCGTTTAAGAATGTTAAGAAAACATATTTTAGTGTAGTAGGGTGTAAATGACTGGGGTGTGTCTAATCATAAAACTGTAGCTGCTAGTGAAAATACTGAGTAATTCAATGGGAGAAGTGAATGTTAGTGGCAGATGTGCACCCAGCTGTCCAATTATACTCCAGCAAGCCCAAAATGAATACCCCTGGTTACTCTGGAAGCCTGCTGATACCAGCATTATAAATGACACTGTGGTTTGAGTTCCTATTGTTGAGTTCCTATTGTTATACAAACTCCAAGTCAGATATCCCGTATTTGCATTGTGATGATTTTTTCATGTGCAGACGCTCGTACATACAGTAGATGGACTTGACCTTGTACTCCTAGAACATAAGAACACAAAGAGATTCAAGAACGAGGGAAGGCCATTCGGCCCACCTATCCTCGCTCGCTTTGGTGGCAGCGTGATCCATTAGCACTCAGGAGAGGAAAAACAAAAAAACCCTGAACCAGGTTAGTAGGGGAAATGAAACCTCTGGGAATCCGTGGCTAGACAGACCGCCCTTCCTCCAGGCGGCTAGCTAGAGGTCTTATTGTGGTTATCCAATAGTAAAGGTCCTGTTGTGGTCACAGAGAGGGTTATACATAGGCTTCCAGAATCTTCCTGGAACCACTTTTTGGTTCCAGATATGAAGAATTGAATTACAGAATAGAAGCTTAAGTGCTATACTTCCGATAATATCTACTTTAAATTATTAACTACGTTTTCAGCTTTTAAAATAATAAGCCAAGGGTTCAAACTTTTACTTTTTTTGCTTTACTCTGTTAAAAAGGTCTTTAGATATACATACTGTCAGCTAATCTTTATCATCAGAGTACATTGCCAGGGACTGTGGCATTTTGTCAAGCCAGCTTTGATAAAGCATACAGAGTAAAGCTAATGAAGTTGTAATGTAATTCAAGTTGGACAGGGCATTATTTAGAGCACACTGTGTCCTCATTTTCTTTATAAACCAGAATCCAAGAAATCCTCGTTAAATGCTTATACTGTGCATTTACTATGATTTACCACACTTCTACTGTAGGTGCTTTACTACCATGCTTTTACCATGCCATATAAATATTATTATTATTATTTATTTCTTAGCCGGCGCCCTTATCCAGGGCAACTTACAATTGTTACAAGATATTACATTATTTTTTTTTTACATACAATTACCCATTTATACAGTTGGATTTTTACTGGAGCAATCTAGGTAAAGTACCTTGCTCAAGGGTACAACAGCAGTGTCCCCAACCGGGGATTGAACCCACAACCCTCCAGTCAAGAGTCCAGAGCCCTAACCACTACTCCACACTGCTGCCCTATGTATACTATGTCTGCTCTATTGTGTTTCTGAATGATAGCTGGGTTTAAGGGTCAGGGCACTTCCTCACACTTTGCATATGAAGAAGATTTGAAACATTATATGATTACGTAACATAAGGAATGTTAAATATATACAACTATCGGAATAAAAGACATGTCCCAAAAGTGGTTTGTGCAAACACTGTGAAGAACAAACAGATTTAAAACTTAATCTGCACTTTTATGTTTATTAAACCCAAATATTATAGACATTCCACATTCATTAAATTAATACCAGAAAAAAAAAAACATTAAAACCAATCGTCCCCATTTAGTTAAATTACAGTAAACAAGCAATATATTTCATCTCAAGACAATTTGTTGAAAAACTGTACTAAGAGTTTTCTGTAGTTATATTCCAGTATTATTGCTACCTTGGTATAAGGTGGCCCTTTAGACTAATGAACCAGTTATAAGATGATATGGTCAGACCTCCCATTTGCTCCTCTTATAGTCACATTATAAAGTGGTACACAAAAACTACAGCACCTGACTACAGCGTTAAAAGGAGGGAACACAGTATTATATCAAATGACAATATTAAGAGCAGTAATTTCATCTTTCAATCTGATTTAATACTAAACAGATATGATCAAGTACAGATTTAAAACTGTTTGTGGGGATCTAAAACACATTATTGATGATAACTTATCCAAATGCACATTAAGAACATTTTGGCATGTACTGTACCATGCTCATTTTATTTATCACCAGCTAGTTTAATTCAACACTCACTGTCTTTAGAAATAATAAGAACCTCTAGTGATACTGGCACAATGTAACCAAGGTTGTTAAGAGATTCGTTCCTCAGTCACATTAAATAAGGGCTGATGTTAAGAAGTAAAGCTAAGACAAATGACCAGTCAATAACAGACACTGGAAAAGACCAAACACTGAAAAAGACCATCATAATAACCTCTGAACAGTTGGCTTCAAAGTCAAATTGAAGTTAAATTTTTAGTACTGGAATACAGATATTGTTTGCACTTGAAAAAAAAAAGCAAAATTACTTAGATCTGTGTACCACATTAACCACACTTAACATGTGTTAAATGATGACATTTTATGTAGTTATTTGTCACTTACTGTCTGTCGTGTATTTCGCCTGTGGCTGCTAATGATGGCTTTAATGATGGCATTAATGATGGCTTGCTGGCTGCTGGAAGAATTAATTTACTGCTTTTTCATTTTCCACATGTTGAAGTAATACTCAAGACATGTTCTTATAAACTGAAGAGAGGAAATACTGCTTGAACTGTGCTTGAGATTTCAAATAAATCCTAAATACTGTGAGTGATGGAAGCCATGATCGATGTAATGCTCAAAGGTATGGCCGTTGTCCGTGAACAAGAATATATAAAATATGAAGGAGGACAATTGCATATGGAAATCCAAACCTGTTGTACTGCAGTTTCAGTAAAAGTTCTGACAGAACAAATCTAAAAACCCTCACTTCAAGACACGCCAGACCCATGAACGGTGTCACCTTCCACTAAACGAGCTTCAGTTGTAACTGGCTGATTTAGTCGACGACATATAAAGAATAGACAGAGTAGGAACGTTGTGCAATCAGAGGATTATTTAAAAGTGTTGCATGAAACTTCATTCAAAAAGCATTACACAGTGGAGCAGAAGCCTTGCAGACACCATTATAAGAATCTGCTTTTGCCAAATTAAAACTGACAACTCTGCTACAACCTGCCGTGACGTCATCAGAATCCCGCAATGGAGACTCATCTGTTATGCTGTGCTGTATATCTAGCCCGCACAGCTGCAGGCAATGTCATTACTGCAACAGCATTCAAAAGGGATTTTTATGATAACATGGCTGGCTTTTCAATACTGTTTCACTCACAGTTCTGACTAGCCTCGGTGTTCTGAATAGTTCCTCCTGTTTACCAATTCATACTGGTTCCTTGTTATCATGCTCAGCATGAATTGTGTCTACCTCAGGAACTTTATCACAATAAATCAGTGGTACTATTTGAAGTGGGCTTGTGGTAGCACATCATTTGAATGAATAACAAATATTTAACAAGCACCCTGTTCTGCCAGAAGGCCTAGATGGAGTACTTCACAAGCAAATGTGTTTTTTTTACTATAGTAAATCATATCTGCTAAATATTAGATGATTATAATGCATATTTCTAATACACAACACTCAACAATGGAAGCAAAAAAAAACAATATAACCTGCTCTGTTCTAATGAGATAGAATTGCCAAACCATGTACCGGTATTGAACTTTAATTACTGAGTAACATCAACATTTTCTTTCAGTAAAAATTGCTAACAGGAGGCAGTAGCGCAATTATAGAGCTTGTACTACATCACTTTTCCATGTTATTCACTTTTGTAACGTGTTAAGAAAGGTATTTATTACCAGTGGTCTTCACAATAGCTGACTGTTTTGTTAAATGGGTTTGCATAGCATACAAAAAAAAGAGTGAGAATTTTATCAAGACATTTGAAACAGTACAGTATTTACAGGCCAAATAGATAACACTGACCAATATTATATGTGGTGTTTGCTGGGGTAAAGTTTTAAGATGATTGGTCACAATAATGAAATTATTAAGCTTTCATCACTTCAAATGGTTGCTATTTGTAGCAATTTGCTGGGCTCAGCCTTCCTTCCTGTTTGGAGGTCTTGTTTATACAGATAACAATGGGCACATTGTGCGGCTCTTTACATTTCCTCCTGACTGTACAAGTTTGCTTGTGTTTGGTTTGGTACGCTAAAGTTTTTTTTTTTTTCTTTATGTTGTAGTGTGACAGAAATACAATGATTCTTGATTGTAAATCTCCCTCCTGACCTGTGAGGGTGCTAAGCAGCGAGAACAGAGTTCCCTGGACGGGCTGGCCTGACAGTTCTTTCCCAGGAAGGGGGCGAGACTCTGTTGCAATAACGCATTGACCCAGAAGGGAAACAACATGGCAGCCGCAGATTGGAGAGGCGGTTGCACTCGTTTACCAAGGGGTCATGTGTGACAGCATAAAAGGTGATGGAGAATCGTAATCTGTTCCTTTGCATTTGGTTTGAATTGCTAGAACCGAGAAGGACTGTGAGAGACCCGTATTACAGAAAGTGTATTGTGAGTGTTGTGTTTTGTTTGTTTGCAATTGTCTTGTCTTGTCTTGTACATTACTAGACAGCTAACACAGTTCCTGAGCTGTCGCCAAGGGCCAGCACTAAACCGGAACAGCACTTCATCATTGTCACAAATATAAACATGTATCACCCACCACGAGCACTACTGCACGCACACAGGACTGGGGACCTGTGGCGGAGTGTCCCGCCCCTATGTATTTATTTATTATTATTTGTATTTGTTTGCGGCGCGGATAAAAGCGCTGCGTCTTTTGTTATTGTTTTTTATATTTATATTTAAAAACCCTGTGAGGATGCATGACTGATCAGCTATTGATTATTTAACTAGCTGACAGTCATGCATCCTTACCAAACGTGTGCAGACTGTGGCCGAGGGGTTAACTAGCTGTTAATTATCTTATTACCCCTTGTAATAAGATAATTAACACATGTAGTCATCATACAATTACAATTACACTTTGGGAATATTTCAAAATTAGCATTTTGGAACGTTTCAACGGCTTAAAGAAAGCATGTTTATACCGGGCATGCAAAAACAACGATGCAATACCATTGAATACGAAAACAATGATTTTAGATTTGCATGTGTGCACCCCCAAGTTGAGATTAGTTAAAGGCCTGTATTAGCAGTTTTGAAGTTTTAAAAGTCAAATCTTTTGGAGATTCAGTTTATCATGTAAAATGCAATCAACTACGGTTACATTATTAACAAGTGGAAAAAGCAAGAGTTAAACCCTCCCTCCTCTTTGTAGACTTACAAACAACAAGGTTGCCAGGTTCTATCTCTCAAATAAATTCAATACTCATGAGAGAAATGCACTTTTGAAAATCCATTAATGCTCCACTTTTATGTAATACTCAGCGATTTCTCTTCACATTAATATCTGGCAACACCATTAGCTGCCTAATGTGCCCCTACTATAGCATTCTCAGAGTACTATGTTACAGTACATGTCACATTACAGGAGGCGTGGTGGTCCAGTGTTTAAAGCAAAAGGCTTGTTACCAGGAAGTTCACGGTTCAAATCCTGGCTTAGCCACTGACTCACTGTGTGTGACCCTGAGCAAGTCACTTAACCTCCTTGTGATCCCTCCCTCAGATGAGATGTAAAACAAACAAGATCCTATTGTAAGTGACTCTGCAGCAGCAGTTGTGATGCATAGTTCACCCACTAGTCTCTGGATAAAAATGTCTGCTAAATGACTAATTCATAATAATAAATGTTGCTGTTTACAAAATCCACATTTCTAAGAGTTTCTTCAAAAAATTGTTGATTTCCTTGTCTTGCGTTTTCAATTTCTCCTTTAAAGTTTCCAAACATTGTACCATAGATTCTTATTTTTATCAAAAAATTGTATTAATGCTTGAGTGAAAAATAAAATGCTTCGGAATGGGAACAACCTGATATTTCTAACCTAAGGCATACAAATAAAATGTTCCTGGTCCATCAGAACAACTAAATGTAAAAATATTCCACACACCCTGAAGCCACGATAAGCAAGTAGAAGCCAGTTTTGCCTGCTAGTTGTGTATAGAAGAATAACTCCCCACAAAGGGAATATACTACAGAGGTTCACTACAACACCTCCAGAAAGCACTTTGCAAAAAAAATCTGTAAAACATTTTGCCAGAAGGCACCTGGAAGGCTTATCGTCAAGGAACAACCATCGGTGTTAAAAATCTGTACTATAAAACACATTCATTCCATATGAATGTTGTTTATTTAAAGGTGTTTAAACTAATTCATTGAAATTCCATCATTCTAAACAAACAGACGTTGTTTTTTTTTTGTTTTTTTTTTACTAGATAACAGTTTACCCATTCTTTCGCATATGAGAGTATTTTTTTTTTTGTTTTAATTTGGGAATAAGAAGCGTCTCAAATTAGTTTCAATTTGAGATGGTCAATTATGTGATAGAAGAGGCAATACCATTCTAAAATTCCCACAAAAATCGTAAAATGGTGTGCGTTATATCTTGGCAATGCCAAGAACCAAAAAATGCTGAACATGCCACTTATTATATTATATGACAATAACGATTTCATTAATTTTATTTATGAAACAATCTTCTGAAACATGCAGGATTGACAGCAACGGAGCCCCCTCCATTGACTTGCTGAGCAGAGATAGTAGAACCAATGGCAATGTGAGCATTTCTACATGCCATGCTGGCTTCTCTATGCCCTTAATGGGCACCTTGTATATTATCTCTGGCCTGATCCTTATTAGAGTCAGACATTTGGGAGGATTTTCTTTTGTGTTTTAAAATAGTGTCTTATTCTGAGAAACCCTTCACATGACAATAATTCACATGACCTGTCTGCCACTGTGTTTAAAGGATATGTCGAATAGGCACGTCCAGTTTAAAACAGATATAATTCATTATAATGCAATCATGCCATTAATCTGATGATAGAGTACCACTGTTCTAATGCACCAGTGTGAAATTATATTCCAGGGGTGGCCAAACTTCCTGACCCTACCAGCCGCATACCAAAATTTTCATATGAGAGCCGCAAGACACATACTGTACAACAGGACATGTGTGCGAGCAAGACATTTTAAATACTAGCATTGTTTTAATTTTTTTTTTTTAAATTTTCTCGAACATGGTAACGGAATCTTGCACTTTGTGCAGAACAGTAGTTGTCTCTTGATGACAGCAAAATACGCAAGAACAAAGGAGAACATTGCAGAGCCTTGCAGGTTCTGGTGTCATGTTTATTGTGTATTAAACTTTAAATGTAACACACTGGTGTTTTTCCATTATTTCTGTTTATACTGCATGTATTAAACATATTCAGTTATTATGAAGCAAAATATGATAACTGTCCAGATTTCACCAAAAACACCACATAAAAAGGCAAGCTCTTTCCTTCAAGATCTGAACAATCGGTTTTCAAAAAAAAAGAAGATTTTTTTTGTGTGACTGCTGTGTGTATTAAATACTTTTGAGATCTTTGTGGATGACAAATGCGCTGTATTTATTTTGAAAGGGATTACAGTACCGGCTCATGACGAGACATAAGCTATGTAAATACAATATTAATTTTAGACCTGCAATATAACATTTAAACATGCGCCAACTCTCCAGTTTGATAAAAGGATTCATACATCTGCAAAAGGACATTTGGCACGAGCAGTATTCCTTGCCATACAAAACTTGCATGATGCATTACATCAGCTTCTTTACTGAACATCGAAAGGAGCATCTGCTGACTGCTGAGGCGTGCTTTTAAAGAGGCTATCTTGTTTCTCCTCAAGTCTGATTCAGGAGGACATTCAGATGAAAATGTGTTGTTGTCGTTTGTTTCATAATGACGTTTGAGGTTGCTTGCCTTGTAGAGACTACAGTGTGTGTAAGCGATTTGTTGCAGATGAGACACCACTGTTTCTCTTCCTCTCCTCTCATTCTGTCTTAAAGCCTCATACTTGTGTTTATCATTCGTGGATGGTTTGCTCAACGCTATTGTCTCCACGAAAGGAACGAGCACTTAATTCAAAATTATGAAATTGACTCCCACATCTGGCTTTCACTCGAGGTGATTGAACTACGCATGTGCCAGCGAGCAGTGTCGAAGGTCATCAAGTGACGAAATGTCCTTGCAGTGAACATGCAGGCTCAAAGAAACTGAAGATAGAGAAGGGAAGAGAAGAAAGAATAATAAACACGAATAAATATAGAGAACACAAATAATAAACTTCTTGTGTTTATTTTTCCTCTCTTTTCTTTCCGTTTTTGTTTATAGTTCTTTTTTCAGTTCATTCGAGCCACAAAGTGTGCGTCACCCAGCATTTCACCGGGAGACGCACTTGAACTGCCAGGGCGCTGCAAGTGGCTCAAGAGCCATGGTTTGGCCACCTCTGCTATATTCTTTAGCTTGGATCAACATAATGAAACAAACCAAACCTTTAACATTTCCTTTTTTTTTTTTTAAGTGTTCTGTGCCTGGGCATGTTTTTATTTTTTCTACCACACAGCAAGCTTTTACTTGGCTCTGTTTCTTTGTGTTTTCCTTCCTTTTTAATAATTGTAATAATTCGTTTTCAAGAAAATGCTAATGCAAAACTACACAAGCCTAAAATAAATGGCCACATACTGCTTCACTTAGATCTTCTTCAAAGAAGACATCACATCTAAACTCAAACTGAAGCAGATGTTGTTTTGATCAATTTGAATAATTTCAAAGCTTTTTTTAACTTAAACCCTGATGTCTCAGTGATAGTGGTTATATACTTGACTCATATACAACTCTACTGAGAATGGGAATTAAGCAAAGTAACTATATTTAGGTTAATGCTATTACATAAAATATCCATTTTAAGGTGTATCCAGACAATAGAAAGGTTTAAATAAGGACACTGGTGTGCTGGATAAGAAAATTCTGGTCATCCTTTCTTAAAATAATAAAAAACAGCAGCTCAATCCAGTTCAATCTTCATTCCAACCATTAGCTAAAATATAAAGAAACATATGCAATAAAAATATCATGTTAATTCAACAAATTATTTATTTAGAAAGGTATAATGTTACTATTGTATAATCGTATATGTACATTGTACATTTGCTGTAAAAACCCGATTGTGACTCATGAAAGTGACTCATGTATTTGTGTGGGAGTATTTTGACAGATAAATAGACTAATAGTATGCAAAAAAAGGCAAGCCAAGTTCAGTGCTATGAATCAATAGGATCACAGTAATGCTGGGAATTTAGGTTCATGTATGAACTTGTGTTTTGATTTTTACTTTCAGATTTTGAGACATATACTGTATTATCAAAATACATATCAAACCATCAAGATTAACATCCAACATGCTACTGGCTTTTACAAGCGTTCAGTACCGTATTATATATATATATATATATATATATATATATATATATATATATATATTCGAGCCATCTATTTCAGAAATCGATTCCAGAATCCTCAATACATCATTCATGTAAACCAGTTTTGAGCTGGAATTGAGTTTTGAATTCCTCTGAAGCCAATTCAGTTTGGCATGTAAACTTAATACATTTCTTTACCAGTTAAAGGCATCAATCACAAAAGCATAACTTCCTAGTGTGTGTAAACACTGTAAAAGTGACTATGGGAAAAAACTGGAAAAAGATTACAAAAAAAGTCAACTACACAATTAAAGTACTGGACTTTCTCTGAGTTGCGTTTGGACACGCCTAAGCATAATCTTAACAAAATTTCAGGAAGACAATAATAATAATAATAATAATAATAATAATAATAATAATAATAATAATAATAATAATAATAATAATAATAATAAATGATGCATTTTGTGGCCTCATAACAGTAGTTGCCTTAATACAAATAGCTTAAAATGGAGACATAAATCATTTCATTTGTGGCTGAAGGGTTGATACGGGACCATTTAAAACGTTTTTTGTTTTTTTTTCTGAATGGATCTCATTCTTTTGTTTGGCAACAAACGCATAATCAGGATATTCATTCAATCAGTCATTTACTAATTCTTCCAATTGTTAATCTTGACTCCTTACAGCCTACTGCACAATGCATGTCAACCATTTCTAGAAAATAGCTGGCCTCATTTCTGCAAAGTCAATGTTAAGCAGAACTGGATGTCAAGGCTGGCTTGGCCTTGCCATGATAAAAGCTTCCCAGTCTGCTCTAAACATAAGGATTACTTTAACAAGTGGAAATGAATTACAGTAGTTGCTCTAAACTCTAAAGGTTTCTTTCTGTGTTTTGACTTTTCTGCACAAAGTTAATGTTCAGTGGTGCTCCATTAGAATGCCTAAAGCCATTGAACTTACTGCTTTCACTTCTCATATCTTAGACGGTTCAACTGTTAAAGCTATAGTTATGAACTATGACTAACCGGTATTTCTGAAACTTCCATGTCATTGTCTAAAAATATAGTGTGGGCGGTTTGCTTAACTATCCTACTTGCATTTTTGATACCTTATCATATCAGCAAAAAATATAAAATCTGCAGCTGGATTTAACCTATTGATTATAGATTGTCCATGTGCTGTATCTAATAAGCCTGCTTTGACTGGAAAATAATCAATAACATGTAAACATAAGGGCTGTCTTTGTTACATACTCTCAGAACAGAACTTCACTAACTAATACTGCGCATGCGAGCTTCAGCATTTTTTAAACACAATTAAAGGTGTAGTCACCAATTACATACAGAACAGTCCACAGTCATCCTACACCTCTCTAAATAAGGACACATTAGAACCAGAACTACCCATCTGCAGTGATTCAGCAACGCAGGAAGACAAAGAGTTCAAAGCCAAAAGACACAGCATGTTCACAAAGCCCCCTAACCTAGACAATCTACACCCAACGTATATTCTGAAGAAGCATAAATTGAACTGACTTGATGTACTTTAAACTGGAAGCAGAGCAGATTGAATTCAAAATGACACAACAGTGTATTATGAACAAATGGACGACATCTGGACGCTATTGCTCTAGCACTGAACAGGTGGTGGCAGACCTCTAATACACTTCACATGCTGAATAAGATACTATAGAGCCTTAAGATACAAGGTTTGATGTTTGCCCTCTATATTGTGCATCTTGTGCCATGTCTTATCAACCATGCAGAATTATGATTTTAATAACTTTTTATTAGTAAATGAAAAAAAGAAAACACTAACCACAAGCTTCGAGGTTCAGTAGATCATTCTAAACCAATGAAAAGCTGTAATCAGTGTCATTTTTTATGGCAAGCCATGTTTATGCTGTTTTTTTCTGTTTGAAATATGAAACTGCAAGCCGTGGCATTTCACATTGGTCACAGTCACACAACCATACATAATAAAAGTCGCTGGACTGTTTGTTCTTTTAACCTTCTGTTTTATAGTCAAGAAGTGCTAGCATTTCTATAAAAGCATTTCTATAAAGCACACAATAGGGCTTGTACCCAAAAGAAGCAGCCTCTCTGTAATTATTTATTTATTTATTTATTTTCAGCGCAGAAGTGTGAAATAAAAACCCAGAGAAACTGATCGCAAAGGTCAAAGAATTCTCACTGACACTGTATGAAGATAATAAGTGTCACACTGTCATTAGCAAAATGTAGATTTTACTGTATAAAAAGGTCTCGTGGCTTAAACACAGAGTTAAACATCAGAGTGCTTCTTCTTGATTACACTAATTCATACATGAAAAACACATTCTCGTAAACCCTAAAAAAACAAGCAATAAGTCAACTGACATTCTATCAAACTACCAGTAATGTACTGTGTTTTCAGGTACAACGTTTATAGCAAGTGAATGCTCAGAATAGGTTGGAAAAGATAGACTTTTCTTCATTTTAATCCTTGCTGTCATTCACTCCTTTAAGATGGAATACAAAAGAGTCCTCATAACAAAAAAAATAAATAAATAAATAAAAAACATGCAGAGCTGCCTTTGTTTTATTCACTGTATCCCTGCTTTCTTCAGATGGCTGATTGCAAATAGTTTCACAGGAAGCATGATTAAGAAAGGACAATAAACGTAATAATGTATCTTATCTATGACAATGAAACATAAAGCAGAGTCTTGCAACAAGAAATGAGATAATTCAACTCCTTAAATAAAACTACTCTTCACATGTGTGAGACTGTACAACCCCTGTCCAACACATCCTGGGCATACAGTAGTTTAGACTGCCTGAGCTAATGCTCAGTAAAGTTACTGGATTAGATATTACATTTTCTGTGAAAATTTGGGAGTGCTCTTGCCCTTCAACCTAAATTAGTGCTGGTGTTGGTAATCTAATTTTTATTTGAACCTCTTATGGGTTGGTTGACCCCATTACAATGAGTTGAATTTGCTTTTGCTACAGCCAAGTGAAGGGCTGTAAATGTGTTCATAGTTATCTGATGATGTGTTGACTCAAGGTATAGGCTCCGGGGGACTGCAATAAAATCTGCATCAGATTGAGGTTATTACTAATTAGTCATTTAGCAGGTGCTTTTATCCAAAGCAATTTACGAAGACTAGGGGATGAACTATGCATCTGAAGGACAGAGCACAAGGAGCATAAGTGACTTGCTCAGGGTCACACACAGTGAGTGGCTAAGTGGAGATTTGAACCGAAAACCTCCTGGTATCAAATCCCTTTCTTTAACCACTGGACCACCAAGACTCTTTATACACTAATCAATTGGCTAGAAATATTAAATGCTGATATTTGAACTACTGAATAATTATTAATAAAAGATCTATCCTACATGAAAAAATAGATATAAAACATAGTTCTACTAAATACAAAAATGAACTTGTCAAAAGCTGAGTCCAATATTAGCATGAAGTAAATAACAGCTGCTCTCATGCAATCAAAATCAGAAAGGAGGCAGTAGTCAGACTGATTGTTGATAGGCCAGAAAATAAGGTGATAAGGTGATCACTATGTTACATTCCTGGCAGAGTTATGTTTACGAAGTGGAAATTTATTTTGCCAACAGTCTTCCTTCACTATGCTCAAAAGCATACAAACAGAGCAAATAAAGCAGTGGCCCTCTGAAAATGGTAGATGCTACTTAGTGGATGGTTCAACATCTCTAATAACATCAATACAATAAAAACACCAAAGAACACTAAGTAGAGATCTTTTTCATGTGCACATGAACCTAAACAACCTATTTGAATTTGACATTGCCTTTAAGTGCCACTTGTCGTGTGAAGAGACAAATCGAGTGAATGGCAGTCGGTTTTTTATCTTTAAAACAGCTTTGCAATACAGCTGTAGGAAATAAGTCAATTCCAAATTCTCTCTAATTTAATCATCCTCTGGAGAGACAGGCTTGAACTTCATGTAAAACAATAGACTAATGTTGAGAGGCTTTTCCCTTTCAGGGTGATATACATTTCACATAACTGAAGAAAGAATTGAACTGACAATATTTCAAATCAGGGGTTAACAGTGTAATGGGTCCTCTTGGGCTGTCAAGAGGTTATAAAATATGATAAATGTAGCCAGCATTTACAAGATAAGGAGATGTCAACCCCTTACTTTGGTCCTTGCAGAATTCTTTTAAACAGGTTACAGTAAATACTAACACCAAAGACCCACATTTCATCTTTGCTTTCATATAGCACTTTAGGGAGAGACGGACAGTTTGACACAGACACTAAAAATGAGCAAAGAACATTGGACACTCTGATCAAGTACTGGGGTATTTTGTATAATACAAACTAGCATAGAAAAAAATCTATACTTTCCTTAAGGGCTGTTGCTATAAATAAATAACACCTTGGTGCTAGTAACAAATTATGTTTTAATGAGATCAGGAGCATCCAATATACCCAGGGTGTGGCTGATGCTTATGTGTGAGCCTTTGTTGAGTCTCAATGTTTACTAGCCAAGTAAAAGGAAGGCTTTTCCCAGCGACATCCTAATTATTAAGAACAAAGTAGCCTACGGACATTTCCTGGCTATAGATGAATGTTTAATGTTTTGAACAGTAACACATGAAGCTGAAACTGATTTCTCTTACCTCAAAAGCCTCTCTTGTATTAACATAAAGCTTTTAAAAAGGAAACAGGACTTCCCCTGGGGTAGCCTTTATGTTTTCACTAAACAAAACACAAGGTTTTATCCTTCAGAACTGCTCTTAATGTTTCTACTACAGCAACTTTACTCTTTATACAATAACAACAGGACATCCACATTTAGTTGAAGATTAAATACTGTAGACAGAATGCCCTGTGTTTGGGCTGATCACCAGAGATGTCTTTCCAACAAAGTGGTTTACCCGTTCTCCATCACCTCGTCAATGTAATCGACTGTACAAAGCCTCAGTGGGGTTAGGACTTCCAAGCACCTTAGTCCACTCCTTCTTTATTTCCATGAGCTATTTTATATTTAACAAATTTTCCATTGCATGTTTCCAGCATATGTGATTTCTAAGCCATTTATGTACCCTGATGATAGTACATATAGCTAGAAGCCTTAAGTCAATATGCAACATGACTATGCAATTCTTTGCCATGCATACAGTAAACCTGGTATAAAACTCAGACTCAGTTTTTGGATTTAAATCTAAAGAAATAATAATGTGATGGGTTTGACAGTGCCATCAAAATCTTTCCTCTGTGTATTATATGGGGGAGTGGGGGGGCTGCTGCTAAACATTCACTATATCTAATGAAGCAGACGGCTCAGTAAACAGTCCATCAAATACAGTACAGTTAAGTTAGCAATGCAGAACAATACTGAACGCTGCCTATCCTTTACACATCTTACTTAAAGATGCAGCCGGTTCAGGCTTATGTTTTGCACGCACTACTTATTGGCCTTCTGTAATTGTGTACACTTAATTCCAATGACCTCGAAGGCATTCCTTAAGCAAAGTTTTCTTTTTCTAGCTACCATTTTAGGTTTCATTATTTAACACTCCTAGGATTAATGCTGTGTATTTACAAGGATTTAACTATGAATTATTTAAAGAAAAAAACATATAGTTTGTATTCATGCAGTCTTTAAATAACATGAGTTTGTGAATACGTTCCATGAATAAGGGAGAACCTTAAAACAAAAGTCAGTGCCTGTGACTATGGCAAGCAATCAACCTGCCAAAAGTTGCAGTTCCTAACTAAAGGGAAATTAAAAATAAATGTGATGTTCATTATGAATTACAATCTGCAATTATTGAAGAAAAAACATGTTTTCTCAATAGAGGATGCAGATCACTGGTTAAGGAAAAGTGTGCTCCTGTGCTTGTCAGAGTTGGTTTGATAAAGCACTGGCCTAGATAGACCGGTTCATAATTTATAATAATGCCTATTGGTCTGTAAAGCAGCATCAATTGTCCTACATAAAGGTGTTACTTTTGGTACAAATGGTCTCCTCATCAGCTGAAAGAAATTGAAGATAACATTCCATCATTAGCCTTGTTTCAATGTAACAGGAGGCAGACACTTATTAGGAAAGGCCTGTTCGAAACACACCAATACATTGTAGTTATGCAAAATCTAAAACTAAAATGGATCTGGGACGTTTTATATTGAGAAACATTATCTTGCAGATATGTCGAGTAGAGGGTAACCAGACAGGTCTAATGCTTCTCCTTTAATAACAGAAGAAAGAAGTGAAACTTCTTCTTTTATGATCAATTTGCATTCAACTCCCAGTGAAACAATTAAACTCTTATAGATTAAAAACAAACAGAAATTGAGTAATACTGTGTTAAACTGCCACGCTGAATCCATGCTATAGCCAGAGCAACAAAAACGCATGCATTTACAATTTCTAACTACATACAATTAAATTGCACTTGTGCTGTGAGCTCTGTGTGCGCTGAAATAAGAATATCATTAAAAATGCATAGCCAACTTAGAGGTCTAATGACCTGCTGACTACTAGATACAGTTATGGCCAAAAGTTTTGCATCACCCTATACAATTAACTGATTAACTGAAGTCGAACGAAACCTGCTGAATAATGTTACATTAACATATTGAATTACATACAGCTTTGTAGTTTTCCATACAGTTAACAAAACTGACAAAAATTGAGAAGTGTGACATCTAACATGAAATACAGTACTCCCATTATGGCTTACTCTGTACAGAACCACTTTGTTTGAATCTTGGCAATAGACCAATATAACCCTGTTACAGTATATCAGTATTTAGAATGCTTCAGTGTTGTTAAGCAATTCAACGTTTTGATTATATATATATGATTAGTAATGAACTAATACATTAATGCAAAATATATTATTGGAACTAAATAAAATATCCCAATATACTGAAAATCCATGTGGTATCAGTTAGGAGTTAGAATAAATACTGATAAAATAAAAGAATTCTGTCTTCATAAACAAAGTTAAAATGACCAGTGAAATAATGACCTGAAATGCAGTGCTGTGATTGGTAAGTCTAGTTTGCAATGCTCCCTTAGATTTATAATTATCCCCACATTAATGAATGTTTCCTGAATGGTTATCTTCTCTTCCACTGATTTACTAGGGGAATTATTTGGTTCACACATCAGTGCTACTACATTTGTGTTGGCCTCTAGTCAAAGCTATACATTCTAGAAGTGGTTTATTACTGATCAAAGTACAAACTGTTGCTTTGCTTTTTTTTGCCACTTCCTGGTAGCTTATTGTTTTATGGTGAATGCAATCATATCATTTGAAAATTCAGTAGAGCATTTGATTTTTTTAATCCCTTTTCCTAAATGCAAATGTATACGATGGACATTTAAAAACAGAAAAATATGAATTGTATAATAATTAAATAATAGTTTAATTAAATAATATTTCTGCATGAAATGTCACCTCGTCTGTTTATGAATGGCAAAAGGATTTCAGCCTTTTTAGGGAAATAAAATTATTGTATATTTTGCCAAGGTTGAGCCTAATTATTATTATTTTTTCTAATTTTTTTTTAAACATCGGGCTACCTCCATTACTTTTTACATGTCAATGGAAACTTTTATATACCAAACCTAAGCAGTGGTTGTTGTAAAGCTATTTGCCCTGAAGGTAAGGTCCCAGCCTAGAAAGTCTCCACTTGGACTCATGGGGCACCTGACCCAGTCCTAACCAATTTACCTTCCTAAACTCATGTGATGGGGAAGGCCAACACAATCCACAGCAATGTGTAAACTCTCAGTGAATGTGTTCTCCTCTGCCACCACTGCAATGATGTTCTCTCTCTATGGGGCCAGTGACTCAGTCAGGTATCAGTCTCTGTCAGACCCCACCTCTCTGAGAGCAGCTTAACAGGGGGAAACACAGGTCATATATTGATAATGTATCTGCAAACCTAAACACAGGCATTGCTCCTGCCTCGAGAATGGAGATTAGTCAACAGAATGTCAGAAATCAAGCAACCATTCTATTGCACTCCAAAGAAATGCGTCTGTATTGTTAAAAAGCTAAGCAAGTGACTCATGTTACATTACTGGGTGTTGAGAGTGCTTTAATGCAAATAAGATATTTGACAAGTTTACCAGATACTGACTTCAATGGACAGTTGAATAAAGTTAAATTTGTAATACAGAGATTAAATATCTTTCCACAGTTCTGGCAAATTAATAATTGCAAGACTAAATGGTGGAAAGCAGAAAACAAATATATCACTATCAAGTCTTAATTGCCACAATAAAACTAATAAAATCTAAACCGTGATTTGATCTAAAGCAGGATGTATCATCTGCACTATAATCCTATGTGACTCAAGCTCTTCAGGTGTTTACAGTCTGAGTACATACAGGGCATGTATTATACGCTGCAATAGCCTTTGAATGTAATGGAGTTTAAAAGACAAATACTTGGACATTTGATCTTTACCAACATGATCTCAGATCAGCATTGTATTATCAAGATGGGTCAGAATGAAGTGGTCTATAGACATGAGGCTTAATGGGATTTAAATGCTGTAACATGTGTACTGTTACTTCAACAGCAACATTACTGGAGGGCAGACTGCAGAGCTAACAGCCAGACAAAGAAGGTGCCAAACTGGAATATATTTGAAAGGACAGACAAGAAATTAATAGAGAAAAACTACTTAGATTCACATCTGATGCTCATCAACCTTCCTGATGCAGGTTCAGACAGTATTACATTATTGACTCACTGTGCACAGCTAATGCTTATTGTATTATGGGCTCACAGTGCAATGTACAGACATTCTGCATAATTTAAACAGAGGCTTGGAGACAAAAAGCCTCCATTTTGCCCCACTAGCCTTTGCATTGTGATGGGAAGCAAATATACTTTCTCTAAGACTAGAAATGCAGTAGCCTCATTTGCTTGTGCATTAAAACATGCTGGCGTTATTGAAAGCCAGGGCTATACTGGAAGAAGCCATATTGATTTGTTGCACTTCTTCAACCTTATGAGAAAGCAGAAAGAAGTTTGTCACAAAAACATCTGCATGTGTATTGCAGTTAGAGATGCTAAAGAGATCCATGCTCTAAAATGCCTCCTCTACATTTGAAAAGTTTAATGAGGTTTGTGCGAAATGTACCATTAATGAATATTCACTTCATTGCATTAGTGTTATTGACATGTGCTTTTAAAGACGTTTGGTTAAAACAAGGGCTAACCATTTCCATTTGCTTGCTGAAGTGGTGCATAACGAAATGAACGTTCAGTAAGATACTCTAAAGGACAACCATTGATTATAATTGATTGTGTTGAGTAGCATTCCATCAGAGGAAGGCCATATACAATGTATGAAAGTTAAGTACTGTAGCTGCTTTGCAGTAAACAGTATTACTGGAAGATTACAAAATGAATTGGATAGTATTCTTGGGATACTCATGTCTGCAGCCATTCTTGTCAGGTCAAGACATGCTTCTGAGTATTGCGCTGTATAAATGGTTACATTTCTTGGATCAAGCCAACAAAATGATGTAACAAATCATTATTGCGCTGTATCAGAAACACCAGACTACATAACATATACAACAGGTTTCCCATCGGGGACTAACACTCAAATCCAAAGATCTTTTTATATTCTTTAAATATATGTCAGGGTCTAATACTGTTAATTCCAGGTACGTATACTTTTTTTTTTTATAATTATCTTTATAACCCTTTGCCCACAGGTTGTTTTGGATTTCAAACTGACCACCCAGACATTCCCAATGTGTACAGGAACCACACAAACAAGTACAAATAATGATTTCTTTATTACATGAAGTGATACAATTGAATACAACTCATTTTATAAGACAATTTGCAAAATCCCCCCTTTCAAACCACCTTACACAATATTTCAAAACCAAACCTATTCTAAAAACACCTAAAACAGTAAAACCTTCCATAAAACACTGTTAGCAGGCTACTTGTGACTTCAGGGGGATATTATTACTACAATTATTCAGCTCCACACACTATAATACCACAACACAGTCCCGAACAATATAAGCAGCAGTTTGGTGAAACGATAGTTCCAGTATATTCACCTGGGTCTCAAAAGGCCTAGAAAACAGGTTTGTAGGTCCTGTACTTAATTCAAGTCGCCAAACACTGTCCCAGTAGAAACACAAACAAGGAAAGGTAAAGTTGAAGGTAACTTGTATTGTAAGGCTTGTATTTAGCTCCCTTCAGACTCGATCCCCCCTCTCCAGCCCCATGACGCAGGATCCTGCAACGGAAGAACAAACAATTACAAATAATAACACATGCTTAACAATAAGTTCCTTAAACACAGCAATACAAAATAAGCAACAATGTTGCTCCCTCTAGGTAATAAACAAAATAAAATGTGGAACATAACAAGTGTAAAAAAAATACTAATATAATAAATACAAAAGCAAAACAAAAAATAATGTGCACAACCCTAACTATTTAGAGATACTTACTCATCAGAAATACATTAAAGCACCAGGAGGTTGCTGTTGGCACATTTCCTAAAGAAAAGAGAAACCATCAAAACCCAGATGTGAAGCATGATTATTCTATTATTTACTTGTGGTGTATTTCTACCCTTGAATTAGGTTTTTATCTTTCCCTGCCAACTGCTTTTAAACAGATGAGAGCAACGACAGCAATTTGAAATATCCAAGCTGAAAACACTTTCGAATGGTAGGCTTTCTATCTATGTCTGAAAATGTGAGGTTGCACTTGAAACAGATTTTAATTGCAGTCTCTCAACATTCTGTTGGGTTGCTAGAAAACAATACTGCTCTGATCATATGTCATCTCTAGGAAAGGGAGTTTAATTGGTACCATGAATTGAATTTGGATGATTTATAATGTCCTGCTTTTTCACTGCTTGCATAGAAAAAACAACAGAGAACCAACAATGTTTGCAAAACCTGTTGTATTAAACGAATTGTCCTGGGAAACACAAATAAAAACAAACTTAATACAAGTTTTTTTTTTCTGATCATAATTTTGAATTAGACAAAGTGAATACATCTTTATGACCTTTCCTGAAAGGTCAATGCTATTCAAGCATTTCTAAGGTCAATAGTTGAATCTGAGCTGTGATTTTGTACCACAGAAGACTTCCAGATTAAGGGGTAGATGTACTGAGATTGCATTTTCGTTACGACAATTCACAAAGTGCACATTTTGTTGTATGTACTAAGAAGAAAAATATTCTAATGATGAGAGCCGCAATATACTAATTTCAATATTATTTGTGTCATCTTAGCGAGATCGCTAGCGAGAGTTGCATGACATTTTTTCAAATAAAATAGTTGCAGTTGAGTTGTGGTTTGCTGCAGCAGAGGGTGCCTGAAGGATAACGTCTATACATGCAAGGATGCAAGAATCAAAATAACATTGTTTTTGTTCAATGTAAACGTCATCTGTACAATGCATTCTGTTCCGTCTTCATTTTACCTATTTTAATACTGTTATATACAGTACATAAAAAATGAAAGGCAGTTTAATCCTATCAGATTCTATAGTGGGGCCCCAACCTTCACCCCCAAAAAGATTTTCATAATCATACAGTGGTCCCTCACTAAACTGGACGTGTTTGTCCAACATAAGGAGGAGTTGGGTTTAAAAACAATACGATAAAATTGCACACACACTAATTTACAGTTCTCGATGTATTTTAAATATAAATCATTGCGTTGAAATAACACTAATGAGTTTTGGGTAGGCTACACATTACATTATGTAAAAATATAACTCTGTACAGTAGGCCTATACAGTATACAGTACAGTAGTAAAATCAAATGAATACCTAGCGTACTTTTTTGTACTTTAGCCTACTGGTAACACAAAATAAACCATGCTGCTAAATTGTGCACATTGGTGTACAATGCGAATAAAAGATTTTAGGGTTTTTTATTTTATTATTATTATTATTATTTTTAACTTGGTCTACTAGCCTAGACAATTAACATACAATAGATCATGGTCCTATACAGATGCTCAGAATGAGCTGGAGGGGTTAGTGGCACATGTGTGCAGTCTTTTGCTCCCAACACGCTTGAAAAACAAGAAATGTCATAGAAATTTGTTTTCAAGGCTTGTAAGTGATGCTAACAGCGTTGCGTTTGTTTAGTACATTTCACCCTACACTTCCGACTGGTTTGCATGTGGTTTGCAACGATTGTGACAGATGCAACACTTTAGTACATCTACCCCTAAGAAGGTAATTGAAGCTATCAGTGCAAGTACATGATACATCCCATTTTGCTGAAACTAAGGACATTTCTGAAAGTCTGAATACTTATGTAACTACTGCATGATGGTTTCTACATTGTATCTTGTAAAATGATAACATTCTATGAACTTTGAATTCATTTTAATTCAACAAGTAGTCTATTGTAATCACCCACAAACACATTAATAAAATGAACAACAATTAAGAAATAAAGGACAATTTCGAGCACCTAGGATTTTTAATGTACAATTTGCTGTTGTCTTTCACTGAGAACTAATACAGCAATGTTAAAGCATGCATTAGATTCATAATTTATAAAAGGGAACATTACAAAAATGTTTTCCTTGCATATCACAGGAGGAACTAAAGAAACTGCACCCAACAGTGTAGTTCCCGTTTTCCAATAAGCACTCAATCTGTTACAGCAGGTCTATATCACTACACTCTGCAGTGTCATTTATAGTGTCATCACATTCAGTAAGATAAAAAAAAAACAAAAAACATTGTATTTCAGAAAGGAGACAGCAATAAAAGATTTAAAATGAACAATTCTTTATTGAACTTGACAAACGATCATGCCCATAATGAAACTAATATAATTTGGCCCATGGCCTTGTCCATTGGAGCTCGATAGCCACCCCTATCTGCTGGCCATAATGTAATGACTTTTGATTGATGATAACTAATGCCAGCGGGCAGGACAAGTGGCCCTCTGAGCCACCTTCCCCCTGGACAAGGCGAGGTGGAGGCAGGAGAGGTGGATGGACTAAACAAAGAAACAACAAGGATGCGTAAGTGAGGGGGCTATTTATGGGAACAGTTTGATTATGAATGTAATTAGTGGGTGCATTCTCCTTTCAGAAACACAACACAGTTTCCAAGGATAATGTTTACCTACAGGGACTTTAAAAAAATATATTATACTACTGGTAACTGATAAAGCGACAGCAAAAAGCACACAGCATTTCAAGGTGAGTCAGAAACATGCTAGTCCTAAACATACAGGAGAGCAGCTGCCATAGAAACTTCAGAACACTGCCAACCCAAGTGATGAACCAAACTATTCCATTGTAAAATCTCACCTAGCCTGTATCTGTATAGCTAACATGTCAGTATACTGCAGTAGACAGTGCATTGTAATCTGTAAAATTACTGTCATTTTGTAATTAGTAGTTCAAAACCCATTCCTGTAGCTGCAGTCTAGTCACTGCAGAATGAATACAAATTAAAATAAAGCACTTCCGGGTATTTTAACAGTAGATTGTATCAAATAATGAGAGAAAAACAATTCTAACGTCTTACTGAGTTTTGAGGAGATGTGTGTAAACCGCTTAACAGGAGAGCATTGGGATTTAGCAATATGAGCTAGCATTGTGGACATCCAGGATGGCATTACAAATAAAAACAGCAAAAAAAAAAAAAAAAAAAAAAAAAAAAGTTATTCCACCCTTAATATATCCAGACATGTCGATAGTTTTTTAAAGAGAAAAAACGAGTTCCATTGGAAGAGAAATGTATTTAATTGTATTATAAGGGTGAGATATAACGAGGTGACATGCATGGCCACATTCCTTTAACATTCTCTGAGAAAAATGGGTCGATGTGATGCAACCATTGAAGCCATCAGTGCCACTTGTTTCTCCCAGGCTGGTGTATAGTAGTTAACATATTCTTGCTGTTACTACGTTTCACACATAGAATTGTAGGTATCTGCTTTCAATCAATTTCTGCCTCTTACAGGACTTTAATTACTCAAGATTACATGTATTTCACACTAATGGCTTTAACTGCTAAAAAAAAAAAAAAAGTCGTAAGACTAGGTTATACATCTCCAACTTCTAATACAGCTCAGTTAGCAAAAAATAGTATTTAAAAGGATCACCTATTTTTTGTGTGTGTGTGTGCATGTGTTTTGTTATAGCCTACTTGTACCGATAGTATTTTACAGTTATTAAGAGCTATAATGAAAATTGCTCTTTAAATAGAAAAGTAAACTATAATGAGGTACTGTAATGCAAACTTATGTTAACTCTTAAACTCCCCGTATATAAATAAAAGTGACCAAATGCATGTTTTGCAGAATACGTGAATTAAAACCTGTTACTTGCCTTTTTAAATTCACCATTCTCTGGCTCACCACACAACACACTACGTAATACAAAACACACTTTCAAATTCCAGGATTGCAGCCAAACATCAAATTACACAAGAGGCGTTTTATGTGCTTTGTTAAAATGCTTTCTCATGTACATTCTTGCACGGTCGTTGTATAATCACCGAGCCACTTGCAGAAGTTTGTTGATTCCAATGGCTGGAGTTAAAGCCACGCCTGTGGCGCATGTGACGCTGCTGCTGCCAAGAGAAGGATGATCGTTGCAATTATTATGACTTTCAAGAGCTTCCTGCAGTTGACTTAGCCTCCCACAAGAAGGTACAACATGAGTGCTCCAAAGATCGGACTTTGGAAAGAAGAACCTGTAAGAAAATTAGACGCTTCATGTATTGTTTTTTTCAATTTTTTGTAACAGATCAAAACGAATGCTCAAAGCTGATAAATTACGGTACGGTATGAAACTTTTTTTTTTAATCTCGCTTGCTGTTTAATGTGGGGTTGTCATTAGTAAATGCATACAGGCTGTGGTTGTGCAATTATAATACCTGCCTACCTGTTCTGATAAGTTACAATAGATATTCTGAAAATACTGAAAAAACAAATTAGCACGCAAACGTATTTAAGCTACAGTATAGACAGGTACAGTTGGCTAACCTTTTTTTTTCGTTCAATTAAAGCTAAAAAGTAGCCTATACCCTATACATTGTATGTGCGTGTGCGCGTGTGTGTGTGTGCGTGTAAGTGTTTGTAGAATATTTACTACACCTTATCTAATTTACCTGTATTACTGTTTCAGATGGGGGAGTGTCCGGGAACGCGATTATAAACATTGTTTAACAGTTCAAATTGAAGAGATTATTTAATGAAAATATGACAGCTGAATTTAATTATACCGTTTTGAATACCACTGCTGTTGTCCCGGGAGTTGATAATTCCAGTATAGGATGTTCATTAACGAAGACGGGCTTCCAGTTTTATTACCTGCCTACGGTGTACATTTTAGTCTTCCTCACTGGATTCATAGGCAACAGCGTGGCCATATGGATGTTCGTCTTTCACATGAAACCGTGGAGCAGCATCTCTGTGTACATGTTCAACCTGGCGTTAGCTGATTTCTTCTATGTGCTGTCTCTGCCCATCTTGATATTTTACTATTTCAACAAAACCGATTGGGTGTTCGGAGAGGTGATGTGCAAGATGCAGAGGTTTCTTTTTCACGTTAATCTCTACGGGAGCATCCTGTTTCTCACTTGCATCAGCGTCCACAGATACACCGGGGTGGTGCATCCTTTAAAATCTTTGGGGAGGCTGAAGAAAAAGAACGCTATTTACACCAGTGCACTTGTGTGGTTCATTGTGGTGGCTGGGATCTCGCCCATATTGTTCTTCTCCCGAACTGGGATCAAGAAAAATGGAATGATGACGTGTTATGACACCACGTCATCAGAATACTTGAGCAGCTACTTCATTTACAGCATGTGTACAACTGTGTTCGGATTCTGCATTCCCTTTATAATTATTCTAGGCTGTTATGGATTAATAGCAAAAGCACTGATTTGCAATGATATGCACAACGCACCTCTCAGGAAAAAGTCAATTCGCCTTGTGATTATTGTTTTGGCGGTTTTTGCTGTCTCCTATCTCCCTTTCCATGTGATGAAGAATTTAAACCTTAGAGCCAGGCTATACTTCCAAAGCCCTGAGATGTGTTACTTTAACAACAAGGTTTATGCTACCTACCAAGTGACTAGGGGTCTTGCCAGCCTGAATAGCTGCGTGGATCCAATTTTATACTTTCTGGCTGGGGATACGTTTCGAAGAAGATTATCCAGAGTTACAAGGAAAGCCTCCAAAAGAAGTGACAATAACCTGCAGTCTAAGAGTGAGGAAACTGCCCTGCATGTGCTATCAGAATACACTGAAAACGGAGACACACAACTTTGAGTGCAATGTGTTTCATTCAAAGATGTCACTTTAGACTTTTCATATAGGATTACTACAGGATTACCCATTTACAGCTGTAGGCCTATTGTAGTTATATCCAGTACAGTGCAGGCTATTGGTATTGCAAGAGAACAATTGTGGGAATCGTGCAAACCATTAGGATTAAAAACTACCTGGAAATTGTAACTATTCCAATTAAATTGCTTTGATTACAGAATATTAATGACTGCAAAGACAGAGAATGGACTGATGCCTCCATAATTTGTATGCTTTCCAATTAATACATCTCTATTGGCTGATTTGACTAGGTGTAAGCTGTGAAAGTTTAATGAAAAGCACTGTAGTGTTTGTATTATTCCTTATTCTGTACAATATTTAATTTGTCCTAGAAAACAATATTAGTACTATACTGACTGGCCACTCACTTTGTATACGATGTTTCCCTAAATCAGCAGTTTTAGTGAAGGGTATATTCACAGTAAGGAAATGAATACTGTGTCACCCCAAACTCCTTGGTATCTGTTTATTACATTCTTCCATAGTTGAACCTTACATGTCACTTTCGCCCAAAGGACTTTTAGCTATTGGGACACAAGTTTGCAGGCCAGGTACTCTCATGATGTCATATGCTGCTGCAAGATGTTATTCGTGTCACCTTCAAACTCTTTTTGAGTACAGGATCAAAAAACTGAAATTAACAAAGGGGATCACTTTTTCCCCCATAAATGATGCTTCTGTTATACTAATAACATTTTACAGGAAACTACTATATAGCTGATATTTCCCAATGGGTTTATAAATAAACTTCTTAAATATGTTTAAGCAATTAAAAAAAAAAAAAACAGATAGGACACTGCACCTTTAGTACATTGCCAGTATGGTTAAAACAGATTTTCCAATTTGCAATGCATATTAATATATCAAGTAAAAGACACATGACTGCAGTATCCCAAGACATCATACACACTGACATGCATTCTAATGTGTGATCAGCCCTATGTGCAGTATGCTCCACAATATCTACATTTCATGGTATATGAAGGGATTGAGTATATATGTGACCATCTTTTTAATATGTTTGGTACGATTGCAGTATATGGTGTTTTATGTAAGATTGAAACATTATATTTTTATTTTTATATATGTTAACAGTTTATTAGAAACAGTAATGTAATTGTTAAATTATTGCATGTAAACAGTGTTAAGTCTATAGATGACAAGTTAACTAGCGTTTAATAAAAAACTAATTACTATTTCTGTGATGTAGGGTTTGCATGCAGTTTATGTTGCACGTGACAAAATACAATTTTGAAATACCTTCTACTAGACAAACAATAGTCTAGCCCAGAACATAATATAAGGTGAATGTTGTTTAAAGGAAAAGACCTGTGTTCAAGGTGTTCATTAAGCAGAGGCACATGTTTTACAAAGTAAAAATCAATTGCCTATACACAGTAATACTGCTGGTTTTAACTGTATGTACATTTGACAGTTTACAATGATCACAGACATTTATTAGGAATAAAAACTATGTTACAGTATAAAGGGCTATTCACACTATGGCGTTCATTCGCTGCGTTTTCTAGGGTAAACAATCAAACCAATGGAATTGAATACTACTTTTCACAATTGAGCGTAATCGATGTGAAAAGAAAAATGCAAAATTCACTGCGAAAGAACCCCAAAACAAAACAGGTTCGATTTTTGGACGAAATAACGCCGCGATCACCACCCAGCCCTGCTAAATTTGGATACAATCTGAAGGCAATAGGGATCGGGTGCAAGCTGCTGCATATTGCTCCGAAGAGGAAGAAAGAGAAGAATGTGGATTTACCCTACAATAGCGAGCAACAGGAAACCCTAGGGCGGTACCAGCATCTCGTGCAAGAGCTGAAATATACTGTATATATTCATATCATCTCAAGTCGTGTACACATTGGTAACAAATAATTCAACGTTATTGGAAAAAAAAAAAGTTTAAACAAAATTAGAAGCACAGACAGGACTACCAAAAGCAATAATTTCGAAGCGTCCTGATGTTTTTTTTTTATTATTATTTTATTTTTTATTATCTTTTATTTTAATAAACAATACAGTAAACGCAGGTAGATGGTACGGTGAATGCAGATGTACGTCAGACAGAACAGACAGTATTTTACATTATTGGGGAAAAATGCACGTATACTAATATGTATGATTGACATAAAACCGTTTTAGACAGTTTAATTTGATGTAAATACAACACCACTTAACATATGCTGGACATAATTAGATACGTGATTTTGTTTTGTGTTTCAGTCTATATTTAATAATGGGCCGCGGTATCTCATGGCATGCACGTTTTAAACATTTAACGAAAACCTGATGTCAAAACTGTGTTTATTTTAACATACCAATAGTGCTTACTTTCTGATTTCCTAATGTTTTCACATAATTTCTGTTTGTATTATTTATCAAGATATTTCTTGTGCTGTTTATCATAAAGAACAAGATATTCTGCACTGCTATAATTAGACGTCCCCCCATCTTGCCTGTGATATTTGACGCGCAAATCTGAATACAGAAATAGCAGCGAAACGTCGGACGTAAAAACACAGCGAATAAACGCTATGGTGTGATTAGGCCTTAACATGCTTAATTGTGTAGTGATTTTGTTAACAGTACGCGTTGCATTTCTGACAGATGAGCAGAAATACAAAAAGTACATAGCATTGCTTTGTAAACAAGTTTGGAATGTTTTGCATGTCTTCAAACAAATTAGTCATCAGCTCCCCCCCCCCCCCCCCCCACCTAAAGTTTTAACTGGCAACATCTATATTAAAATGTAAGAATCCAAAAAGGTGCTTTTATACTTTGATATTAAAAATTGTAAATTGAAACCTGCGTGTGTCAATGAATAGAAGAAACAAAGAAAAAGACAAAAGGAACTTGTAGCAGACTTGTTCCCCTTTTTTTCTTGGAGTTTGCTGGAGATGTGCTTTGTGTGCTAAACAAATGATTGTGCTGATGCTGCTAGTGTTTCAAGGACTGGTGTTACTTTGTCCCTGTTTTGGCAAACTTAACAGGAACCCCCCTTTATAAATAGGAATGGTTTTAAATTAGAGCGGAATTATGAATTGATTCAGATGAATACATTATTTGTTCCTCTTCGTTAACAGATAGCAAAAGCAGTAAACGGCAATACAGAAATACTAAAATGAAAAACTAAAAGTGTGAGATATTACAGTGCCACCCATTTATAAAGCTATAGCTGGGAGCCATAGGTATAAGTCTGTCCTATTTGTGTTCTGCCTTACAACAATTATAAAAGTGCTTCTGAAATGGTATTATGGGGCAGATTGGAGCCAGGAAAATACTGCTTCACAAGTGATTCTGCAGAGGCGTCTTAAAAAGGGGAGCACTATTTAATCTTATAAGATGCTGCAGTAACTTTGTGTTGATTGGCTTGAAGGAGGGCATTTCTTAGCATAGTGGTGTCTCAGTACATGGCTGTATTATTTTTTGAGTAAATTGTGCAGCTTCCTTTGTTTAGGGTGGATACTGGTTATAACAGCTTATTATTATTATTATTATTATTATTATTATTATTATTATTATTATTATTATTATTATTTATTTCTTAGCAGACACCCTTATCCAGGGCGACTTACAATCGTAAGCAAATACATTTCAAGTGTTACAATAAGAGCAAGAAATACAATAACTTTTGTTCAAGCAAAGTACAAGTGAGACAAACCAAAATTCAATAATACAGCAGATAATAGTGATAGTTACATCAGGATATGATTAAATAGTGATAGTTACATCAGGATGTGATTAAATACAAAGTACTACAGGTTAAACACTTGGCAGATTACAGTATTCTGAAGTACAGGATTAAATGCAGTAAAATAGGGGGCAGATAAAAGCAAAATAAAGCACATTTACATGAAGGGTGATAGTGTCCCAGGATACAAACAGAGGAGTTCTACAGGTGCTGTTTGAAGAGGTGAGTCTTAAGGAGGCGCCGGAATGTGGTCAGGGACTGGGCAGTCCTGACATCTGTAGGAAGGTCATTCCACCACTGCGGAGCAAGGGTGGAGAAGGAGCGGGCTCTGGAGGCAGGGGAGCGTAGCGGAGGTAGAGCTAGTCTTCTAGTGCAGGCGGAGCGGAGAGGTCGAGTGGGGGTGTAGGGAGAGATGAGGGTCTGGAGGTAGCTGGGTGCAGTCTGGTCAAGGCATCTGTAGGCTAGTACAAGAGTCTTGAACTGGATGCGAGCGGTGATCGGGAGCCAGTGGAGCGAGCGGAGTAGTGGAGTAGCGTGGGCGAAGCGAGGCAGAGAGAACACCAGGCGGGCAGCAGCTTATAATCAAAAGGTTTCCTGAAGAATGTTCTAATTTTTAGGATAAGCAATGTGCTTTTGTTAACGAAAAAACACGTGCTTCTGTTCACAGAAGTGCAACCATCATGGAAGTTGGGGGTTTTGAGAAGGACACTTTGGCCTCTATAGAGTGGGTAGCTAATTTGCCCAGTCTGTGTAGGGGCAGCAAGCAATTACAGCCCAGTCTACAGTGTACAGATAAAATATATTACCTGCTGTTTGGAAATAAATAAACACGTTTTATATTGCAATTGAATTTTTATTTTTATTTTATTTCAATCATCTTACTGTCATGAGTACTTCAATGTGTACCCTATTTGATTATTTTGCTAATTTATGTAACTCTAGTTGTAAGCAGTGTACAGTGTTTGTTTGTAGTTTACAAAGTTACATTTTTCTCCCTTGGAATTATTAATAAATATAATTCATCATCTTGACAACGCTCAGTAAATACACTTCATGCCAAGCTTTTCACAAAGCTGCATTGACTCAAAAAGCTTTTTTGTGTCCGTCTTCATCACGTTTATTATTGAATAGTGTCATTATCGGTTCATAAAGGGAAAGCATCCATAGAGTTTGTTCTAGAGTAGACAGTCAATTGTTATCACTTGGGTTTGTATCGTGTGCGCCTCATTTACAAAAACATCACAATCTACCGCAGTCTACAATCAATAATGCAACTGGACATTTCCCAAAGGTCAAAGACAGCCTGTATTTATCATGCTTTCGTATAACTGCCGAATTCATATTTACTGATAATATAATTTATTATATAGCCCTTTGTTCTGCGTCCTTCACGTTGGATGCTTTTAGGTATCAGTGCAAGATTGATTACTGCCAGACCGCACACCTCACTGAGGCTGACAGAGTCACACCTGAAATTGGGTTAATCGCGATCTGCTGCTGATGGAAACCAATTGGACTGATTTCAAATCAGATCAAAACATAAGCATAAGTCTGTTTCCACTATTCAACTGTATTCTTACCAGGTGAAATGGTTGTATTGTAAGTTTGATCACATAAAACATTCCCATATCCTAAATGGTAATAGTATAGCAGGCCTTAAAATGCTACTTAATTTACAGTAGTATACTGAACAACTTCTGAATATTAATATGCTGTAGTATTTATCATATGGCTTACTCACTGGTTTTATCAGAAGTAAATCAACAACTGATATAAACTAAAAAATAGTTACTACTTTTTCCCATTTTTGATTTTGCATTTCACCTTGGACAACTGCCACATTGAGTTGATTTAAGTGAAATGTGCCTTGAATAGAAGCCTTTTTTTAAAAATAAAAGGATATGTCCCAAATATAGAAATTAAATCACATATTTTCTGGAATATCACTCAGGACAGTGATATTCCACAAGTAGTAGTCACATGCAGTGTGTATTTCTGGCTCTACTGTAGTAAGACATGGACTACTAACATAATGACAGTAATAACAATATTAAATTATATATATATATATATATATATATATATATATATATATATATATATATATATATACATACATACAGTACTGTGCAAAAGTTTTAGGCAGGTGTGAAAAAATGCTGTAAAGTAAGAATGCTTTCAAAAATAGACATGTTAATAGTTTATATTTATCAATTAACAAAATGCAAAGTGAGTGAACAGAAGAAAAATCTACATCAAATCAATATTTGGTGTGACCACCCTTTGCCTTCAAAATAGCTTCAATTCTTCTAGGTACACTTGCACACAGTTTTTGAAGGAACTCGGCAGGTAGGTTGGCCCAAACATCTTGGAGAACTAACCACAGTTCTGTGGATTTAGGCAGCCTCAGTTGCTTCTCTCTCTTCATGTAATCCCAGACAGACTCGATGATGTTGAGATCAGGGCTCTGTGGGGGCCATACCATCACTTCCAGGACCCCTTGTTCTTCTTTACACTGAAGATAGTTCTTAATGACTTTCGCTGTATGTTTGGGGTCGTTGTCATGCTGCAGAATAAATTTGGGGCCAATCAGATGCCTCCCTGATGGTATTGCATGATGGATAAGTATCTGCCTGTACTCAGCATTGAGGAGACCATTAATTCTGACCAAATCTCCAACTCCATTTGCAGAAATGCAGCCCTAAACTTGCAAGGAACCTCCACCATGCTTCACTGTTGCCTGCAGACACTCATTTGTGTACCACTCTCCAATCTTCGGCGAAAAACTGCCTTCTGCTACAGCCAAATATTTCAAATTTTGACTCATCAGTCCAGAGCACCTGCTGCCATTTTTCTGCACCCCAGTTCCTGTGTTTTCGTGCATAGAATCGCTTGGCCTTGTTTCCAAGTCGGAGGTATGGCTTTTTGGCCACAAGTCTTCCATGAAGGCCACTTCTGACCAGACTTCTCCGGACAGTAGATGGGTGTACCAGGGTCCCACTGTTTTCTGCCAATTCTGCTGATGGCACTGCTGGACATCTTCCGATTGCGAAGGGAAGTAAGCATGATGTGTCTTTCATCTGCTGCAGTAAGTTTCCCTGGCCGACCACTGCGTCTACGGTCCTCAACGTTGCCCATTTTTTTGTGCTTCTTCAAAAGAGCTTGGACAGCACATCTGGAAACCCCTGTCTGCCTTGAAATTTCTGCCTTTGAGAGACCTTGCTGATGCAGTATAAATACCTTGTGTCTTGTTGCTGTGCTCAGTCTTGCCATGGTGTACAACCTTTGACAGTAAACTGTCTTCAGCAACCTCACCTTGTTAGCTGAGTTTGGCTGTTCCTCACCCAGTTTTATTCCTCCTACACAGCTGTTTCTGTTTCAGTTAATGATTGTGTTTCAACCTACATATTGAATTGATGATCATTAGCACCTGTTTGGTATAATTGTTTAATCATACACCTGACTATATGCCTACAAAATCCCTGACTTTGTGGAAGTGTACCTAGAAGAATTGATGCTGTTTTGAAGGCAAAGGGTGGTCACACCAAATATGGATTTGATTTAGATTTTTCTTCTGTTCACTCACTTTGCATTTAGTTAATTGATAAATGTAATCTATTTTTGAAAGCATTCTTACTTTACAGCATTTTTTCACACCTGCCTAAAACTTTTGCACAGTACTGTATGTATGTATATATATATATATATATATATATATATATATATATATATATATATATATATATATATATATATATATATATATATATATAATTTAATATTGTTATTACTGTCATTATGTTAGTAGTCCATGTCTTACTACAGTAGAGCCAGAAATACACACTGCATGTGACTACTACTTGTGGAATATCACTGTCCTGAGTGATATTCCAGAAAATATGTGATTTAATTTCTATATTTGGGACATATCCTTTTATTTTTAAAAAAAGGCTTCTATTCAAGGCACATTTCACTTAAATCAACTCAATCTATCTCTGAAACACACCAGCTTGGAGCAATACCAACTTTACTTAATGTAAAAATAACAAATGCCTTTTAGATTCAATTAACAAATGGTTAAATCTGGATTTACAACCTAATCTGTTGGAATTCCCTTTGTTCCAAAATCATTCATGCTCTTCTACGTAAAAAATAAAATAAATGAAAATGCCAATTCCGGGAAGCATACAATATCATTAATCATCATTACAAAGTCTTAACATATCCAAATCTATTCATGTGATCTCAATCAATAAAATAGGGTCCTTCTTTGTTCAAGTTTGTGGCAATGTGGCCACGCCCTTGTGCGTAGTTTGTGTTATATGTTGTATGTTACGTGTTGCGTGTAAATGTTGGTGTATTGTAGTTGGTACACAGGATATAAATGGGTGTGTGCAGCACGAGGATTTAAATTGTATAATTATATTTAGGCACGGGATTGCACATCACTGCACGTGCATTTAAAGTATAATATGTGAGCACGGGGTTGCATGTAATGAATTCACGTGCTGGGATTCAAGTGAATAATTAATTGGTAATTGAATCCCAGCACAACAGTATATATAGAGACACGTAGCACTCACTCGGGGTTGGGTGTTCGGTGAGTGGAGAACGGGATTGGAGACGGAGTTAAAGTTAAAGATAAAAAGAATAGATAAAATATCTGCTCACTGTGTTTGTCTGTCTAGTCCGTTTTTGTTTGTCTTTTTGTTTTGGCGACATGTGCCGTGTCCTGTGTTTTCGTGTTCTGTTTAAACCTTTTACTTTGTTAATAAACACTGCGTGCTACCATTTGCACTCAGCTTCTCATCATCACCGTCTGTCTGTGTGTTTCTCTTTCTGGTCTGAGTTCCTCCCTGCAGCCAGCCTGTCACAAAGTTGTATATTTTATAAACTTAAATTACAATTGAAATAGAGCCTAATGATAGTTATGCAGGTTGGAATAACTCATACTGTGATCATAATTAAAACATGCCCGATGATGATGATGATGAAGAATAATAATAATAATAATAATAATCAAAATGCTTTGTGAGGTGCCCCTAATTCATGTAAATAGCTTCTTAAGTACAACAACATATGGGCCTAGGGTTAAACTGCTGGCTCACATCTGCTTACATCTTTTTACTCATAGAAGGTAATGTAAATACAGGAAATAGCCCGTCATTTTAAATACTGTCAAACACAATTCCGCTCAGTTTCTGTTCCAAGATTTGAATGTACATTGGCTGATAATACTTATTGAATATATATATTTTTTTTATCCACCTACCCTGCTGGGATACGCCACAGCTGAATTTATGTGGCAATTGACAGCAGTAGGGAATCATCCCGGATTGCATCAACCACTTATTTTTAGGGACAAACATGTATTGATGCAATGTAAAATACAGCTGCAGTACTTATTATACAAATATTTCCATGACCAGTAGGACAGCAAATACAAATACAGGGAACTATAATCATAATAACAAGTTAATCGTGGCAGAGAAATGCTGCTCATAAGTCTGATATACGCTCCAGTGATACAAATGGTTAGATTTAAGGATCCAAGTTTATTGAGGTTTACTGTATTTCAGGACACACACAATAGGACCTTTGAGGCAGCTCCAAGCTCTGTCTGTGTGGTGTGCTGAATTTGAAGTAAGCAGGCAGCCAGTGTTCTTTTAAGAATTATAAACAGATGTGAGTCCCTGTCCGGAGCAATGTCCCGTTAGAAAAGTTGAATTCAGGGTTAAAGCTTGTAGATTTGAATCTACAGGGCTTCAAAGGCATATTTCTCTGAAACGTTTTTTTTATATGTCTGTGTGTTGTCATCTTTGGAGAGTGTAATGATGGATCACTTTTTATTGAACATTTTTTGAAAACAGTACAATTTTAGACTTGACTTCATGGATGTTTGCTTCTAGTGTGACTCTTGTATCTTGGGATCCGTGGAGCATGTCTTCAATGTCATCAATTTATATTTCCAGCAGAGCCTCGAATGCAAAGACCATTTTGACTCCCCTTGCAGTCAAGCTTGGTAGCGTCTTTACTGGATGAGCCACTGGGGGCCAATCTGAATATTTTTATATAAGTTTGTCGCTGTTACTTGTCACTGAACTGTTTTTGATTTCTTAGTGGATGATGATAGATTAAAAATCATCAGTTTATCTGCTGCTTGAACACAGTTGGACATCTGCTGGCTTTCTGACTAAACTGAAAGTAGTACTCGTTTCTAGAGTGCTTTGGATGCATTTTGAACCTGATACCACAGAGTAGCTAGCATGCCTACATTCACAACTAATATTAGCTCATAGTAGCTTCCAGTTAATGAGCTGAAAATAGCAACCAAGGCCATGATTAAGTGTAGTGTATTGTGCCGTCACATTATACGAAGATCTTTAGATGCTGTGCTGTAGAGTTCAATTGAGCCAAAGTGGGCTTGTTTATATTTAGACAGCACATACACCTGGGAGATGCACAAGCCTTTAAAGTTGATCATTAAACTACTTTACTAGGGATAAAGTTTGTGCAAAGTATAATACATGCATACGGTAGGTTAAATGTGTATCTGAAAATATAATGTGTGATGATCAGTTTTAGCTAAGGTGTTGCTGTGTATTTATTTATCAAATGTTATTTTTCAGCAGAGTATATTGTTGTAAACCAGCTGCTGTGGCTGTTTCTTCAACAGCTCGTAAAAAACATAAACCATTTATGATGCCGCCCCCTTGGAAAATCTAACAGTATCTTTCAATTTGACCTGTGACCTGATATGGCTTCCATATGGGGGTCACGTGACTTTGTTGGCTTCATATTTGGTCCATATCTTAGGAAATATTATGTAACATAACATGTACCAAATGATTGGTCTATTTTAACATAAACAATCATATAATGCTTTACAAGTACTAAAACAATGCAGAACAAACAGTAAGGAGTGCAAAAATAGGACATGTTTCCTGATCTGTGTATGGTAAATAAATACAGGTAGCAGCAGATAAATATCCCAAGGCTATAAACATGTAGCAAACATGCAAAAAGTGCTATGCTCTACAGAGGCTGCGAAACTGATCATTTCCATAAGCTTTTGTGTCTTTTAATATGTTAAATGTTGTACACACGCATGTTCTTGCTAATGCAGGAAAGAAAATGAAATACTGTGTTAGTCACATATGCTCTGAAAATATACTGTCTGCACCTTTTACATGTTTGAGTTTGTGTGTGTTTGCTTTTTGACTATTACAGGTTTCTGTATTAGAACTGGGATTGACTTTCGTGCAAGGAGATACTGTAGAAATGTGAGTGAGCCTTATGTCAGGGAGAAAGAAAGCAGCTCCATCACCTCAGTGGATTCCTGTTAATGTCTGTTTTCATGAATAAACCCTTTTGAACCCACTTACTGGAAATCCATTCAAACCATGTTCCAAAACAACATTGAAATCCAGTAAACTTCAGCAGGCTGTTTCAGAAATACTGGCAGTAGCCTTGATCCATTTCATTTCACACGTTCAGGATTTCAAATTGATATAGCAAAAAAAAAAAAAAACATCCAGTATGGTATAATCTTTTATACAGAGAAGCTGTTGCACAAGTATATGCCTACCAGCCATATTGGTTGATTTTCTATGTACTAAGCAGTTTATGTAAAGTATTACTGTGTAAAAAAGAAAACTGTAGAGGGTATTACACACTCAGCAACATCTTGATGAATTACAATAGACTATGGAGTGTTGGTTAGCATTCTGCTGTCACATGGACTAAGCAATGGGAAGGGGGGTAGCATTAGCATGCTAAACGTTCCCTGGTACTTTCAAATCAAACACCAGTGGAATTCAAATTTAAACTCGGGTCTTGAAGTCTTTTCAGGGTTGAATATTCCTCATCCCCTCACCCTTGAGATAAGATGTTGCACAATCTGAAAAGACCAGTGCAGTGGTAATTTGGAGACAACCTGTTTTCTTCAGATTACAGTACTATCTGCAAAGTGGTTCAGACCAAACACAACCTCGTTCTGTTAATTATAAATGTGTGTGTGTGTTTTTTTTTCTTATGACAGGACCAGCCCATAACTGTTTTTCTTTTTCTTTTTTTTACTCTTTAGATTTCTTCAATATAAACATGTTTATTTAGACTGTTAAAAAGGTTAGGGAGCATTTTACAATGCACAAGAATACAGTACATTCTCACCCATTATAAGCAGAGCCTCCAAAGTGATTGTGTAGCTGACAGATTCTGTTCTGCACTTTCACATGCTATAGAGGTCTCAGTGTAGTTCTGAAAGAAATGTGTTATAGCAAATGTGTATTTTTTTTATTATATCTGGTGATACTTGTATTTACATGCCTTATTTTCACTTAGTCTTGCAGTTGGTCATTTCACATGGAGAGTGAAATGGTCCCCATCCTGTCAACGCCTCCTGTCCTATCATTAACCAGCCAACTGCTTTCCTTATTGACATGCTTTGTAGCCAATAAGATGACCCCGGACGGGTGAAGTAATCTAAGATGTGCAACAGTAATAGATAAGGCAAGCAAATCTGGCACAGCACCAGATATCATTTTCAGTTTCTTTTCAAACTGCATGTCAGGCTTATAAGGCAAATGGCAATGCATGAGGTGAGATTTATGGAAGTATTTTGTAGCTACAACCACTTGTAACAAGTGCTAATGTTCAAATAAAACCTTTCCATTTGCTGGAGTGGGGAAAGAAACACAAAGTACTGCTGATTGAAATTCATCCTGGGGCTTAAAAACCATTGATTAAACATACATAACGCTCACCACAGTTTAGGACAAATGGACCAACTAAAAGTGACATTTTGCATATATTTTACATTGATTCTAGAATCAGGATGGATTCCGTGACAAGAATTCAGGTGTGATCATATGTGAACAAGAATGTGATTTCCTGATACCAATCATGTAGCACCACAACAAAGTAATAATCAATTCTACAGTCTAAGAGGATATTGTCAGTCACTTGTGCATCAAAGAAACTTCGGGTTCGTTTGTTAATTACCACTGGTAAGCATGATTTTCAGCTCTAATTGTAAAGGGTTTCCTGGTGATCAGCAGACTTGTTCTCACAAGTTCCTGTCCTCAGCTCTTGTTGCTCATTGTGTTTTTTGTGTCCAGTCTTTGCCAAGCTTCTATTGGCTGTTCTGCTAGAAGACTTTTCATTTAGTTGACTGCCAGTGAATGTTATGGTTGAGCTATGTGACTAGAATGTTTTTCAAACCTTAGCCCCTGTTTAGCCTCTTTGTTATCCGCACAAAGAGTTGTGACTGTTGATTTAAGACCAGATCTGTCGGTTTGTAGACATCCAAAGAAAAAAAAAACAAAACACATGAACAAAATTGGTTTTGTAAAAAAAAGAAGCAGCCGTGTGAGATGTTTACAGAATGCTTTGGGTGTTTGATGTTACTTGTATCTGAAACAAAAACACATTGGAAATGTGAAAAAATGCCAAGTTATCAAAAGTACCCAGCCATTTAAAGTAGAGATATCAAAAACACAAGCCAAGTTTCAAGAAACCATTGGCTTGTGTTTTTCATGCATTTGATCCACTTGCATAGTGCCTGAAAAACACAAGCCAAGTTAGTAGAAACAGTTTACAGTTATGCCTAATTGCTTTGTGCTGGGCAAGGTTGCCCCTGTGATTTCTTGAAACTTGGCTTATGTTTAAATGTATATTATATATTGGGTACATTTACATACACACAGTCCAATCGCTAAAACCCTTGGTCCTGCGCAAACAGCTGGTTGGCGGAACCGAGCACAAATCACAGTACAGCCAACACAGACCTCATCTGCATACAGCTGCACTGTGCATGTGACACCCCAGACAGTGTGCCAGCACTTCCTAGACAGAAAACACACTTCTACTCACAGCAATACACTAACACTAACACTCCTGCGCCCCCCCACCCCCCCACCCCAGCGTCCAATCCCAAACAGTCCCACATTGACCCGCCGTTACACTGCCCCCCACTCAAACGCTTCCCGGCCCAGGAAGCACTGACCTGGTCCTGGTGTGGCAGCCTGTTTGGTTGCCATGGCAGAGGATATAACGGGTCCTGATGGCACATTTGAGGGCAACGCAACGTGACGACCACTTCAGGGGCTGGGCCGCATCACGGGGCTCCAGGGCAGCCACCAATCCCAGACCCCTGTGCCAGTCCTGGACGGCAGTCCCTCCTGGGTCCGGGCTTCCTGGGACCGCTGCCCCCCTCCAAACAGCGGGGCAGAGGCTAGCTAGTACAGCCCCAACAGCAACCTTGGAACCCGGCTGCTGTTTGGCGAGGGCTGGGTGCTGCAGCCATGGCGTGGGCCACTCTCTCTAGGGCGGTGGTGCGGGGCTCTCTCTCTGGGGCTCTGGCGGTGCAGGGCTCTCTCTCTCTGGGGCTCTGGCGGTGCGGGGCTCTCTCTCTCTGGGGCTCTGGCGGTGCGGGTCTCTCTCTCTGGGGCTCTAGCGGTGCAGGGACTCTCTCTCTCTGGGGCTCTGACGATGCTGGGCTCCCTCTCTGGGCCTCTGGCGGCGCAGGGCTTTTTTTTTGGTGCGCTCCGTCTCCATGGAGGTATTGAGCCACAATGCCCTTTAGTTTTAAATTGTAATTCTGTGTTTAGTTATTGTTTTAATTAATGGGCAGTGCAAGCCACTTGCCGTGACTGTGTATTCTAGATCTGCCCTGTTTGTTAAGTATAGTTTACCACCTGTATTTAATAAAACGATGTTCATTGCCTGACATTGTAGTGTGGTCTAGTTTATATTTTCCTTCTGGTGTTCTGCCTGGCTGATCCCACCCTGATCAGAAAGAACGAGTGCCCCTCCCGGGCGCTACATATGTTTAGCAGCAATCTGCTACATAAATTAAAGTGTCATTTAAAAAAAATATATATATAATAATTGATTCAGCATAATGCAATTGACACATCCAAATTCAATCATGAGTTCATATTATTTCATCAGCAGTATACCACAAATACATGCAATAGAAACTATCAACAGTGAAAATACTTCGACATAATGTAATTCACATATCTGACTTCAATCAGATTTCATATTAAGAACACAAATTGACTCTGTCATTGAGACCAATTGGTTCTAATGTTTGGATGGCAAATATCCAGTATGTTTCTCGCCGTAGTAACAAAAGTATCACATTCCCACCTTGAGCTGGTAGAGTTGTTAAGTATATGCAATGTGAACTGTATGCATTGATTGCTAGACAGACCAAACCCGGACATATTTCCCAGTCAGCCTTGGTCTGTCAAAACTGCAGTGTACTGTAATACAGTTTAACACAATTAAGGGTTGGTGATTCCTAGTCCTTACATAAAATATGCCTTTACCGTTAACAGAATACATTATGCTACATTTATTATTTTACTGAACTAATATGAAATCACGGAAACATCATAATTTATAACATATTTGACCTTTTAAACTCGAGCCTAATTTTGCCTTGTTTTGCCTATTTGTATGTTAACCCTTCTAACTCCTGTTCCGTAAGGATTACAAGCACGTAACACACATCAAATGAAAGGCCACAAAATGCTAGCAAAGTTTCTTCACTGAGAAACACAGTTATTGATATATATTATAAAAACTATCCCCCAAACATAAACACATAACAAAATATTGTCATTTATGTTGTTACCCACTGAGAACAAAAGACCTCAAGGAAAATTACACTGCAAAATGAAACTTTTGTTGCTTCTGAGCATAAGTACCAAATTTGGTATGAAACAGACAAACAATAATAAAGTTTTGGCATTGGGAGCCTTGACATATATTTTCGTTTTTTTTTATTGTTTTCCAAACAAAAATAACAATTTATGAAAAAATAACCAGAACTAGGAACAACTGATCCGGGCATATGTGATAGCCTCTGCTTTCTTATGATATATTGGGTGTGTTTCTTTAACACGCAATACAAGCACTGCATATATAAAAGATAGACGAGACAAACTGAATAGACAACAAGTCCTGCAACAAAGCAATTGTCCAGGTGGTTACAATATATATTTTCTTTAATTTGATAATTTCATAATTTGAAAGTAAAAATATATGAAAGCATGCCGACCTTTATGTGCAAAAATCTTCACTAATATACAATTGAACAAGAACTGGTGAATATTTATTTTCGTTTCATACAGTATTAAAGTTTATATGATAGTGAAAAATGAATAAGTAAATATCAGGATAAATACATAAATATCTATGGATTCATTTATGTATTCATTTATTTCAATATTTATATTAATGTATGTATTTATTTATTTTACTTTTACCAAATATATAGGCTATCCTTCAGCATAGCTAATTCTCAGAAATGATGTTCCTTTTTGTCCCGCGGGGACCACAAATAGAGTCACTCTCAGCGACCAGTATAGAGAGAGGAAACCGTACTTCCTTGTGCCAATAGGGACCACAATGAGTGTTACACTCACAGGAAACCAAACATTTTCAGAGCTCAAGATCAAAATCTCAGAATGTGCATGATGAAGATGAATGATGGCTCGAAAAATCTAAAAATATATATATATATTACAAAGTCCGGAGAATTCTCAGCTGGCTAACATCATTTTTCAAAATACTGGCTGTCTGAACTAATGGTGTAGCACTGACAGTTAACACAACACAGTTGTAAACTGAAGGTTCAAATCCCATGCATACCAGACCTTTTTTTTATTTTTAAAAAGTTTTTTTTTGCAGGCAAATGTTCCATTTTAAAACAGAAATAAATCATTCAATATAAATGATATAGACGTCACAATAAGTGCATTCCCTAGTATGTTTCCATGTTGACAAAAGAAGTTAATTGTCATTAAAAGCAGATGTCCTGTAATATACATATGCGTGGTTAAAAGTGCCTGGTGTCTTCAAATTTTAAAAAACAAAACAAAACAAAAATACGTAGAGAGAAAAAGGAGGAGGAGATGGATATTTTTACCGTCCTTTTTCTACTTATTCTCTTACTGCATGACAGGTATTTACTTTTTTTCTACATTTCACGTAAGAGTGTTGGGAACTACAAATTACACGTGGAATTGTTCTTTTGGCTGATTGACTTTTGCTGCGTCAATACCCTGAAAACACGTAAACTATCCGTGCTGTATAGATAGTCAGTAGCAGTTCTCGCGCTTAGCTGTAACTTGGCGCGAGGAACTGCTGTTCCTCTCGATTTCATTAAGAACCATAAGTTAAGTTGAATTATATCCATAATATTTCATATAATATGAATATCCAAAAACAAGACTAGCAATACTCTTATTGAGAGGCACTTTCGTATAGATTTTATACAGATATAAAGCAATCAGGACTCTTCTCATTTCCACCCGCCACAGTATTACAATTCCCTTAAAGGGTGCCTGATTTAAATGAAGTATTGTTTAATTCATGAAAGGCAAGCTCTGTGTCCAGTTTCTTAGGCTGCACCCGGGGTTTCAGATTTCTAATACCGACTACAATTGTAAGATTCATCAGAGTTGGTAAAAAGGGTCTGCATTTCATTTTTATTTAGCACAGAACATTCAATGAGAGAACTGTAGATATAACTGTAGCACACTCATGCTTTTGTTTGAATGTGGTGCTTGACATGACTCCCACACAGCTGGAGGAAGTATGTTGTACGTATTCATTTGAATCTATTACTGCTGGTCGTATTCTGCACAATAACGACTGTGTTGCTGATATCAATGCCGTGACGTTTTAATTAGCATTGGGGTGTTAATAGTTCACTTTCTTAAATCTTCACAAGGATACTACTAGAATCATTTTTTTGCAACATCCAGAATTATATGTAAAAGTAACAAGGAGCAACCTTTTTCTTAAAATGTACATTACATTATTTCTTTCTTCACACCACCTTTGTGATCACTTTCCAATTAAAAAAAAGCAGTTGCCTATCTTAAATCCCAGCAGTGGAAACCAGTATAAATGCCATTTCCAAAAGAAGAAGACTTTCAGAAGGTTGCCACTGTGTAAATATACATCTGCTGTAATTGTATCACTCTTGATTAAAAAGAGAAGCTTATTTTGTTAATGGGTATATTCCATGTGTACTGTGATAAAAGCAAAGTCTTAAAAAGTACTGCAGATTTCACTTGTCTGCACCATAGCCATGCTCGTGGTGTTTTGTTAACATTGATTGGGCCTTTTATTCAGACAGGAGTTTGTCTTTACAAACCAATTATCATGCCAGCCCTCTAATCATCCAGATGTCTGGGCTATTCATTGAGGTTTTGACGTGGCTTTTGCCCTGAAATGTTTATTTTCACTGTTATCACTCCTCCACACAATTTAAACTGATAAAAAACTACTTGAAAATAACAAAGTACTCTTTGGAGGTCTGACCAGTCCATAACCCTGTTTTCCACTCATTGGTTATTACTCTCATGAACTTGGTGCTAACAAGGTTAGGAGTTTATTTTTATGTTTGCTTTTAGGTATCTGAATCCCCTATAATTGGCGCCATAGAAATGACAAGTGTCATTAAACTTCTTGAAAACTCCTAGTAGTCTTACCACATTTAAGGCCACCCCACTTAACAATTAAGGCTACTTTAAGCCCCTGATTTGCTCGTATTTATAGCAATGTAGAGTAGCCCTCAATATGAAGGCCAACCCTGTATTCATTGCTGAAGCCAGCATCAGCAGCCCCAAGTGTATCACGCCTCTGTTAAATGACCTCTCTAATAGAACAAACTAGCAAACCCTTTTCAGACCCTTCTGAAATCCTAGCAGGATGAATTGTACATTTAGATTTATAGGTAACAAAAACTCACTTAAACAGGAAATCAGAACGGTTTGCATGAAATATAAGTTACATTAAGCAAGTATAAAATATAAAGAAATTAAGTTTTAACACAAAAACAAATACAATTTTATTAATTTGTAACAATGCAATAGTAAGGCCACTCATACAGTATTAAGGCCACATTTTTGTTGCTTCCTGGACTTGCCTTAATTGCAAGGTTTCAGAGACACACAATACAAAACAATTGTGGCCGGTCAAGGCCAAATTTTCTCTGAATGCATTACAAACCTTATTGTAGTATTAGCCCCCCCCCCCCCCCCCCCACACACCACAATGTCCTGGCCAAGTTCCCCGAGAAGTTTGACTTTCCCAAGCATGAGTACAAAGACACTTAGAAAATGAACATACATGGTCAGGGCTTGTTTAAATATCTAAATAAATATTAACCGTATGATAAAGAGAATCGCATCAAGCAGCTGCTTGCCAGAGATGCTGAGTGCGCATGCTGTGGAGACAGGACAGTGGTCAGTGTACAGAACTTACAGCTAAAATAAACACGTTGTTAAGGAGTCCCACGACTAACGGAAATAAAATGAAAAGTTCAAATATGGGACCAGCACATTCTGTGGTAGCTCAGCTAGAAGATTCAGATTCAAGACACATTTAAGATACTTTTTAGTGGACTGACAAAAATGTGATAGATATCTCCTAAACAAGGTGGGATTATTGAGGTGGAATGACTTGTGCTATTGTCTTTCTGTGGTATTGTTTTGTATGACCTTTTTTATTATGTCATTCATTTATGTATGTATTTGCTTTTTTACATCAATTAAATGAATGTAAGTATAACTTTTTTAAGTAAATACATGTATATATTTTAAACTAAAAATGCTACCCTTACTACTGCTTAGAGGGTCTATTCAATCTCCCTGAAATGGTATAAATATTTAGTTTTTATATCTAATGTACTGTTAGAAATGTTGACACACAAAGGGACTTAATTTAGTCATCTAAACATTGGTAGTATTTAGATCATCCCACCCACCACAGATCAATTGAACAGACCCCATTGTTTATGCAGTGTATGCAATAAAGCATTTCTTAAATTAAACAATTTGTACAGGATGTTATGACGTGTACCAACCACATGAGGTCGCTAAAACCCTATCATTTCCATTCACATTGCAATTGCTTTGAAAGAGTCAATAGCTATGTCTGTCTTGAAAACCAGCTATGAAGTGCTAGCTATTCTAATTATTATTATTATTATTATTATTATTTATTTCTTAGGAGACGCCCTTATCCAGGGCGACTTACAATTGTTACAAGATATCACATTATTTTTTACATACAATTACCCATTTATACAGTTGGGTTTTTACTGGAGCAATCTAGGTAAAGTACCTTGCTCAAGGGTACAGCAGCAGTGTCCCCTACCAGGGATTGAACCCACAACCCTCCAGTCAAGAGTCCAGAGCCCTAACCACTACTCCACACTGCTGCCCTATAATACTTACAGCTGTCAGTAGTTACCAGCCAGAGAAGAACAACTTGGCATCAGAGCTAACATTAGATTAGAGCTGACTGCAGAGGTCACATGGTTTATAGCTTTCATTGTTTAGGTTGCCTTGTTAGTGCACATTTGAATTTGGCAAAATGTTTCTAATGATTTTTTAGCAATTAAATGCATTTTGGCATGTTTTACTGATTATATGGTGCAATAGATATTGGACCAATTTTAATGATCTAAACAGCTCTATATTAACCCTGCTTGTGTTTCATCTCAGGGGATTTACTAACCACATGATTTCCATTATCTTTTTGTATGGTGTGCTTTTTAACTGCAGTCCAGGCGGGGGACTACATCTTTAAGTAGGTATTATGGTAGTATTAGCATATCAATGAGATTTACTTAGTCATTTGGTTGATGCCCACTGCTGCTTACTTGACTGTATTATTTTAACTATGAGGTGTGAGGTATCTACCTCCCTAATAGTGATGTAACTGACAATAAAGAACATGTAGCCTCATTGAATCATCTTTTTTTTGTTTTTATAATATTTGCAATTTTGCTAATTGCAATTACTCAGATACTGTTTTATATATTGTGACAGGGTAAAAGACTCTGTCCCCCAACTTGGGGGTCCATATAAATACTATTTGTGTGTGAAGTGCTAATTTCTGTTGCGTTTCCCTGTGTCTCTCTCGACAAGCCCTTGGTGTTTAATTGGCTTAACAAGACCCAAGGCCTGGTGCAGAGGACCTGGCATGATAATTTAAGGTTCCATGCTAAAATCACAGGGATTTGGAGAGTTAATAGGTTAATTTGCACAGGCAGCACTAGTTACTTGTTAGTTAGTTAGTTTGTTTGTTCATTCTTTCTTTTTAATTTTGTTGAAAACATGATCCTACCAATAAAATGATATTATTTATTTTTTAAACTGCGGCCGAACCCTATTCTTTTATACACTTCCCCACAAGGCCTAACACAAAGTCACTTCTATTTTGCGTTAAAGTACTTTCACTCGGAGCAGCAAGCCAGGTCTAGTTGCCTGCCATATGCAGCCTAAGCTAGATCAGCCCAAGTGTCTTTATAGAAGTATGGGCCACCTCCATCTAGTGATCTGTTTCCTTTAGTTTTGCTGATCTAGCCTGCCTTACTTATCTATGGCAGGCAACTTGAAATGAAGAGCAGCTCCTGAACTCATAGCCAAAGCACTTTAACAGAGACAAGGCTTTTATTGCTGTGTCATTCTATGGATTTTTAAATTGGAAATGTCTTATTTTACTGCGGCGCTTTTACAAAGAAGCAGGCTTAAACATCAAGGTCAGCCTTGGAGTAAAAGGACATTGGCATAAACACATGCACGCACGCACGCACGCACGCACACACACAGTGCAGTAGCAAGCTGCTTTAGAGTGCCTCTCCTATTATTCATACTGTTCCCTTGAGAACAGAGAAACATGGTATTGAAGGATAATGAATGAAATGATGTCTAATTACTTCGTAATCACATATGCAACAAGTGTGCACATCTGAGCCCTCAGGCTTGAAATGATAAGGCATAACAACGTAACACACAGCAGATATATTGGCCGCATGTCAACAGCTAAATTGTCTTTTAACTGCATGTATATATTAAAAGGTTTTCCATTGTAGTTTTAGCTAAATGTTACATACAAATGATGTATTTAGATTCCAATTCAGTTCTTTAGCTTAGGGTGGTCTGTTTAGAAATGTTGCTTTCCTTATTTTACTATTATCATTGTTCCATGATAATTGTGTCATGATGATCAGTGATCTATTGCTTTTATTTATTAATTTTGTCCTGTCCACTACTGGAAGCGCCTCTCATCCAGTGTATGCAATGACTATTCCTTCATTGTTAACATGCACTCTTTGCATAGAGCAATATGTTACAGTAAACAAATAAGCAGAATTATATAGCACATATTCATATCGAATAAATGGTATGCCAGTGGCATTTTTTTTTATTCCTGTCTATACTTTTGTTCAAATGGGACCTTAGGGCTATGTTTGTATTTTTTAAAGCTTGGGCTTTTGTTTGCTCTTGGCAAAACAAACTTGGCGGTGTTAATACTTGTGTTAAAAGTACACAAAGTAGAGCGCGGCTGCTTGGATTGAAGAGAGAGAGTCATGCAATTGCTGCTGCACTATGTTTCCAGGAGGAGAAAGGCTAGAGTGATCTACCTTCATTTTGTCCGCAGAACCACAGGAGCGCTGCAATGGCCTTTGAGTTCCTCTCCTTTTTAGGAAGAAAATCAGCTATAGATGATTTTGAATAATGTCTGAAACATTTAATCGCTACTTAATTTAAAATAAACCAATACATTAAGCACAAGGGTGTGCTCTTGTCCTCCAGAAGTTTATATTTCCAGCTATATCTTTTGGGCCTGTAGTCAGTTGTTGGCAATGTATTGTAGCGCAGGCTGTAACCTTTTCCTTGGCTGCTAGACGTGCTTGTTTGACTGCTAAAGACAGGAATCCATTTCTAATTGACTGCCGTGTTCCTGGCACGCTAGAGAAGCGCTAGACTGCACTGTCTTTTGATTAGTTCTGTTGTTCTCACCTTTTTATCTGGTCCTCTGTGTAGTGCTAATGAGTTGCTAAGCCCCTGTATCACAGAAAATCCATTTAACAAAACTAATACACTACAGTGCATGACCACCTTCAGCAGAATGGCTAGCAGCATTTTTAATGATACAAAGCGGTCCCTGATGTGAGAAAATCACCCTTGAGCCACCAATGTAGACTGTAGTCTTCAGTGAAATGTTAATGTAACTATTTAGGATTTTTTGAAAATTATTATTTCAAGTTCAAATCCCCCATGAAAGTGTTTTCTACTCAGTGATGGTCTAAAAATAAATCTTCACTGTTTTAGACTACTTTTGATTGTATTTGTACATTTATTTTTATTACTTTGAGCTATTTAGATCCAGAAATATCTGCACAGTAATCTCTTACTAGTGCTGACAGCGCCATCTAGTGTTTATTATATGTGTCATTAAAAAGTGTGTATGTTATAGTGCTGTACAAAGTTTAATATCAATAGCCTCAGAATGATCTTTGGTAATATGAGTGAAATTCTAGCTGAACTCCTGTCGGACATCCTGTTTCTATAAATATACATATAATATAAAATAGAAAGTAATATGTTGGCTTCTAAAAGGATCTTAATGAACAGAATGCAACATAGTTTTATGTGGTTTTAAATTAAATATTATTTTTACCTTGTTTTTTTTGGCATGATGACGCAGTGGTTAGATCTCAATGAACTATAATGTGTTGGTGGTTGTTGATTTCAGAAGATATATTTATTGTCAAATTATTAGGTAGTACTTTTCGTAACTTTTCTAAAAAAAATAAATAAATCAGGGAACTGGTTTAGAAACAGTGGTTTTCACTGTCAGTTACAACATAGCATAATTTCCCCCAACTACTGGCATCTTGCTTTAGTCAAGTTATTTATATCATAAAAGACACAAGGGCTGCAAACACTTAAGCATATGAGATGTTATGCTGTGCAGGAAATCTTCAGTTTTAACCCTTTTATATACTGAGATCACTCAGTTTACTGCAAGGGCTTTCAGTAGTTTAATACTGTTGTCAAAAGTAAGAGCTAATAGCTCTAGACATACATATTATTATACAGAAATCTTTCACAGACCTGTATAAATGCCTGCAGTGTTGAAGTTATTCCAGGTTTGGACTGCAGTCTAACTTTGGATATGTTTTCTGTAAAAATCAGTTTGAGATGTGGCATCTCCAGAAGTCTAAATTGTCATGAGCTGGTATTGAAAGACGAGGTTAAAAGCATGCGAAGGGTTCTGTAAACCTGTACCAAGAGCTGTGCTTGTAAGAAACACTCTGGAACATGCAGCAGTATGAGTTGTAACAACAAGCCCCTGAGAAGGAAAACTGTCCGACCAACTTTAGCTGTTACATTTTTCCTCTTGAATTTGAATTCCCCAGGGTATTTTTTTTTCTTTTACTTTTTGTTGAATTTAGACCTAGACCAGATCACAAGCCTCAAATATTTTAATAATTAAAATCTGGAAGTTTGCTTTAGTTATGAAGAAGGTTCCAATATTAATGAGAATCTTTCGGTGTAAACCCTTGTGCTGAACCAATATCAAGTCATTTGTGTTTTATTGCACAGTAAGTTTACTTTTTGCCAGGGACATGAATGAAACAAAATGAGTCTTACATAATGAATTATAAATTAGAAGAGAAAAGACAAAAAGGGAGAAGTATGTTTTGAAAACCTGAATAGTTCTGGAAGGGTTATAAATATTGAAAGTACATTCTGTTTCAGTTTGCATAATGAATTGTGTTGATGGAAGTCTGCTTGACACTACCAGTTAATATTCTGAAACCTGTCCCAGTTACAAAGAACACATCTGAATATATTATAGAAGGAATGCAAAATATATATTCTGTTGTCAAAATATATATTCAGCAGGTTACACTGTTTATTTTAAATGTGTCAGATAAAGATGGTCCATTGACTAATAATGGAAAATGGTCAACTTCTTTAGAATTTTTTTTCATTTAAAACTTGAAAGTATTATAGTTCTATATGGAAAATTATATTTTAATTCTTGAAAATTATGTCCTAAAAAGATCAAAACTTCTATCAGATATGTTTGACACATAGTGAACATTTAGTTTAAATATCACTGACATTTGTAAAGATAAAGTGCTTTTTGCGTGCCATACTTGTAAAATAATAATAATAATAATAAAAAAGGGCATACAGCAACCAGTACATGACAAATTTTGAATTACTGTCTAATCATTACTGCCTATTACTCTGCTTCACAGGTTCACATCAACTACTCTCTGAGGTGCAGCTGTTGGGGTTTGGAGGGCTGTGGCTCAGCTACATCTGAATCTCACGGCATCAAGACTCTGGCCTGGGATAGGTTGAGTGTAATCTATTATTGAAAATAAGTTGCAGCTTTAAACATTTTCAATGGCAATTGTGTGTGTCTAAAACGTGCTGCTGTTCTCAATGCTACATGGCAGCACTAGAGAAGAGTGCAGAGAGTATTCTCAAGGTAACTCTCCATGCTGTCAATAATAATGAAGAATCTCTGCTCTGCTGGAGTCTGCTGTGATGAAGGGAACATCGTTTTTTGCATGTAACCTGTGTGTTGTAGGCAGTGCAAGCAGATGGGCTTGTGATGTAGATCACTACAGGAAATATTGAAATGTGCAAGATATGACCTACCAACTTCTAAAAATAAAATAGCGCAAAGACAATATTAAGCAAAACAAGTACTATTAGTACTGTAACTAGTCGATTTCTCGAAGACCCCCAAATAGTAATTGGATCAAGAAGATTTTAAGTTAGGCTACTTTGTAACATTGTTATCTACCAGGGCCATTCAGTCACTTCAGTGTTTTAATCTTTACTTAGGGTTTGATTTACTATAAACACATATACCACACCAATATTAACTCAGCAAAAGACTGAACACTGCATACAGAAACAAGGTGTGTAAATGTAATTATGGATACATTAATATTGTAATAATTAATACATTGGTTAATTATTACAATATTAATGTGTGGTCCAGTGGTTAAAGAAAAGGGCTTGTAACCAGGAGGTCCCCGGTTCAAATCCCACCTCAGCCACTGACTCATTGTGTGACCCTGAGCAAGTCACTTAACCTCCTTGTGCTCTGTCTTTCGGGTGAGATGAAATTGTAAGTGACTCTGCAGCTGATGCATAGTTCACACATCCTAGTCTCTGTTAGTCACCTTGGATAAAGGTGTCTGCTAAATAATAATAATAAAAATAATTCTTCTTATTCTTATAGCAGGTGACTGTTTTTTATTGTCACAGCATTGTGTAATATAAGTTACCTTATCATAACCCTGGCACCTGTCTAAGTGACAGATCCAGATGGTTAGCACTAGTTTCTCCTTCTCAGTCAGCTAATGATCTGTTTGCCTCATGCTGAATTCAGTAGACTGGGGTCTAGTAGTAGTAAATGTTATTCATGTAATATGGGAATGGGTTTACCTTCTTCATTTTGAATGTGTCTCAACTTTTAAATCAGTCTGTTCTGAGAACTTTCATCAAGCATTGTTTCTTTATCCTATGTGACTTCATTTTATATTATGAAGACTATATATGAGTGAGAGAGAGAGAGAGAGAGAGAGAGAGAGAGAGAGAGAGAGAGATCATCAAACAAGAAATGTTGCATTCACACCCTTCACATGTGAGCTAGTCATATCTGCTACTTTAACCTAAGCAGCATTATCAGTCTTGAAAATATTAATCTCCTCTTTATCCTTCAATCAAGGTTTGGTATCAATAGACACAAAACCACCTTTAACTGACCCTGTGAGTCATCAAAAACACTGTGTGGATTACCGGTGAATAATACAAATCCAGAAACTGACGTAAGCAACACACCTATATACCATGCACGTCCTATGAGAGCTACTACACTCCCATTACCTTTTAGTACACAAGAACCCGCAGAGTCAACGGAATGTGTTGAGCAGGAAATGAACCTGCCCGCACCTGCAGTATCAGCACTGCTTGTTCTTCCCAGCAGAGCAAATAACAGAGACTGGTTACATGACTCACTTATTTTTATACTGCTATACAGGGTGACTGGTAATGTTCCTCTGTTTATAACATCAATTAAATATAAGCTCTCTGCAGGCTGCAGTAGAGTGGTTTTGTTCGACCACTGTCATGCTGAGCTCCTAGAAAGTCATCATTGATCTTTCTTTAAGTTGTTGTTAAAGATTTTAACTATAGATTTGTAGCTTTTAATATATCCTGTATGGGGGAAAAAAAAAAAAAACACTCTAGTACACAACAGTATTGCCTAAATTCAAATAGTACACCCATATTATCTTTGGAATTAGGGGAACTGTAGTCATTTGACATATGCTGCTATTTTTTTTTAAAGGAAGATTAATGTTTTATGGGTAGTTTGTTGCCTGACTTTTTAATGCCAAGATATAGTTGCTCGAAGTGTGTCTGTAAGTGTGAAATTGCAGCTGCTTTGGTTTGTGAAGATCAAGTCAGCAGTACTGGGCAGTATTTTGTAACTGTGAAGATATTACCATTAAAATCACCTATAGCTATAAAACAACAGTGATTACTAAAGTGTAGGAGGTCAGGGTTAAAAACAAAACAAAAAAACAATTTCCTTTATTTCAAGGAAGTTCAAACCACCCACAAAACCTCTAAGCTTCAAACTGCAAACATGTTACATAAACACCTAAATAGTGAAAGAACTACTTTCAGAACTCAAATATTAAAGTATTTGTTTAAAGTGCTCAGATTATTTGGATTTCATCGCTGCTCTTTCAACATATATAGTAAACTCAAATACATTTAAAAGTAATTCCCAGTAGTCCACGGTAGGCAATCTGTGATTTTAAAGTGTAGCTTCTCAACTGCATTATATTATTATATTCAAAATGTTGTTTAAAATGTACTTTGATGAGTCGGTATGTCAATATCTAAACTATTGTGACCACACTCTCAATCGATTACTGAGTTTCCTAAACATTGGCAACAGATGCGTTACTGCCACTTTAAGAAATCGACACTGAGACATCCTCTTTCTGGTGACGTACGGACGCTGCGCCTGTGTCAGTGGGCAGGAAGAGCGTGTGAGTGCGCATTGATCACGCCTTACTCAGAAGCATTACACAAGGAACAGCAGTTCCCAACATGTCATATTTCTAATGCTGGGGTACAGTCTAAGTCACCTCAGATCCCCTCCGACACGCAGACCCTGCAAGATTGCACCCGAAGCCCTTGGACTGGACCGGACTGAGATTGCTTTCAGAGAAGTGGGACTGTTGTTAGTTTAAAACCCATTGGGGCGACCAGCGGTGGAAAGTGCAGTCGAGAAAAAGGCAATCGAGAGACAGGACTATTTTAGAAGCCATGAGAGAATACAAAGTTGTCGTGCTTGGATCCGGCGGAGTTGGCAAATCAGCATTGACGGTGCAGTTTGTAACGGGGTCTTTTATAGAAAAATACGATCCCACCATAGAAGATTTTTATAGAAAAGAGATCGAAGTGGACTCGTCGCCTTCTGTGCTGGAGATTCTCGACACGGCGGGGACGGAACAGTTCGCCTCCATGAGAGATTTGTATATCAAAAACGGGCAGGGCTTTATTTTGGTATACAGTCTGGTCAACCAACAGAGCTTCCAAGACATCAAACCCATGCGGGACCAGATCATCCGTGTGAAACGGTACGAGCGAGTGCCCATGATCCTGGTGGGCAACAAGGTGGATTTAGAAGGCGAACGAGAGGTTTCTTCTGGAGAAGGAAAAGCCCTCGCAGATGAATGGAATTGCCCCTTTATGGAAACTTCAGCCAAAAATAAAGCCTCGGTAGACGAACTGTTTGCAGAGATTGTCAGACAGATGAACTATGCTTCACAGCCGAATGGGGACGCTCAGTGCTGCTCTTCCTGTGTTATCCTTTAAAACTAGTTGAAAAGTTTGCAAAAGGCGAGCGAGTGACGTAATATTAAAAAAAAAACAAACTAAGATTGGAAACTAACACAACTTTGTTTGAAAACGTTAAAGTGTAATACATTGACTACGTGATCAGTATTCAAATGTGTTCTGTTAACTTGCGCACACACACATTGTACACACTTATCCAAAACCAGTGTTTACATGGCAGAATACTTGAATGTTCTGGGATTGTTTTTAAAGACTCGTAGACACATGCATTTGGAAACATTTTTGTGCCTAGTGCCTAAGGGTGATATTTATTTTGAAATGCATCGACACGTCTGTTTCCCTGGAACTCTTCTGCAGGGATTCATCAACGGTTGTGAATTATTGCATTTATTCATCTCTGGAGGGAAGAGATAACGATACCATTGAGTGGCTAATGAAACAGGACACCGCAGCCCTTATTCAGCAACATGGCGAATGCATCACCTGGGATTTCACCTTTGATTGTAAGAAACCGGCAACATCACTGGACACAGCAACTGAACGTGGCAAAACATGTATCCGGTCTCAACAATTGCACTCTCTAACTGGAACTTATCTAACACTGATGCCGAAACAAGCAAGGAATAGGCAGGATGGTTTCTGTGAAAAACAAAAGTAATATTTTGTACCTGCTGCATAAAATGGGTATTAAAGAAAATCAGTGGGATTTTCAACGTGAGCTGTGAAAAATTATACCATTTTGTATGCTTAAGGAGAAAAAAAACTGCTTCAGTTGACCAGTATCACCACAATAGCATAAACAAGGACTTTTATGTTATGATACAGGGCCGCCAAAAGCCCAGTGTCTTGTGCCTTCCAAATCAGCTGTTCAAGTTAGTGCCAACTGCAAAGTATCCACACAATCGCATTATCTCGCAATCCACAAAGTATTTTAATTTCCCTTTGTTAAGGAATGTGTTTTTTATTTTCAATTTAGCATTTTAAATATAATTTTCTATCCCTGTTAAAGGTTTGGCCTAATTTTAATTGAAATTCACAGGCACTGGGTCCACCTAGATACTGTTTACTAAAACCTTTTTATTTTGTCCCCCTGGTCAGCAAAAGCAAGAAAAAGGATTAACAAAATGTGATGTACCATTGAAATTCTAACCCGATTGTAATTATAATATCAGACCAGCCTTTTAACAGCTGTCTGTCTGTTTTGAAAGACTTTTAATACAAATGGCATTTTTAAAATACACTCTGGTGTTCTGTTTGTTTTTATTTATTTATTTATTTATTTGTTTAAAACTTTACAGGGGGTGTAAGTTTTTATACATACTACATTCATTTGTTTTCAACTTATGCTTTCTACAGTCACAGAAACATCCTACTCTGTAAACTTGAGTGACTTTGTCAAAGATTAAACTGACTTGTAGTGCATTTGGGTTAGTTATTAGAGCAACAAATGCAAGAGGTATATTCAGTATTACTTTCAAAATGAAGATTTCGTTGGTTCATTTTTTTATTTCTGAATTTATACCCACAGACAAAATTGCTCCTGAGTTTTTCATCCAGTCACAAATTGACCTTGTAAGGAAGCTGCTGTTAAATAATTCAGTACAGCACCTGATCAGCTGTTTTCATTTAAAAATGTCCTAAATCCAAACTTGTGGCATTTCTTTTGAGATCAGAAAAGTAGACTTTTGGAGATGGGGATGGGGGTGCTGTAGTTTTGCTTGCCAAGATAACACGATTGTAGGACCAATGTATTGTAAAACTTTTTTTGTTAGAGTTTTTGTTTTGTATGGTGCAAGCCCAAAACCTGTTTAACAACATGGACGTTTTTTACACACAAGTTACTCTGCTTGTAACAAAAAATGGTGAGGTAGAAAGCTAGGCTTGTCCAGAAGTATTTGCATCTTGGATCCCAGTTGGCGTAATCTTCAGATCCAGAATGTTATGAATTAGGTCCCAGGCTAATGGAAGTTGCTATTCCTGTTGCAATGTGTTTGGTTAGCTACAGTAAGCTCAGAGGAAGTGTGTTACCTCACTTTGCAGCCTCTCTATTTTTACAGATGTCCTGTTCATCAGATAGCGCGTCTATTGCATGAAGAGGTTAGTTACACTTGCGTTCCGCTTCAGAGCTACAATACATCTGCTTTAGTTGTTTTTTGTTTTCAAACCAGATTTGCTTGTACAGTTGACAGATCAATATGTCGATCTTTTTTGTGTTTTTTAAAAGCACATTTATCAGTTAATTTAATATGATTTTAAAGTGATCTACAGCTTTTAATCACTATCATCATAATACTAAATGAAAGATATTTAAACAGTGTGTGTAAAAGGGAACTAAGAAACAACGTATTGGAATTGTTTTTTTCATGTTGATTATGGCAGCAGAAATACTATCTGCTGTAAATATTAAACTATTACCAGCACCTATGAACTTCAGTAACTTTTAATTAACAAGTCATTATTTCTACTTTTATTTAGGCTACTTTTACAGTAGATGGTTTATTTAGATTTATAATATGTATTGTTTTTTTTTGTTCTGAAGTAGGAGGTATTATTTGTTTTTATAGCTTTTAAGTATGTACTTTTTAAATGGCTTTCAATTCTTGTAGTTTTTGGAATACTTCATTTCACTGCTTCAGGCATTGCTTGGGTTGTCAAAGCCAGTCTCCCACAATCCCACTCCATTTTACAGTTAAAGATAATGCCTGCGTGTCTGTTTAGTATACTTTCATAGTTTAGTCTTGTGTGCATTCAGCTTTATCAGGAATCCTAATTTGTTTACAGTACATTCCCAAAATGTAGTCTGAGCTGGAGGGTTACATTACAGGCTTCTGTGTGAGCCAAAATTATTTTACACTGTAGATCAGCAAAAGAGCAATTCAAATGGGCATTGTCTTTTTTTCACATGATGTTTTTGTTGTGCTGCCAGCAATACACAGAAAGCATAGATTTAAGGAGGAATTGTGTACTAGACAAAAGACAAGTGTTAGCGTTACTGTAGGTTTGCAGAATTTTATATTGGAGAAAAATGTACCAAACCACATGGCTTCACACAGAAAGTTGAATTTTTCTTTTGAGTTGATGGGTTTTTCCATTCGTTCAAATAAATATAATTACTGTAGCTAAGGTGAAGTACATTTTGCATCAGATTTATAGGGCAGTGGAAATATGCATGCCCTAAAGCCAAAACTTTCTGACCCTAGTTCGTGTTGCTGTATGTGAGACACTGAAGGTAATGTACTGGGGTTTCTTTTGTTGCAGAAAAAAAAATAAAAACAGAATCTTGCCTTGGGCAGCCTATATTAAAATCTAGTCTGTTTCTTGTATTTTTTGCTATCATGGCAAGTACATTTTTTTTAAATCATGTTATATGTCTGATTGAATTAAAAGCATCAACTTCTGGTCAGTAAGTGGGAATCCATTTGAGTGTTTCCAGTGAGAACAGACATGCCACTTTGATGGCAGAAGTGATACGCATTGTTGGTAGCAACGTAGTGTCATTTCAGTGTTATGGATGTTTCTGTTGGTGCCTGTTTATAGCAGTGTTAGAAAGTAATATGGACGTTAAAGGCAAATGCTAAGTGTTGCATCTTCTTTAAAATCGTAGTCTAATGACAAGTAAAGACATGATGTTTTAAAAGCTAACGCAGAAAACGCATGGAGCACAATTAGCTGTTGATGTAACATTGTTCCGTAAAGAATTTTAACATGTGAATTGCTGTGCTGGTCCGCATACAAGACAAACATGTTTTGGGCGATACCTTTAATAGGATCTGCTATATATATTATTGCACACACACACATACAGTTAGCCTTCAAAACCACAAAATTCTCATCTGAAGAGAAAAAACCTTGGAATGAATGTGAAAGATTCTTATATTTAAATGTATAAAGACCTGAATGACAGGAAATATAACATGGCATGACTTTTAAGATGGTTTGTACCTTGAGCAAAGTCTCAAGCCAGTTTCATGATCAGCTTGGCAGCCCTTTCAGGTTGGCTGACATGTCACAACATGCCCTGAATAGAAAACAAAAATGTTACCTTAAGGGTATTTCAGAGGGAAGACCGTTCATTTAACCTAGTAAAAGTAGCAGACCAAATAACAAAATCATTCCTTGCCCTGGGCCTTGACACATTCAAGAGCAGTCAGGCAGTGATCCTCACAACACTTTTTTCTTCCCTGAAAAGTAGTGATCAAAGTAATATCATTTTGGGATATTAAACAGGGTTGAAATAGAAGCCATCAGAGCAGATGAGAAGTGCATAGAATTTCATTAAAACTAAGTATTGGCCTAAATCCTGTATCAGTCCCAGAATGGTGTATACTCCCTTAAGATTGATCAAGTAGAAGATACCTAAATTTAGAAAGACTCAAAATCTGGTCTTCAGTGTTCTGTGCCAAAAAAAAAAAAGATATATATTTTTTTTTCTAAGAATGTATCCGCTGTGCAATGACATCATCCAGCAGATGGTATAAGGTCAAATCAGAGAATTAAAAATAAAATAGCAATCCACTGAAAAGAAAAGTGCAAACATTTTCAATAACGTACATCTTTTGGTTACATATTTATCTTGTTCTTACTGCTAGAAATGTATGTACGTAATTTGTATATATTCGAATATTTCTCACCGAGACAGGTTTAAATGTAGTAAATCCACTCCTTTTGGAGGTATGCCCTTAGCCCTGCTCCCTCGCTCCCATTGGTATTGATCTATGTATATGGATGCTTTCATCTCTAGGTACAGCTGTGATGGGGACACACTGACGCAGTTACGGATATGCCAGCATGCAAAAAAAAAGTGAAGTTACTGTACTGCAGTACTATCTGGAAGCCTATGTTTTGTATGCTGGGGATGTTTACTTGCAGTGATTCTTTAACTCACTGCAAGGTCTTCAGGGTGTTGCTGCCTTTCCAAGTCAAAGCATCAAGCTGAACTAGAACAGGTAACAATGAAAAGTAATTCTCGGGCATCAGGAAGCTTAAAAAAAAAGCTAAATATAGAAATGTGCTATTTTCAGGAGTCAAACTAAATGAAACAACGTCAAGTTTTATATATAATTGATATTTGATTTAAAAAAAATAAAGAAATCTATTATCAAGATGTTTCAGACTACAAGTCCTTCTTCAGCTGGATGGAAAAAATCAGTGTTGTAAACAAGCTATTATAAACAAGTTGTTTTTCAGAAGAAAAGTTCTGGAGGATGATGGGATGATGACTTCAGAACAGAATGTTCATTCCAAGAGTTTCTAAAGTGCCTAATTTTGAAAATGAATTTGCGTTCTTTTTGGTTCCTGGCTGTATTTGTCCCATAGCAGTGATTTTTCCAACAAATTGGGA